>NC_140488.1:45446689-45781689 GCF_964271855.1 Acomys minous
GTACACGCATGTAATCCCAGCACTCAGGAGGCAGAGGCAGAGGAATCTCTGTGAGTTTGAGGCCAGCTTGATCTACAAAGTGAGTTCAGGTCAGCCAGGGCTACACAGAGCAACCCTGTCTCAAAAAGCCTAAATAAATAACTAAATAGTTGAGGACTAGAGTGGTTTCTCAGTGGTAAATACTGCATTAACCAAGAGGACCTGAATACAAAGCCTAGAGCAGCTATTCACACCTATAATCCCAGAGCTAGGTTCCAGGAATGGAGACGGGGGATTATTAGGTTTCGCTGGCTGAGTTCAATGAGAAACTTCATTTCAATGGAATAAGCCAAAGAGTGATAGAGAAAGATACCTGATTCCTCCTCTAGCTTTTGTACATGCCTTCATGCATATACAACACACACACGCACACACACACACACACACACACACACACACACACACACTGAAAGTTGCTTCCCAAACTTTTCACTGAAGTAGCTTTGTTGGTAGAGGACAGCACTAGAGGTCAAAATGATCATCACAATCATTAATTTTTATTCTCACATAATGTATTAATTCAACTTTATATTAGTTATTGTGCTTAAGGTGTAAGCATTAACTCCAAACAAAAACAATGAGCAAAGTAAATGACTAGAAAATTAACAGTCTGAGTTGATAATTCTTTAATAAAATATTTCACAAATAAACAATATCTATATGTACAGAAGGGAGAGGGAATATTTCTAGCATTCCAATTGTCTCTATAAATGTTTTTTATTACATTTTCTGATCCAGTGTAGGGTAAGTTTAGATTTTAAATATAAGCCCCACATTCTACTAAATATGTTCTCAGACACTCTATTTCTTATGTTTACACTCACTGTACAAACATTGTCTACTGCTTCTGCTAAAAGAATAAGTCTATGTTGTGACTCTCATGTGAGAGCATAATATAAAGTCTGGTCCTGAAGGTAAAGTATATCAAGTGATAGTAGCAGGAAGTAATACATTTCACAGGTGGCATGGCATGGAATTCCTCTCCTTGATATATACCAGGAGACTACAAAATGTGCACGTAGAGAATGATTTGTATATGAATGTGTAGGCCAGTATTTTCTATAATGACCCAAAAGGTGAAATACCCCATAGATGCAGCAACTAATAAAAGGATAAAAAAAGCCAGATACTCATGTGATGGAATATTACTCAACAATGAAAAGGTATGAGTGATTGGAATTGTATGCTACAATGTGGGTGAGCCTTGAAAATATTATGCTAAGGGCAATCCAGTCACAAACCCTTTATTATACAATTCTGTTTGTATGATATGTCTAGAAATAAGCAAATCTATAGAGACAAAAAACAGACTGGTGAATGCATGTGTGGGCTGGAAATGGGAACAGGAATTGACTATCAGTTGGCATGAGGGTGGGTTCTGGGATAATGGAATAAGGTTCTGGATTCAAATCCTGACAGTTATGTTAACAAGTTGGGATTCCATTCGCCAAAAAATCATAGCTCAAGCTCTGGGAGGTCTAACAGCCTTTTCTAGAGACTACATGTGCCCACCCATCACTACACAGATGTATATATTTGGACACATATGCAACTCTTTTAATTGTTTTCTAAGTTAAAAATACCTTTCTCACTGAAACAGCTTGCACAGGGCCTACGTGGGTCTGCACCAGTTCCTCTGCACATGTATTACAGCTTTCAGTTTCATACTGCTTTGAGACTCCTGACTGTGTGAACCAGTGGGTCTATGATAATTGTGCCTGCTCTTGGGGCTCTTTCATTTTTCTCTTGGCTTGGTTTGTCCAACTTCAGTATGATGGTTTTTGTTTTATTTTATATTTCATTTCATTAAAAAGAAGTCAATCCTTAGATACAAAAAAAAACCCTGAAAATGGCCCCCCACAAAACTTAAACTCTCTAAAAATATAGGGAATACTTGCACTGCAGGCATGTTGTCATATAAAGCATATGTACACTGATTTTGATAACCATGGTCTTGAGGTGATCCAAGCATTTGTGTATTCTTAAAATGTTTAACAAAAGAGAATATATGTTCTGATTCATTAACAACACACCACCGATCACACAGTCAAAAGAGAAAACTAGAAGAAAGCTTTAAACTACTGAAATGATTTCTAGTGCCACGAACGGTATAAATACAGATTGGCATGAAGATCTCTTAACCTTGCATTTTATTGCTGACCCACTTTATTATTTACTTTGTTGACATTTAAAACTAATCCAGTCTGTTCAGTGAGATTATAATGGTGTAAAGTATATATAAAATTCACACTACAGGTTTATTCCGTACTGATCAAATATATCAATGACCATTTATACCGATCTATTCTTTCCTCTCAAAACTAAGTGTATTGTATACAAAAGTTAGCCCATGATAGCTAAATTGAATACCAGATGCAATCTTTCATTGGAATATTTTATTTACATTTTATATTTAAAGAGAATCAGTACAAATTGGGGCATATTTACAGCATTTTCAAATCAGTGTACAAGAATGCAATGGTTTCATCCATTATATATTCAGCAAACAAAAATACATGTCTGGTCTATTTTGGTCTAAATTCTGCGGGAATTTGTACTGGGAACAAAACTAATGGACAAGCCACATAAAATAGAAATAAAGTGCATTTTTCAAATAGCTCTATTTAACTTTGGTGGTTGAAGCTTCAAACTTTATATTAAGGCACCTGGAATTCCATTCTTCCCTTGATTCTTTTTCAAACACCAACAAAATGCATTCACAAAATTATAGATATATGGACAGAATTTAAATTTAATGTAATTAGAGCCCATTAGGCCAAATGTAAACTCAATTTTCAAAGTTAACCTTGTTTGGAAATTTTTTTCCACAGACAAATCTCACAGAACAATTTCTATATATGAATTCTGCACAGTAACCAGTTACCAATTTTCTGTGATTTATTCTGCTATTACTATTTTTAAATGTTATGGTAGTTTCTATCCTATGCTTTTGAAAATTTCAAGTTTGAGAAATAGTTTACAACATTTTTGTAAGAAACTTTTTGTGTCTATAATCTTGTGTGGTGTCACTAATATCAACCAACTCAATTCATATTTTCTGACAAACTATGCTCAACACTCACATGAAGTACATACACAGCCTAATTTTAAAAAGAAAAGGTTAAAATGAATATTTGCTTTAATCTTGTACTATCAACGTAATGCCTAAGTTTGCATTGCTTTTTACAATTCCAGATCAATATAAGCACCTGGAGACAAACCCTGACACATATAGCCCAAGCTAAAATAGTAATATTGTTTAATTATGATGCTATCATAAAATAAAGTGATCACAGCTACACCACATTTTTAAAGCAACATATTTTATACGAAAGTTGTTATAAATGAAAAACCTGACTACTTATAGACAGTTTTGAATGTTTAAAAATGTTGCTATCACTATCATCAGGAGGGACTTGCCTATGAAAACCATAGTAAGTTTGTGGAAAAGGTTACTAGGTTAAATATGTCAAGCCATTTACCTATAGTATAATATCAGTCATCTCAGTTTCCTTCTTGTTTTAAGTTTACCCAGTTCATTCATAGTAAACTAGGCCCTGATTGGCAGTCCTGTTATAACTAACGATTCAAGTTTTCTATTGACAGAGTTTATGATTTAATTTCTCGAACAGCAGTCTCTTGATCAGGAGCTTCATCTTCTTCAAAGGTTGGGTTGTCAACATGAGGAACAACATCCACTGCCACAGAATTTGCTTCATGGTTTACCAGCTGCAGATTTTCATCTGGAAACAGAAGCGAATATGTTAGGATGATTATACCTTTTTCTCCTTTCAAGGCAGAATTCTGCTTTCATTTCCAGGAAGGCTTCTTTGTTCGATGCCATTATCCTCTTATAAATCATCAGTGTATACTCATACTGACTGTCTGTTCCTTACTATATGACTTTTTAAAAATCCAAGTGTAGGGTGCCCTCCTGTATTCAATGCACTCAGGGGATGAGGCATAAGCATTCTTGTGCCTTCAAGGCTAGCCTGAGCTACGTAGTAAATTTCAGGCTATCCTAGGCTACAATATAAGATTCTGTCCCCAAAAATACCTCACAATTTATATTGTTTCCCGTAAGACACTTTTGGCATTATTGACTTATGATTCCCATTTTTTGATTAATGTATACGTGTATACTTTGACTTAGATTATAAGCTCATTAAAGGCAAAAATTACATCTTTTGATTATTTTCTTTCCTAAATATAACAGTTCTTAAACCTGGCGGCACATTACTATCACTTGGGCTATTTGGACGTAGTTGTATAGTAAATAAAATACATAACCATCCTAAGTGAAAAAGGGTAGTGGATGAACAAAATGAACTCAAAACCTCAATAACTTCGTGCCATATGGCAAAAAAAAAAATAAAATGGATTGTCTAGTAGCTGCTGAAAGTATTTTATGTTTATTCTAGAATTGAGAGGTTCAGTAAATATATTTTGGATAAGGAAAGCCCTTCTCTTTTCACTGTCACTAAAAGGAATTCCAGGTAAGGCCGGTAGATAGTCTGCAGTGCATCCTGTGGTATGGACCTGCAATCATATCCAGCCAGCAATAGAAACTCCAGATACCATCCAGATAAGTGGGAGAGGGACAGAGAAAAGAAGGGGAGGGTAAGCTCTGGGAGCAAACATGTGCTCCCAGCCTTGTGCTTTGAAAGAACTGACTGTAATAACCACTCACTGACAATAAGTGTGTCAAGTGTCCACATCTTGGTTTTGATAACAATCTCTAAGACCTCATGAAGAAATGGCAGATTCTGAAACTGGGGGCGTATACAATTAACATAGATTCTAGCCTAGCTGTCAGCAAACTGTCTCACAGAGCCAAAGCCACAATGAAGAGTGATTGTCACATAAAAAAAGTTTTCAAGACAAACCAACCTCTCCAAAAAGACATACACAAAAAGAATATGCAACAGAAAAATATGTGACCTTTAAATTCTAAATATTTACTACCTGGTCCTTTAAAGGGGGAAAATCAACCTAAAACTGAAAACATGCTATGGTATGCAAAAATAAGGAAGCCAAAGGAAGAAAGAACCCAATTTAGCCAAGTTTCTGAAGACAGAATCAGGGACTTTATGAGCAATGGGCTAATCATAAACTAAGAAGGAATAAAAGAAATATCTGTGCTCTCAGTCTATTAAAATAACAGGATAATATATAAAGGGAATGGCTCTTCCTTACATTTGAAAATTAGTATGTGTGGGAAGAATGCCAGATATAGAAAATCACTATTTGTTGACTATGTCAACAATAATTATAACAGGAAGTATCAATTATTATGAACGTTGGCCCGAAGAGGAGCCATGAAAAACAAGAAATGTACATAGTTTCCAAGCTTCTATCAAAGAAATATTTAATAATTACAAATGGAAAATAGTAACTTTAAAGGGAAGAATTTGGCAGACAGACCCCTTAACCAAGTGAACAAAGTTAAAAATCATTTGTAATGAGAACACTGTGTGCCTCATAATGTGTGCTGCTGGCTGGGACACAGCTTCACGTCTCTGGCATTCTTACCAGAAATGGCCAGGGATTTAATTACCATGAAGCAGACAAGGCTAAATAAAGGGACATTTTATAAAGTAACAACAGAAAAGTAATTTTCAAAAGTATCAATGTCATGAAAGGCAAATAATAAGGAATTGCCATAGACTGGAGATCCAGGAGCCAGACAAGTACATGAAATGTGGGAAGCTGAGCAAGGGCTGTAGTTAACATTTCATCAGGCCATTTCCTACGTTCCATACAGGTATATGGTTATTTTAGATTTCTCATTTGCAGAAGCTAGGAAATGGGTAAATGGCCATTATCTGTACTATTGCTGTAATTTATTTTCTCAGTTAATCTGAAGTTATTTCCAACTTAAAACAAAAACCACCTGTAATTGGGCCCCATCCCTCATGCATTCTGATTTAATTGTTCTAAAGTGCTGTTTATATGCCATGTTTTGTTTTTTTTTAAACCTCTCCATGTGATTCTGACATACAGAGAGGTTGACAATCAGGGGCTTTACTGGATGTGCCCTGGGTGTGGTCCCTGTACCAGAAGTATCAGTACCACCATGAGATTTGCTAGAGATACAAATTCTCAGGCCCCACTCCAAACCCAAGTCAACAAGTCCTCCAGGAAAGTAGGTATGTGTTTAACTTTGAAGACAAGTATTCTAACAGAACTGATCCCAATGATGTGCCACATAGTGAAGTGGACTATGCATTTGCAAAGTTATAAAAATCAAATGTCACTATAATTATCAGTGACAAATATGCAAGCTCCCCAAACCAGCAATATACAATCACAGACAAAATTGGATATGATCTAAGTGGTCATTTATTCAACACAAATTTACATATCTTAGGTAGCAGAGTGTGCCGAGTAGAAAACAGGTTAATATAAGATGCTCTAGAGAATATAAAAATTGTAAAAAAAAAAAAATTGTGTGATACAACTTAGTTCCCTAAACAGAAATTTGTGGATGTGGCTATTCAAGTTGAATAAAGGCTTCTTAAAGAGCCAGAAGCAAGTCTCCAAAGGGGAGCTGGTGTTAGACAGGGAAAGGAAGAATGGAAGCACAGCACAGAGAAAAGCAAGTAGCTCAAACTGCCCATATGTATGGAAGACTGGAAATTAGGGGGACAGAATTGAGAGAATAAATTGAACCAACAGGGAGGAGGGAGTGAAGAATCTTGGGAAGAAGGATGTTTAAGGCCTCAAAGTGAGTGTCCCTACCATTCTCCCAGGTAAGAATGGAGGAGGAACATGGATCGTTACTTCATTTGCCATTCAAATGATCTGTGTAGTCTCTTCTGTTTCCCCACCCTCCTAAGCAACCCCCACAAGAACTGAATGCAATGAAGCAGGATTGAATTTTTTATATAAGAAACTAGCACAAATTATATTATCTTTTATCTTCACTGAACTCTCTGACCACACAGTTGAGGGAACACAACATCATCTTGACAAAGAGACAATGACTCAGTATTATATGTAACAGATAATTGAGATTCCTATGAGTGTACTCAAGGAAATATCTGGAAATTAGATTGCAATAAGTTCAAAGTTTGCTTTTACACGGTTGTGTGCCTGGTGACAAGTGGTATCTATGGTCCTGAGAACCTTACAGAGGAGCAAAGGTTGATGCCATGCGAGGCTGACCTGTTCACGAATACCATGGTAATTAGCTCATGCCACTTTTACATTAAAATCATCTTACTTCAAAGTAAAGACCGAGGGGGGAAATTTCCAATCAAGAAAATCATGGGGCTGCCAGGTGAGAGGATCAGGAATTCAAGGCCAGCCCGGGCTACATGAGAATCTGTCTTGAAAAGACAAAAACTGAACAAGCATGTAAGGAGCAGACCCTCAGCTCTCTGGAATCTCTGAAGGTAGGCAGATGTGATTTATGGGTTTTGGTAATGGCTTAAACTAAAATGTACTTCACATCTCATGAAATGTATTCTTTTAACTATATAATTCAACTGGGGATGTAGCTGAATAGTGGTATGCAAGAGGCTCTAGTTTCCATGCCCAACAATACAAAATAAATAAATTAATACATTCATAAAATATACATACATACATACATACATACATACATACATACATACATACATAGTTCAATGGGTTTTGTCATAAACACAGAATTTTGAAACCATCACTACAGGCTAATTTTATTTTTAAACAATTTTTAGAATTATTTAGTTTTTGTAGATGAGTGTTTTGCCTGCATATATGTATTTGTACCATGGTGCCTTCAGAGGTCAGAAAAAGCTATGTGATGCCCTGGAACTGGAGTCACAGATGGTAATATGGATGCTAAGAATCAAGCTCAGATTCAATGCAAGAGAGTACTCTTAACCGCTGAGCCATCTCACCAGCCCCTACCTAATTTTGAACATTTCTGTCTCTCCCAAAAGAAATCCTTTATCTATTAACAGTCATTTCCCACCTTCATCCACTGACTGTGCTATCTGCCTATAATGGTGCACCGGGACTCTCCATATAAACAAAATGGTAAGCTGGTCAGGGTGGGGCAGGTTTGTGATCCTAGCACTTGGAAGGTGAAGGCTATCCTCAGCAACATACCAACTTCGAGGGTAATCTGGTTTCCATGAGACTCTGTCTCAATAAACAAAAGCAAACAAGCATACAATATGTGATTCCTTGTGTCTGGAAGCTTAAAGAATTTCCAAGGCTTATGTCTGTGTAGCATTCACCAATACTTTTTTCAAGAAAAAAATTAATTTATTTATGGCGTGCATCCATGCCAGTATGTATAAGTCAAAGAAGACCTTAAGAGGGTTCAGTTCTCTCCTTCCTATGCCTGGCACCTTCTGTTATACGCACACAGCAAATTTTGTTTATTCGTTTGTCAGTTAACAGATGCATCCTTTTCGACTTTGGTGCTAGTAAGAACAACGTTGTTGGGAATACTCATGTACTAGTTTTGTTTTGTTTTTGTTTTTCAAGACAGGGTTTCTCTGTGTACCCTTGGCTGTCCTGAACCCACTTTGTAGACCAGGATGGCTTCAAACTCACAGAGATCCACCTGTTTCTGCCTCCTGAGTGCTGGGATTATAGGCGTGTGACACCAGGCCCAGCATCATGTACTAGTTTTTGTGTGGGCATATGTTCTCATTTCTCTTCGCTTAAAAATACTTAGGAATGGGGAAAAGAAGAAAAACATGGAGAAACTGAGGTTAGATGAAGACTTGATATGATATTTTTATAAGTAATTCTAAAAATTCCCCCAAATTTCTCCATTCGTGTAAAATTCCTAGGCTATAATAATAATTCACATGAATTCCAAAAACAGTAGGTTCAGTCTTAGTTTTTAACAAGTGATTCATGCCCTAAAATTGTCAACAGGTGGCAGCACATACCATTGTTAAACCTAGTTTCCTACCTGCAAGATGGATTCCTGAGAAGATAGGACATAAAATCTAGCTTTCGTAAACCAAATTCTTCTATTATTTCAGGAGTCATTTAGCCTACATTCTGATTTATCTGTAATAAACAATGGCATCTAAAGTTTAAAGTTTCTCCTTCGCCTCAGTAAGTAAGAAGTTAATGAACCAACATTTAAACGGCTCAAAGAGCAGCTTTCCAACAAAACTCTTCCTTTATGAATAATCCCAAGCCCACCTGCGTGTCTTCTATTTTAGATATATCTGAATATGTATGTACTCTTCTAATATGCATATACTTTATGGCAGGAGTGCATCTTTTATTGTGACATTTCAAACAGAAGAAAACCTTGAAATTGCATAATGGAGAAATGGAACAACTACTAAAATGCAAGAATATGTGGCCAGATGTGTGGTCCACAGTGGATTCCGTGTGATGAGCTCCCTAGCCTTCAGCACTGTGCTTACTTGCTGACTGCACGTGTTCCTCCAGAGGTGGCTCATCTGCTCCCTGTACAGAAGCATATCCAGATGATGCAGTCTCACTGCGATTGTCCTCTTCATGGGGAGAGGCGGTATTAGATGCATCATTAGACACAGGAACTTGTAAAGACACTGATCCATCTTCAACATCCACCTTTGGAAAGCGTTTGAACAAAAGAGGTTTGGAGCACATGCATTACAATGACATATGTTTATGATGATATGGTGATAACTCAGAGCAATATTTCCTAGCCTTACAACAATTTCTAACCCATTTCATGATCACAAAAATCTCTTGCTGGCCCCAGTCACAGTAGCTGGGGTAGGAATTAGCTCTACCAATGGGGTACAACGGCTGGTACAAAGTAGGCACTCAAAATACATTAATATATAATTCTGTCCCCCCAAAAGATCTGAGAATTGCTCTCATCTGCAAATTTCTGTTAATACCACACTACTTAAGTTCTCTCATAGAAAGAATATAGCAACATTTACCTCAATTCCTAGAGCTTTGAGAATGTCACACTTGCACATGGGGCAAGTCCTGTGTTCTAAAAGCCACGGGTCCACACATGTCTTATGGAAAATATGACTAATGAAAGAGAAAAGAGGATTTAGTTATAAGATATGAAACAACAACACTTACACACACACACATACACACACACACAGAGGGGGGGATACTTAGCTTTTGCATGGATGTCTTTTCCCCTTTTAAACAGGCCATTAATAAAGGAGCCACAAGAATAGATTTTTGGAGATTTTATAATATAGAGGCCCCATTACTCTAGCCTCAAAAAGCTATTTTTAGTATTCATAAACTTGAAAATGACTAATGCTACCTGACTTAAATCTGTTGGTACTTCAAATGTCACAACAGTAAAATGATCAGTTCCCTAGCTCTAAATGGAGTCATCATTCTCAGTAACAGACTGACTGATACAGTACTGAGTACACCACAATATTGACGCTTTAGGTGGTGGAATTTGCTCCAAGAACACCACTAGTTATTAGTTTAGATGAAGCATGTTAAAGAATCCTCCAGAGAGGAGTAAGTTTTTGAAAACACCTAAAGAATAAAGACTTCAAAATAGTGCACTAAGTTGATTTTAATTTTTCTCAGTAGGAATGTTAGAATGAGTTGAAAATAATCAAGTACTAAACACGCACGCGCGCTCGCGCGCGCGCGCACACACACACACACACACACACACACACACACACACACACACCTGACTAGGTTTCTGTTTCCTGAAGAGAAAACAAACTGTTAAGAACAAATTGTACTGGATTTTGGAAACTATACTTGAATTTAGTGCTATATCAATTTGGAAGCATTCAAAATAGTTTTCCTTCCTTGTGTTAATTTTGTGTAAGTTTTTTTTTACAGATATGAAAGAAGATGAGACTTACTTGCAGGTTAGGATGCGCACCAAATCATTTGGTTTATAGAGCTCGATACACACAGCGCAGCTATCTCCATCAGGACCAATTTCCTATGGATGAATAGTTATTGTTACTCCAACAAGGAAAAGTAAATTAAACTTCAGAGCTAGACCAGCATATGCCTTTAACACCTAGAAATACCTATAGAAGGAGAAACTTCTTATCACCGAGTATGCAGCGGTAAAGTTTCAATGGGTGACTTAAAATTTACTGACGTTGTGAGGAGGTAAAATAATGAAGCCAACAAACTGAAGAAAGAACAAGTAAATCATGTAGTAGTGACTTCAACTCTTTTTCCTGACTTTAAAATTCATAAAAAGCCATTTGTAAGCTTTATTGTTATGTTTTCTTTGAAAGGTATAATTTACATACAGTTAGTCTACAGTTCTGTATGTTCTAAAAGAAATATATAATAATCTAATCCCCACCACAATCAAGGTATAGAATACTAACATTGCGCCAATAAATTCATGCATATCCCCTTAATAGCTAAGCCTTTTCCTCATTCCCAATCTCTGCCCATCACTGATACATTTTCAATTCCTATATCTTAGGCTTTTAAAAATTAACGCTGTATAAATTGAATCATGTACTATCTGGCTTTTGAGTCTTACTTCCTTCACTAATCATAGGGCCTTTGATATTCAAGTATGTTATTTGTAGGTAGAAGTAGGACTCTCTTACCCTGTTATTATTAAATTTCATTCCATGGTACAACTATTCTATGGCATGACCATTCCACAGTTTATCTACTCACTAGATGATGAGAATTTGGATTCTTTCATGTTTGGACAATTTCTAATAACTATGTTTAGGAATTTAATGAGAATAGAGGGGCTTCCTTCCTCTACAGTGATTATTTAGTATGGTAAGTATATTTTTAACTTCATAAGGAGTTGCTAGTCTGTTTTTCAGGGTGGTCATAATCATTTAGCACTGTCACCAGAAAATACATAAGAACTCCAGAGGCTCTAGACATTCACCAGGTCTTGGCTTTTCCAGTTGTTTTTACTTTCAGCCGGTCTAATGAGTGTGTGGTGCTATCACATGTGGCTCTAATTTTGTATATCCCTGATGACTAGTGACATTGAGTAACCTTTGGTATACTTCTCAGACATATGTTTGATGAAATGTCTATTTAGCAGACTTACTATATTGATTAATTTTTAAGCAATATTGTTATCGCTGTGAGCTATCAAGTGGGAGCTGGACATTGAACCGGGGACTTCTGCAAGAGCCGTAAGTGCTTTTAAACTCTGAACCATCTCCTCAGCCCATGATTATTCAAAGTAATTAGCACATATGGTATTAGGTTTCATTATGACATTTTTTTGTTTTCTGTAATTTATTTTTACGTCATGTGTACGAGTGCCTGAATGTATGTCGGTGCACCAATGTGCACACAGTGCCTGCAGAGGCCAGAAGAGGGCATTGGATCCCCTGGGACTGGAGTTGCAGATGATGGTGAGCCGCCACATGCCTGCTGGGAGGAACACCTCCACTGCAAGAGCAACGTGCTCTTAGCCACTGAGTCATCTCTCCAGGCCCCTCACTGTGGAATTTTAAATTTGTTTGTTGCTGTTGTTGTTGCTCATTCTCCTCCTCTCATATTCTCTATTATGTCCCTGACCCATCTTGTACCTTCATACACCACTTCCATAACTTCCTCTCTGCTTTCATATCACGTTTGCATCTATATTTTTATTCAGATGCTCCTGTTGTTATTGAGTCAAGAATTACTTTATTTAATAAATATGTGGTTTGAAAATATTTTCTCCAAGACCGAAACTTGTGTTTTCCTTCTTTAAAAACTGTCTTTCAAGTGACAGAGATACATTGGTTTGTTTGTTTGTTTGTTTGTTTAGTTGACATAGGGTCTCATTATGTAGCCCTGGCTATCTGGGAATTTGCTATGTAGACCAGGTTGGCTTCACACTCAGACATGCCTATGCCTCCCAAGCTCTGGGGTTAAAGAATGTGGTCCACCATGTCCAGTAAGAATATAAATTATTTTTATTTTTATTTTACTTTACATGTATGTAAGCTTTACCTTCTTGTAAGTCTGTACACCATGTGCATCCCTGGTGCCTGCAGAAGCCATGGCAGGGCACTAGACCCCTTGGAACTGGAGTTACAGATGGTTGTGAGTCACTATATGAGTGTTAGAAATTGAACCTGGATCCTCTGAAAGAGTAACCAGTGCCCTTGAGCCATCTTACCAGCCCCCAAAGAACAGACATTCTTAAACTTTGAAAGTCAAATTCCACATTTTCTCTGTGGACTTGTTTTTGGTGTCATGCCTAAACGCTATTAATATAAAAACCATCAATGTATCCCACATCATGAATTATTTTTCCCAAAGACTTCTAAAGAATTTATAGCTATGGGTTTTATATTTAGGCCTACACTCTGGTTTTTTTTGTTGTTGTTGTTGATTTTTACACTGAGTGGGGAATGGAAGGGTTTTTAAAATGGATACTGTACTGGCTTTTTTTGTATCAACTTGACACAAGAGTCATTTTGGAAGAAAAAAAATGTCAACTGAGAAAATGTTCCCACCAGATTGGCCTGTGGTGCATCTTCTTGATTGATGATTGACATAGGAGGGCACAGCTTACTGTGGGTGGTGTCATCCTGAGCTGGTAGTCATGGGTACTCATGGGTACTATAAGAAAGCATGCTAAGCAAGCCTTGAGGAAGCAAGTCAGTAAGCAGTGCTCCTCCATGGCCTCTGGATCAGTTCCTGCCTCCAGGTTCTTGCCTTGTTTGAGTTTCTGCCTTGACTTCCCTCAGTGATAGACTGTCATGTGGAACTGGAAACTGAAATCAACCCTTTCCTCTCCCAGTTGCTTTTGGTTATAGTGCTTCGATCAGTGCATAAAGTTCTTGCTTCATTGCCTTTGTATCTTCATAAAAAATAAACTAGTCATGCAACTGTTGGTCCATATCTGGATTCTGTACTGTTCATTCATGTATTGCTCTAGCATTTCTACACTCCCATAGATACAGCCTAAAATAATTCTGAAAACTTAAACTTGAAATCCTTCTACCTCAGCTTTTCTGGCTGCTAGAATTGAATGCATGCACCAGCATTATCCAACAGGATCTAGGAATGGAGTCCTGTAAGGAGAATTCCGAGTGCTTGTGAGAACACTCCAAAAAAACAAGACAAGAGTCTTGTGACCTCAGTTTCTTCAAAATACAGACTCGTTCTTGGAATGTGTCTCATGCTCCTCCCAGGAGTAGCAGATAGAAGTGAGTTTACTCCATATTACTCATTAGTGCTTACTGGTGTTAGCCAAGTGTTTATACAACCAGGAAAACATGTTTTTACCATGTGTGCCTTGTCTTATGGTTGTATACAGCTTGCAATCATGAGAACTTTACTCAGCTGACCATTCTTTGCCTTTGGAATATAGACTGTCTGGTTCTCCGAATAAAGCTGACTCCTGCATGAGGCTTTAGCCCACTTTTTCTATTGACACTATTCTCCCAGGTCCCACCACTTCTAGAGTAGTAACATTCAACTTCTACAGTTCTTATTCATCAAAATTGTTTTGATCACACTAGTTCTTGAGCTTTTCTAATACAATCTTATGAAAAAGAATGTGTTGAGACTGTATCTAACCCATGGGTTAAAGACAAGCTGACACCTTAACAATGACATTTTTGATCCACAAACACGATACCTATCTCCATTTCATTAGATTTTCTTCTCCATACTTAGGATTGAGCTCAAAGCCTACCTCCTATAGTTTCTTTCATTGATGTTGTGCAAATTTTAACATATAAGTCTTGTAAATATTTTGAATATTAGCATCTAAGAACCTAATGCTTCTGATGGAGTCACAAATTGTCACGCTTTATTTCACTAAGTCCTACTGCTGTGTGTGTGGTGTGTGTGTGTGTGTGTGTGTGTGTGTGTGTGATGTCTTTTCTCATCAATGAATTTTCAACTGTCCAAAATAAAAAATGAACTTTCAAAAAAAGTTACACTGAAGCACTATGTTATTTTCCTATCATCACTATTGCAAACTACCATCACTTAGTAGCTTACAGTAGCATGGATTATTATCTTTGGTGGAGTTCAAGAAGTTACAGAGGTGTTAGTTCCTTCTGTGAGCTTTACGGAATGTACCTGAAATTCCTTTTTCTAGCTTTTACAGAATCCCTGCATTCCCTGTTTCAAGGTCTTTTCCTTGAATCACTCCACCTTTTTTTTTTATTCCATTGCAGTTATGCTATGTATGGTGGCCAAACCTCCTCCTTATAAGGATTCTGATTATGTCTAGAGCTTGCATAAATAATCATGAATGATGTCATACTCAAACTTTCCATATCAACGATTTCTTTCTGGCATATAATGTAACATTCACAGGTGCCAGTGATTGGTATGTAGATACAGTTAGGGGCCATTCATTGTACAATCTAATTGTAGTATTGAATAGAATTTTAACTCAATGGGGTATATAAATGGCAATTAAAAGACAATTGGAGAAGGGCATTTAGTTTAAACAATGGTCTGATAGGATCGCTTTAAAAGTAATAAAAGTACCTTGTCTCCTTGTTTCAAAGTACGCAGCTGAAGCCTTCCAATAGCTTTTTTGGCATCTGCCTTTAACTGCCTCTATAATAAAAATAGATATTAGAAGACATATTTTTAAAAGAGGTATGATTAAAAATGGTATAGTGATTTAATATTTATCAGTAAAGGCCAATGGAGATGGCTCCATTGGTAAAGTACTTATTACACAAGCAGTAAGGATCTAAGTGTGATGCCTAGCATCCCATAGAAGCTAGGCACCATAATGTGTGACTCACATCCTGGCATTGGGGAGGTGGAGCAGGGCGACTGTTTCTTGAGCCTTGCAAGACCCTGTATCAGAAAGTAAGGTGGAGAGCAACTAAGGAAGACTTGTCTTTGACCAGGCTTTTGACCTTGAGCTTCCACACCCATGTACAGTTGCGTGCATATATACAGGTGTATAAATACACACACACACACACACACACACACACACACACACACACACTTTTTCGGGGGTGGCAGTTCGAGACAGGGTTTCTCTATGTAGCCTTAGTTTTCCTGGACTCACTTTGTAGACCAGGCTGGCCCCACAGAGATCCACCTGCCTTTGCCTTTCAGAATGCTAGGATTACAGGTGTGTGCCACCACGCCCGGCTCGCATCCACACATTTTAAAAAATTAATATATATTATTAGTTTATTCATATTACATCTCAGTTGTTATCCCATCCCATGTATCCTCACATTCCTCCATGCAGGAATGCTGACTGGTTTGATCATGTACAAGTCTTGTGCAGATAACCAGAGTTGATGTGAGCTCATGACTATCGTGGGCCTAGCATGTCCAGAAAATACTGTTTTGCCCCAGTCCTCTGCAACATCCAGCCCTTACAATTTTTCTGCTTCGCTCTTCTAAGATATTCCCTGAGCCTTGGCATTAGGCAGTGCGATGCAGATGCCCCATTTATGGCTGAGTACCCTCTATACTTTGACCAGTGTGAGTTTCAGAGGTATCTCCTGTCCACTGCACAAAGACACTTTTCTGATGAGGACTGAAAATTGTACTAATCTATGGATATAGACATATGTATTTAGAAGGAAGTTTGACACTAGGCCAATTTAGCAAAAATACTAGTAATAGGTCTGCTCCCTAGGTTCTTGGCCAGATTTATAGCACCAGACATTAGTTCTCTCACGCAGAATGGATCTTAAATCCCAAATTACTGAAACTTACTGTGTTTCTCTACTCTTAAAAACAGCATCCCTGGGACTATAATGGTAAAAAACAGTATGATTCTCTTCTAAATGGATTCAGACGCTATGAATTTTTGAAGCAATTTTCCTATTTTCAAGTTCAGAGGACTTTAAAGTATGCCTTCTACAACTTCTTTTCTGAAATGGGTCTTGTTTGAACAAAAACGCACAGGATTTGAATTCAAAATGGACCTAGATTAGAAATCTGATTTTGTCACCGACTGAAGAATAACATTAGCAAGTCACTGAATCACTGAGCTTACTTGCTTTTCTATAAAATGAGGAATATAACAACCCTCCCATATTCAATATTTTATTAGAAAAACCTGCTGATTATAACAAACATTGTCAAGGAGGGAGGATGGAGTCGGAGTTGTTTCACCGTGCACATATCTACGATGAGTCTGGCTATTTAACGTCAAACCAAAGCTCACATAGAGAGTGGAGCAAGGACTAAACTGCACAACTGAGCTATGAGTCACATTACAAAGTGGGATGATATAACGAGTTACAAAAGATTACAAAGGATGAAATCATTGAGATACTGTCTTTCTTCTATGCAGTTTGAATTGGTAACAGGAAAAAAATAAGATATTTGGTGTTAATGTGGTGTAATGTAGCAAATGAATCCCTCTCTTTCAGAAAAAAGTCTATATTCTATATAAGAAAGTCTCAGGTGAACATATTACATATGTAAACTGAACTTGAGGTAGGTTTCTCATTAGGGTAGATGCTGTGTGGACCCAAGAGCATTTGCAGCAAGACAGATGATTCACAATCATAAATTGAATTACAATCTTATTTTGCATTATAAAATGAATAAACTTACCCAAACTTTAGCAAACAATAGGTGTTCAGAAACAGAGTTCACTATGAGAAGTAAAAAGGATCCACCCTCCCTCCCCACTACGCAGGGTCTGTTTCCCCAATAGTGCTTCCAGCTGACACATAAACTACATGAGGATTAGATATAATGCAAAGAAAATTTCTAACATAGTGCCTGACATATTATAGGTACTCAATAAAATATGTAGTAAACAAAAATATAAAATCTGGGCAGTGGTGGTACACACCTTTATTCCCAGCACTCAGGAGCCAGAGGCAGGAGGATCACTGTGGGTTCGAGGCCAGCTTGGTCTACAGAGCAACACAGAGAAACCCTGTCTCAAAAAAGCTAATCTAAACTAAAACAAACTATTGCTTGTAAATAGGTATCACTGGAAATGGGCAAAATATCTGTAAATATCCCTGAAAAATATATTTTAGAAGAAAGTAAACCATACTATGGGTATGTAAAGAATGTCCTCAATGCCTAAAGATCACTTTAGAAAGGCATTTGATT
The DNA here is from genome assembly GCF_964271855.1 of Acomys minous. Classification (NCBI taxonomy): domain Eukaryota; kingdom Metazoa; phylum Chordata; class Mammalia; order Rodentia; family Muridae; genus Acomys; species Acomys minous. The sequence continues at coordinate 45,464,699 of NC_140488.1, forward strand.
TGAAACTAACAAAATTACTAACCAAACTATTTTTCTTCATTCTCAGAAATAGCAAAAATCTTTCATATTACTACCTGAACAGTAAATATAGATTAGTAGAAATAACTAATGATGGTGCTAATGAAAGCCTAAGTAGAACTTGATCATTATAATCTCAGAGTCTAGTCCAATAAAACTACCTATAATTCAGCTGTTTTCTGATTATTTTTCAGTTTCTTGGACCTATGGTCTGTTAAACTGTGTTCCTTTCACTAAACAACTAGGACCCACAGGCTTGGCTGTGGCTCAGATTTCTAAGCCTTAGTACTTTCTTATCACATAGATCAGGAGCTACTCAGACACTAAGGGGGAAATGCCATATAAATGGAAACAGAACCAATGAGAGAAAGGAATATAGTACACCCAGAAATATATCTTTGTTCATCCTTTTCTTATCTGTCTCTAAAGCATTTCTCATTGAGGTTTAAGCAACAAACTCTATAGCCAAGCGGAGAAATGTACTAATTTAGGAAGTACTATTTCTCTAGCATGTTTATTTGATTAAGGGGATATACTCTGAGATGGGAGGGTGACCTGGTTGCAACATCTGTTACCCTGCTCATCCCCAAGGTTGACTCAGCTAATCTTGCTGGCTAGATCGGTGTCCCCTTTCAACCTTACTATTCCATGTCTGTCTTGCCCAAAGCTTCATGCTTGGTTGAAGATGACAACCTTCCCCTAATGAGGAGGACCATTCTTCCATCAAGGGTAGATGAGTAGCTGTATTTCCCCTGATAGAACCTCCACACAAGCTCTTAAGTCTGCATTTTCAGACTTTTCATTCCTAAGTGTTCAATTCAATACATTATCAGTCCCTGAGTCACCAATGATAATGTTTTCTACATTTACTAGCAATGAGTGCTAAACAAGTACTTTTCCTTCATTCCAGCTACAACTGTAACACAAATTAATTCGAGATTTAGGCTCAAAGGCAAACTTATATGCCATGTATGAATCTAGTCCCAAGAAACAAAAGAGCTGGTATTAATACCAAGCTAAAATAGGTGATGAGGGTAACACACACACACACACACACACACACACACACACACACACACACACACACGACCTAATTGCAAATGCCAGGTTATTAAATAAGAAATTTGATTATAGAAATCTCTAAAGACCTACACCATTTAAAGACAGCATCCTGGTTCAAATAGTAATTTATAATTTACTCCAGAGAAGTTTCTTTGTGCAGTGGACGGTGGTAAATGCAGAAGCTCACAACTGGTCCAGATGCAAAGAGTCAATGTCAGTGGAGTGCTCAGCCACAAATGGGACATCTACACCACAGCCATCAGACAAAGCTCAGGCACCTCTATCAAAAGATAAGATCAGGATGGCTGTAAAAGCTAGAGGTCAGGGATGGCCAGTACAAAATGTCTTCTGGACCAGAGATGACCAGTGAACTCATGAACTCATAGCAGCTGGGATTGCCTGCATGAGATCATATCAGTCAACATTCCCGCATGGAGGTGGAGCTTGAAAGCCCCTATGCCTACCTGAGGAGCTATTTATAGTTGATGGGTGATAGCAGAGGGAGGGTCAGTTTTCTTTAAGGGTGTGGCTCCTCAAAGATGACTTATGCTCTAGAGCAGTGGTTCTCAACCTTCCTAAGGCTGCGACCCTTTAATACAGTTCAGTCATGTTGTAGTGACCCCCAACCATAAAATTATTTTCATTGCTACTTCATAATTGTAAATATCTTGCCCTACTGGCTTGTCCTACACTCATGATACATAGGCAGCACAAACTGGAGTCAGTAGGTTTAAAAAAACAAAGAAAGAAACAACAACAACAAAAAAACCCTCCCTTAGTGGCTACTCATTGCTTGCAGAATATTTAATTTAAAAATATAAATACTTTCACAGCTTTTTCAAGTAAGACATTTCTAAGTTTTAGTTGTTAAAAGCCTCTTTTCTAGAGCATCTGCAGTTAGGAAAAATTTAAGGAACATTTACTGGGCCCCAACTATGTATCACACTCAGCCCTAAGAGTTTCACCTGTGTCAGCACGTATAATCATTAACTAACTTGTGAAATCAGTATTTTAATATGCAAGTTTTGTAGACAAGTCAAGTGGGTTGAAGCTTGACTAAAGTCCAAGCAGGTGGCTAGATCCAGCCTATTCAGCTTGTACCTGACTTTAAAGCTCCTGATCTCTGGACCTCAATACACTGCCTCCATTGTGCGCTGGTGAAGAAGCCTATAAAAGGCTTTGCATGCCTTATAAAAAAGATAAAGGAAAGAAACAAGGGAGGGAACCCTCAAAGCTATTATTCAGTCTTAAATTGTTTCTAAATTGCTATACATTGTGATTTGTGAAACGATTTAAGTGGGTGTATAATACTAACAGCCTCTCCCCGCCTCCTCAATCCTAAATCATATCTGGTATAAGAATACTTGAAAATCGAGTTGAGAACTGAAGAAAAAAAAAACACTGCTTTTTTTGTGTGGATGCCAATTTTCTTTACAGAAGCTTAATGCTGTTCCTCCAACCAATCCAAGTCTTTGACAGTGCCAGTAACTGAAGACAGAAGGCACACAGTTTTGGGTTGTTATTGCTGGTTTGGCCTTGACAATTTCCGAGGTGGCTGGGGGTAGGGAGCTGAAAATAAAGTCAGACCAATTATAATTTTCAATTTTAAAATCACAGTGAACACAAGATATTCTATTTAGTTCATCTCTATATTCATACCACACTATTAAAACATGTGGCAGTCTGTTGATTTGTCTGCCTAGGGTTTGGTCACAGGGCATTTTACATTCAGTGTAACTGAAATATGCAAAAACAAGTTAAAGAGTTAGACTAGGGGCTGGAGATATGGCTCAGAGGTTAAGAGCACTATCTGCTCTTCCAGAGGTCCTGAGTTCAATTCCCAGCAACCACATAGTGGCTCACAACCATCTATAATGTGATCTGGTGCCCTCTTCTGGCCTGCAGCTGTACATGCAGGCACACATTCAGCAGAGCAATGTATAAATAATAATATAAAAATCTTTAAAAAAAAGAGTTAGACTAATTACTTAATGGGCCTAGAGTACATACAAACAAGAAAGGGATAACACAAGCAAACTTTTCTGCACAGGAGTCATTGCCTTTAAAAAAAAATAAAACAAACACTTCATTAAAAGCTAAAAATATAGGACATTTTCCAAGAATGAAAATTTAAAAAAAAATCATAATCTTGGCTCAGAGTTTATAAACACAATGTTTAAAATTTTTAGAAAATGTATAGTAAGAGGAATCTTTCGCCAGCCTACCTTTCTGTGAGCAAATACAATGTCTGTGCTATGTGGCCATTTAGGCATGGGAAATGAAAGGAATTGAAAATGAAAGTTCAATGAAAATCTATGTGTAATACTTAAATCAAAGAGTTCCTACAGTATGAAAGATTTATCTTGAATTAAAAAAATAAAGAACAAACTTTAAGCAAAAAAGGTCCCTTATAGGAGAGGAGAATCAAGCAATTAAACAGAGTCCCATATATCTAAGAACCCTGGAGACAGGGTAAAGAGGAAGATAGATGATTCCCATAAATATGGACACTATTAGAAGCATAAGGAACTGTAGTGCAAGAAAGAATTTTGAAGAAGGAAAATTGGCCAATGGATATGCTATAACTAAGACTATAGCCTTGTCAAAGAAATACAATTAGCACCTTTAGAAATCATGATATGACTAAATTTGTACTTCTGAATCAACTCTAGTCCTCAGCAAACATGTCCCCTTTTCACAACCCTGGTAAATGCTGTTCTGCTCTCTACTTCTATGAGATTAACTTTTTTACAAAGAGAAGAAAATTCTGTAATTCTCCTATTCAAAATCATTTACTTGAAATTTGCTAGAACAGCAGCTTTTAAATGCCGTCACTATATAAAATTGCTATATAAAATGGATGCTCCTGGGCTGGAGAGATGGCTCAGAGATTAAGAGCACTGCCTGCTCTTCCAAAGGTCATTAAGTTCAATTCCCAGCAACCATGTATAATGAGATCTGGTGCCCTCTTCTGGCATGCGGGTGTTACATGCAGGCAGAACACTGTTGACATAGTGAATAAATAAGTAAATAAATGACTAAGTCTTTTTTTTTTTAAGACAGGGTCTCTTTGTGTTAGCTTTGGCTGTCCTGGACTTGCTTTTGTAGACTAGGCTGGCCTAGAACTCACAGCCTGCCTCTGCCTCCTGAGTGCTGGGATTAAAAGGCGTGCGCCACCACACCTGGCCTAAATAACTAAATATTTAAAAAAAAAAGGATTGATTTTTAAAAATGGATGTTCCCAAACACACACAGTGTTAATGCTATGTGATGAAGGATAGGTTCAATAAATTGGCTACAGCAATCATTTCACACTGTACAGCATATCAAATCACCACAGAGAGCATTTTGGATACAACTTTATTTGCCAATTATGCAACAATAAAGTTGGGGAAAAGAATTAGTGATATCATCTGAGTATGGTTATGTCTGGCTGTAGTCCCAACCATTGTGGAAAACTGAGATGGAAAGATTGCTTGTGTCAAAAGTTCATCACCACTTTGGGTAACTATTATGGTCTGTGACTTAGATGTTTCCAAATGATGATTCTATAAGGGTGGTGTTGCCAGCATTGCAAGAGGATAGAACCTTTAGGAAGTAGGTCTGAGTAAAGGCAAATTAAAGTATTGAGGGTGTCCCCTCTAAGGGGATGTTGGGATGTACCTTTTCCTGTCTTCTTTTGTCTTCATGACCATAGCAGGGTGAATAGTTAGCCCACATAGCCACATGGTCTGCTATGATGGTTTAGCCGCCCTGGGTTAGGTGCTTATGGACTGAAATCTCAATGCTGTGAACCACACTACAATTTCCCCACTTTAACTAATCTCAAGTACTTTGTCACAGGGGTAAAACCAAACCAAACCAAAACATACCAACAATAGTGAAACCCAGTCTCAGAAAACAAAACAAAAGAACAACAACAGTGATACAACTGTAAAATTAGAGTGTGTGAATATATTAAAATTTGGAGACTTGTTATTTGAGTTTTCTTTCAACCTGTGAGAAATTCAGAAGACTGTAAAGATATGTCTTTCTTAGGCAACTTACTGTGTGTAAGAGCCAAAATTCTCATGGGTTTGTAAACGGCCCTGAACAGTTCTCAAATTTACACGAGAACATACATGTAAGCACACTAACCATAAATATACATAAAAGCATATACATATATATATGTTTAAACATATATAGATAGATAGGTGATAGATTTAATAGAAAATGTAATCAGTTAATGGATTTTTCAGTTAATTTAATTAATAGACTGTAATTGGGAATATTCCAGATAACATTAACAATAGTTTATACTCAAATGGTTTTGAGGTAGGGTCTCCCATTTTAGCCCAGGCTTATCTAGAACCTACTATGTAGTCAGGGCAGCCTCAACCTTCTAAATGGTGATATCATAGGCATGAGTCAACATACCATGGTGAAAGGACAAATTTTCAGATAGTAATACACCTTAGTCCTTCTTCATCCAAGAGCACTCTGTGTTACTATTTCTAGCAGTAAGCTACAGAAAAATGTGTGGCCTAGCTCTACTTAGGGAACTAATTTGAGTATCAGAGTCCCAGACTCAAATGGTAGGAGTGGGGAGGGCTGGTACCCTGGATCATTGTGCTCACAACTGGTCGTGCTGTCTGAAATGCAGGACCCAGACAATGAAACCAGGTGCATATCATCTGGCTAGATTGTTGTGCAAAACAATCTTGAAAAACTGGTACAACATGGTTCATTGCTCCAGCCGTATCTAACAATACATCAATCACTACTATAAAGGACACTTTGAAGGCCACATTCCTAGGGTTGGCTAATGTCCAATCATGGTTAACTTGGGAACATTCAAGGAGTAAGCAACTAGTTCTGCTCTGTTACCTCTTGCCTTACAATCTATTCACATTGTCTTTGGTCAAAATCTTTTTTTTTTACAACAAAATCATCATGCAGTGCCTTTTAGAAAAGTATTTTTATATATAAATACTTCAATTGTTACCAATTTTATAGTAGTTACTTACGTAATTACTATAGTAAGTTCTAAGTATTTATATATGCTGTTATATCTATATTTTATGTTATAACATGAACATATAAATAGCATTCAGTTGATTTTTATAGATTGTTGTTGAATCTATATTTATATTAGTAAAATATTTATATAAGCATATTGTAACATATATATAACATATACACACAAACCAGACATGCACATATAGACACACACAGTCTGTAAGGACAGTAAATATATGTAATAGATGCAGAAACCAACAAGAGGTAGAAAGGGGGCTGAAGAAACAATTCAACCTCTAGACCTTCACAAATATCTTTTATTGCTGTACCAATTTCATTATCCATTTACCCCTTGATCTATGGCTACTTGAACTTTGTAATAACCTTGTCCAGAGTAACTTAATAGAGAAATAAATTATGCAATTTCAATTCTTTCTCAGGGAAGTCACTATCTATTGCCACTACGTCTTGAGGAATTTTTAGTTGAATCTTATACTATATTTTATTACTATATATGATCTGTTTACATACAAGAGTTGACTCTTATCAACAATACTTATTATACAATATTACCATATGATTATTTTACACTCTCTCTCTCTCTCTCTCTCTCTCTCTCTCTCTCTCTCTCTCTCTCTCCCCCCCCGCCCCCCGTGTGTGTATACCAGAAGTTAGTACCATGTATTTTCCTAAATTTCTCTCCACCTTATTTGGTTGTTCTTTTTAAAAAATTATATTATTTTCCCAGTTCCTTTTCCTCCTTCCAACCTATATGTACACACACACACACACACACACACACACACACACACACACACACACACACACATATATATATATATCAGTCCAGTTAGTGTTACTTATATGCATATAATTTTAAAGCTAACCACTTGAATGAATAATTATGGTGCTCATCCTTAGTGAAGACTATTTCTCCTGCTCTCAGCATTCCTTAGTTGCCTGTAGCTCTTTGTCTAGGGGTTGCAGTCTGTGAGATTTTCCCCTTCCAGGTTAGGATGTCTATTGTTGTTCATCTTATTTTTTGAGACCATCTCTCCCTGGCCTAGAACTCACAAATCTGGCTAGATCTCTAGTCTGGCCAGTAAAGCCTGGATTCTCCTGTCCCCTCCCTCCCAGCACTGGGGTTGAAGTCAAGGCTGCACATACTTGGCTTTTCTATGAGTGCTGGGGATATAATTCAGGTCTTCAACTTTGTGAAATAAGCACTTAATCAATGGAGATATTTCCCAACCTTCTTAATGTATGTGTGTGTGTGTGTGTGTGTGTGTGTGTGTGTGTGTGTGTCATGTGCATGTACGTATGTGAGTGTATGTTAGATAGAACCCAAAGTCCATGTTAGAGAAATGCTCTACTTCTAGGCTACATTCTCAGAACTCAAAGAATGGTCAGAATACACTTTGGTTTAGTGATCAAATAAACCAGGAGGTAGCACAGAACTCTATATGTCTGTTAGAATTGGCCTTTCTCATGTATGAAATATTATTATAGTGAAATGTCACTACTGGCAGTGACTGTGCCATGTTTAGGTTCTATTTTACTTAAGAGAAAGTGCATCATGTATCAATTCACATCACTATCTACTTAAAGGGTCCCATTAACTCTTGTCCAACATGGTTAGCTCCCTCCATTATAGACTACATGGTATCATTAGTTATTGTTTTCATCCTCACATCTATTTTATTTCTATTTAACATATGAGTTGTAAATTTTAATGGATTTTATTGTGACATTTCCATACATATGTTTTTCTTCTCAAATAGTTATTTCTTAGCTATTGCTTATTAATTAAATTTGTCCTTTGACAATGTTATTCATGTATATGGTATTTGCTGATTACTCTCTCCCTATACTATACCTTATCCCCTTCCAAATAGTTAATCCTCCTTCCACCCTACAAATCTCTTGTTTTGTGAACCACTGGGTTAACCCGTGGGTGTCTGTGTGAATGTTGGTTTGGAACTATCCACTACAGCCTGGTGGACTTATCACTGGGTATGCAACTGAAGACAATGAATCTCCTCTTCTGAAAACCTACAATGTTTCTGGAACTTCTCAACTCCTCTGACTTGTGGGAATATTTTATCAAGGCTTCACTACATAAAAAGGATTTCATTTTTTTTTCTGTTGCTCTTGGAAAGGATTCCTTCCTATCTATCTTAATTACTACATCTGACTCTTCTTAAAATCTCTGTTCATTAAAAGTGGATGTACAAGGATGGCACCAATAAACATGTTCACGTAGAAAGGGGAAAACTCTTGAGCACTCAGCCATACACAAAGAACAAAGGAATGCTGAGAGCAGGAGAAACAATCCTCCCCTTGGAAGAGCACACCAACTGGTTATCCAATACTAAACAGTTAGCTCTGAAAGCTTACATGCAAGTAACATTATACGGACTGATTGTATTTATGTGTTTAGGAACACACACGCACACACACACACACACACACACACACACACACACACACACACACACACACCCCAATTAAAGAGGCCAAGAATTTGAAGAGCAAGGAGAACTATATGGGAGGACTTGGAGAGAAGAAAATGATGTAATTATCTTAAAAATTATTTTTAAAAGTAAATGTAATCACTACCCCTTGGCAGGAAGGCCTTGTGGGCACACAGAGGAAAGGGGAAGCAGGCTATCCTGATGAGACCTGATAGGCTGTGGCCAGACGGGGGAGGGAGGGGAGGGGGAGGAGGGCACCCCTGTCAGAGGTCTACAGGAGGGGAAGAATAGGGCAGAAGAGGGAGGGAGGGTAGGAATGGGAAGATAAGAGTGAGGGGGTAGCAATCAGAATGTAATGTGAATAAATTATAATATATATATATATATATATATATATATATATATATATATATATATATATATAACAAAAAGTAAACGTAATTCCAGCTTTTCTTGCTATACCTATCCCAGCCCCTATTTTATTGAGCACCCTCATATAACACCCTCATATAACAGAACTTAATCCAATGATCCAATGTAAGGTGCCATTGTGTATCAACTGTCTTAGATAATGTTAGCATAATACACCATACCTCCCTCCAAATGTTGGATAGTGTATTCTACAGTGTTATTGTGATCATTCTCACAAGTAGTTTAGTATTTAGTGTAAGTGTGTCATTGGGTTTCTCATAATCTTCACTCACTATGTAGCAGGGCTGGACTTGAACTCACAAAGATGCGCCTGCTTCTGCTGGGATTACAGGTATGCATCACCATGCCCAGCCTTCCTTAATAGGCTAATGAAGTGGAAAGTTCCCATTATACAGCTTCATCAACATTTCTATCAGTACAAAGCAGACAACGTGGCTAAACGTCCAGTGAAATTTGTAAACATACACCGGAAGCTTTTCACAAACAGATGTGAACTTATGAAAATCAAATATATAAGTAACATTACAGCACTCAAATCTTTATAAGCAAAAGTGACGACTGACCATAAAATTAATCCTTTTATCCTTAAAGGAGAAAGATAAAGTCTAATAAACAGTAAAAGAAGATCATCCAAAAGCCTTCTGAAATATATGAGAAAGCTTTAATGCTATTTTTGAGAAATTGTACAGAGGTTAACTTTCATGAAATATATTATTTCTATGAAAATTCTTAAATGAAGGATGACATTAGGCCCAAATGTGCAATGAAGCTTGTATAACACCAGGCAAAGTTCTTTATAAATCTTATTACTTCTGCCTTCAGAACTGTGAATAATATATTTCTGTTGTTTAAAGGGCAGGAATAAACCTTATTACTTGGTAAAAGAGTAGATAGATTTATTATAGCACTTAGAACACAGAAACATGGGTCCTACTGTGGACATACACAAAACTCATTCATCAGTGTGACTATAACCTTTGAATAGTTAGTTATACACGATAGCATTTTTCCAACCTCAGAGATAAAACCCTACATGATATACAAATGTCAAATATTAACACAGTGTGAGTTTACTGAGCAGCCTGGCATAAGAATGTTAAACATCCTTCTGATCATGGGTAGTAACAGGCTGAACCTGCTACCATTCTGATAAGCTCCTTCACTGAAGAGGACTGAAGGCAATTAATTCTAAAAATTCTGATGATCAGCATTCATTAATGTATGGTGATACTTAATCTTTATATAGGTTTTATAATGAAATGTATACTTTTCATCTATTGTGAAATTCAATTATCTTTTTTTTTTTTTTTTTTTTTTGCTATACAAAAATGTTGTTGCTCTGGTCCTAAATACATTGAGGTTTTCTTTGCTTTTTGGAGAATTAACACATGACACGGCCAAAACTTCAGTGCCTTTGAAGAATTTCTCAGATTATATAAAAAAACATAATTTTGCTGTTTCTATCACCTGAAAACATTAAATACTGACTGAATACTATGGATAAGTGGCAGAACATTTTGTTGTTACATTGAGAAATCTTTAAGGGAAGAGTAATAACGCTGGGAGCATGGACCATGGAAGAACGAGGCATGTAAGTAGTTAAATAATTCTTGTGCTCTGGAGGTATACTGGATTTGTTCGTGAAGGCTATGTGGGAAATGAAAGAGAGAGGGAGAGGGGGAGAGGGAGAGGGAGAGGGAGAGGGAGAGGGAGAGAGAGAGAGAGAGAGAGAGAGAGAGAGAGAGAGAGAGAGAGAGAGAGAGAGAGAGAGAGCGCTCAATTTTTTCTGGCCTGGGGACAATAAAAATTCCGTTGAAAATGGGAGTAATAGTGACTTGTGCTTGTGTTGATTGGGTGCTTGCTGGAATGACAACCTTGAATATAGAAAAGACAGGAAGAGCCTGTATACCAGGGAAAGCTGGCTGCTGCAGAAAACATCTTTATGTGTGTGTATATTAAACATTTTATCTGTAGAAACAGAAGACAGGAAAGAGAAGCATGATGTAGACACAGATACAGATAGGAGAGAGGTAGAACTACTCTTGAGATTGCCTCCATTTTATTGGTAGAATTAGATATAATTCGTGAAGTTAAAGGATGTGTCAGGTGCTTAAGCTGTAAACAAGGAATGTAAGAGAGTAAGTAGCGAAGAAAGCATTGAATTAATGAGCAGTATTGAAGCTCTATTCTGAGGCTGTGATTATAAATTTAAAGTCAGTATAGCTACAATTATTTTTCTGGTACTTATGAAAATCGAGGCATAGTCAAAGAGCTGGAGTTAAGGTTTAACCAGGGTTGATTAAACCCTGCATATGCATGAGCTCTACATGTATAGCTCTAGCAAATCCTGGATTGAAAGTATTCAGAATGAAAAACTACATCTCTCCTGGGTACATGTAGACTTTGTCTGCTAGTCATCCCCTATAGAACATAGCATAAGACTTCTTTGTACAGCATAAACATTGTATCAGTTATTGTAAGTAACCTAGATATGATTTAATGTGTTTGTATGTGCATAAGTTATATGCAAATGTTGTACCATTTTATGTGAGAGGCTTGAGAGTCCATGGATTTGAGTATACAACAGGAGATTCTGAAAACAATCCCCTATGGATACCACATGGATAACTCTATAACAAAGAGAGTAAAAAAACCAAGACAACTGAAGATATATACATGTGAATGGGCACAGAATCTAAGATGATTAGGGAAGAGAATATGGGAAGGAGTGAAGATGGTTTAAATATGACAAGATCAGGAATAGAGAATTGTAGGCATTTCTCTTTTCTATATGCCTTTGGTTGTTTTGTTCCATCATTTCCATACTTTGTAATTTTTAAAGCACTGATGTTAAAATATATAAAGTTATCAATATTATCAATATGTTTGGAGTTTAACTCTGTTATCATGAACAATTACATTTTTTAAATCTTCCCTGGAACTCACATGGTGGTAGGAGAATATGGACTTTGGTAAGGTGTCCTGTAATCTTCCTGTGCACACTGTGGCATGCATTCCCTCTCCACAGGCATGCATAAACACACAGTAAATAACCAAGGAAACCTGCTTTGTCATGAAATTCAACATTCCTTTTTTAGCTCCACTCCCACATATAAATTCTCTCTCTCTCTCTCTCTCTCTCTCTCTCTCTCTCTCTCTCTCTCTCTCTCTCTCTCTCTCTCTCTCTCACACACACACACACACACTAAGCAGTGACAACAGTTATGATGATTTTATGGAGATTTCTTCATCTGTACTTTCTTTTTTGTTTCATTTTGTTTTTGTTTGTTTTGATTTGTTTTTGAGAAAGGGTTTCTCTCTGCAACAAGCCCAGGTTGTCCTGGACTTGCTTTGGAGACCAGGCTGGCCTTGAACTCACAAAGATCCACCACGTGCTGGAGTTTAAGCCATGCACCACCAAACCCGGCTCATCTGTACTTTCTAATTCCTTTTTTTCCCCTCTGAGTGAGAAATGCTTTTATAATTTAGAAGAACAGTTCATTTAAAGCAACATATGTATTAACAGTAATTTATAAATAAATGTTGGCTATGCTTCCTTAGATGTGTAAAAGACTTAATCAAGCAGTATTAACTTCTTTGACAAAAGACAGAATAAAGGACTTGAGACGATGGAAGCCAATATACATTTAAAATGACTAGATTTCATAAAAGATGCATAGACCTTTGTCTAGTAAGTATATTAATATACATGAAACTAAACTGTAATTGAAACGGTAGAAATATTTTAAAATTGGGATAAGGTTTACGAACCTGCTTCCTGCTTTGAGCTCTTGCATTCCGTAATCTTCGAGCAGAATAAAAGATAAAATAGCCCACAGTTGCTGCCGTAATAATAAAAAAGGACACGGAAACGAAGAAAATTGAATAATGATTCACCCAAGGGCCATGTTTTTTCCCTACTTCGATGACCATTGTTACTTGTATGCCTCTTTGAATAGACTGTAGAATTTTTGTTCCTTTTAGATTGCCAATCATGATTGCAACAATGTCTCCTGCACCTGTGAAAGGAAATGAATTCAATTTTAGTTAGAGATCCTTAATATAAAATTGATTTAATGGATGATTTAAAACATTTAAAATGAGACCTAATGACACAAAAGGATGTGTTATCATTCAATTAACATTATTAAGCACCTATTACATATTCAAAAGATATAAAGGTTATAACTATGAATAAGATTTAGTCACTGATCTAAGAAGCTCATATTTTAAAGCAGGAATTCTCAACTTTCCTAACGCTATGACCCTTTAATACAGTTTCTCATGTTGTGGTGACCCCAACCCATAAAATTATTTCATTGTTACTTCCTAACCGTAATTTTGCTATTGCTGTGAGTTGTGACATACATATCTGATATGCAGCACGTCTGATACATGATCCTTTTGAATTGAGAACAGCTGCTTTAAAGGAAGGAATCACATACAAAATTACCTATAATCCAACAGCATTATCTGTAGGGTCTAGTTTGTGCTTTTTTTTTTTTAAGATAAGGGCTCACTCTGTCTCCCACACCTGGAACTCAGGTCTTGCTGCCTGAGCTTCCTGAGTAGCTAGGAGTAGGGACCTGAGAAAGCACCTCAATATGTAAATTGTATGAAGGCCTTCTTAAATGACAAACAGTCCACAGGCTGGCATACAATAGAACTTACCTCCTCAGGAATTAGAAAATGCATATATACTCATTGTTTATATATATATATATATATATATATATATATATATATATATATATATATTTACATAGCAAGATAGGGATTTGAGGCAAATGATGCTCATAAAATGTTTTTCAGCCCATACACATGTTCATGATATGCTATTTTTATACATCTTCAAAGACAAGATAAAATTTGCACAAACTACTTGGGAAGGAGAAGCAGACCTGTGGAAGGAAACATGCAACAAGAGACGGCAATGGGTAGGCTAATATAATCAAAGCTCATTGTACGCAAATATGAACCATCGTAAGGCATCTCTTTTTTGTACCAATTAATGCACTATGGGACAAATTAAAGGAGAAAAGAGTGACAAGATAGAAGGACGTGCCTTCATCCAACTAACATTTATTACAAGCAAGGAAAAGAAAAAGTAGACAGGCACATTTTGTTCTAAGAGCAAAGGTTTTTACATGTGGATCTGTTCAAGTCAGCAAGGAAGACAACACAGAAAGGGGAGAGAAGTATTTCTTCCTACTTAGCACCAGTTAAAGACAAGCCTGAACTTACACTACAACTGTTACTAAAGGCCTCACATCTGTAATAATCTCCTTTCTACCCCCAAACATGTTTGGTTAGAAAAGCAAAACAACTTTTATCTCAGTGGTCTGAGAATGCCATTGTTCAAGCCATTCCAATGCTTATCAAGGTTTATAGCCTTCCTTGGTTTTTTTTTTTTTTTTTTTTTTTTTTTTTTTACAACCCCAGATGAATGATCTTAAGCAAAAGAAGGGTTCTTTGAATGTTAATATATTGCCAACCAGAGAAAGCTCCTATTGATACTAGGTTAAGGTACTACTCAAGGTTAATGATCAAACTCCAGCCTGGAATAAAGAACACCCACAAATAAGACTCTCAAAGACCTTTAGACTAGAATTTAAACACAAAGGACAATACTAAAATAGCATTGTAACTGTCAACGATTAAAAGTTTCAAATGGTGGTACATATGGTGGATTTTTTTCTTAAGCCCAAATAAATAACCCTTGAAATTGACAGACCCAGTTGCAAAGACTTTAACGGATTAGGCCACATAAAACTCCTCACAGTACATAGGGTAGGACCCTTTCCTAATATATGCAAAAAATATCACTACTGATCTTTTTATCATTTTATGTTATACACATGAGTGTATACTCTTTATGTGCACAACGTGTCATGCGCATGTAGTCAGATCCCCTGGAACTGGAGTATAAGTCTGGGAACCAAACCTGGGCTCTCTGGAAAAGCAAAGGGTGCTCTTAACCTCTAAAGCATCTCTCCCATGCATCACTACAGATAGTTATAGCTCCCAAAGTGCTATTTTTACACATGCTCGTTAAACTCTTAGGGCCCCAACAGATGGATGTGTGACCATTCAGTCTGATAGAGCTAATGACTCATTATCTTCTTTCCATGGAGGAAAATGGCAAAAGACACAGGAAGTGACAGAAGGATAAATTAGAGACAGCATTTTCTGTATCTTCATCTAAAACAAACATGGCCAAAACTTCTCCTATAAGTCAAAGAATTTATAAGTTAAAAGAAAAATGGCTTTGTTATTTGTCTTTCCTTAAATTTCTAGCTGTGAAAGTAAAACACAGGCTTCCCTGTCTTTTTCCTATGAGGAAAACATCTGGCTATAAAGCTCTCCTCAGTTACATAATGTGATATTGTAATGTGTCTAATATCTGACAGCACAGATAACTTTAAAAGGCAAGTTTGGAACATATTGCCACTTAAAACAATTCTTTTTACATCATGGATGCAGTCTTCTAATAAGTTGATGAGTAGGAGAAAGAGGTCCCCCTTTAGAAGATACAGACTCAGGAGCAGAAGTGTCTACTCAGACTATTCACTGTGTTAGACAGATTTTAAAAATAAAAATAGTCAAGAATGTACACCGTGTATACAACAGAAATAAGGTTGTGTTTCAGTCCTCATAATCCATATTAATATATACTTTATGAAGTTTAACAATGAAATAGACTAAATTATACTTCCAATCATATATAAGTATGCATCATTTCAGCATGGCACATAGGATGAAGGAACACTTAGAAAAGTATTTTGTATGATACCAGCGATATGAATTTTAAATAAGGAGACATTTTAGGGAAAGAAATTATTTCTTTTTGTCGTGTGTGTGTGTGTGTGTGTGTGTGTGTGTGTGTGTGTATCTTTTAAAAATAATTCATTATATTTTTTCATATGATACATTCCAACTACAGCCTCCCCTCCTTCCCTTCCATCTAGTCTTCCCCCACTTCCCCTCTACCCCAGATCCACTCCCCCTCTGTGTCCTTTCAGAAAAGGGCCAGTCTTATACTAAGACTTGTATCAAGGCTGGACAAGGTAACCCAGTAGGAGAAAATGGGTCCCATGACCAGGCAAAAGAATCGAGACTCCCCCACTCCCAATGTTAGGAGTTAAATGAAACATTACACTAAAGAATCACAGCATGCATTCAGAGGGCCTGGAACAGGCTCCATGATTGCCATTGGGGCAATGGTGGCTAAGACCTTATAGATTGGTCTAACCTGAGGCCCACACCAGGAGAGGCAGGCCATGCCTGACACTACCTAAATGGCCAGCATCTGGAAGTGGGATGGCTCAGGGACCTGTGGTAGAACCAATCACAACTGACCAAAAAAAAAAAAAAGTCAATGAAATGATTCCTAATTATATTCTGCTATACTCATAGGATCAGTGCCTAGCACAGTCTTTATCAGAGAGGCTTCTTTCAGAAGCTGATAGGAGCAGATACAGAGATCCACAGCCAAACATTAGGCAGAGGCAGGGGAACTCATCTTTAACTCTTTAGTACGCAACAATAAATCATGTAGATCTTACTTTCTTGATGGATTCCATTATCAAATGTTTTTCATATTTCTGCTTGCTTGGTGTATTTCTATAACCTTGCTGGTTTTCCTACATCCAGTCTCCTTAATGTTCAGTTTACCAAGTCCCTTTAAAATCCAGTATCTTTAAAGATAGCCCCCTAAAGTTTCATCGAGATTCATTTTCCTGTTTGTTTTTTGGCACGTGTTGGTTATATCCTGCTCAGCATTCTTTACTTAGTCTTTATTACTCATGGAAGCCTGACTCCTTAATCTAGGGTATAAAAACCTCATATGATGTGGTCTCAATGGAGTTGTCCAGTTTGATGTATCTCCCTTATATCCTCACTTCATGCACACTCAGATTCAGCTGCATGGGGCCATTTGTTGCCATTCACTTTTCATTAACTCTACTCTTTCTTTACTCTCATCCTCAAGTTTCCTGCATCCATTCTGTTTACTGCCCCCTTTCCCATTTGCCTATGTATCCTTGAAGATCCGGTTCATATGGTACCCTTTATAGTCTTTGAGTGAAAGCATATGTTCCATCACTTTTGTTTGGAATTTTTATTTAGTGTGCATGTGTGAACACAGTCACACGAGTGGAGGCCAGAAGATAACTGTAGGAGTCTGTTCTTTCCTTTCACAAAGTAGTTCCTATGGATACGAACTCAGGTTATCAGGCTTAGCAGCAGCAAGTGCCTTTACCACTCACGGAGCTATCTCACTAGCCCCCGTCACTCAAATTTTAACTTTTATCTAGTTCTTCATTTTGCTTGACAACTCAGTCAGCACACCTAACCTCGTCTCTAAACTAAGAATCTTTTTTGGAGTGGAAAGAGTCTCTTGATTTACTAGAGCAATGTTTCTTTCTGGGATAGTTAGAAAGCTAGATAGATGTTTTACACAAGTAGAATTGTTTTATAGAAAAAATTGTTTTACACAAATAGTAAATTTTAACCATATTTATGTAAGTAGCTTATTAATCTTTCTGTGTTATGTGCATACACTGTGTGTTCACAACATGCATTCTACGACATACTTGTGGACATCAGAACAGCCTAGGGTATCAGTCTTCCCTTTCCACCTTGACTGAAACAGGGTCTCTTGTTGCTTTTCCCCACTGCATATTCCAAGCTACCCAGCCTTTGAGCTTCTTGAAATTTGCCTGTTTCTTTCCCTATTTCCCTCCAGGAGAGTTGGGATTACAGATTCACACACTGTTTGGTATGGCTTTACCTGGAACCTAGAGATCGGAACTCAGGTCTTCATGCTTACTTGGCAAGTACTTTATTCACGGAACTGTCTTGCCAACTTTTTAGTAGCAGATGTGATACATTTAACATAGTCAATCAAGTAGGTTTAGCTGAGTCCTTATCTTTAAAAATGTATCTAGTGCATGCAACCATATATTGAGCTTTGTGTTCCACAAATGAACATAAAACACATATCAGCACAAAATAAAATATTTTAAAACAATCTACAAGCACTGTTTTATTTCCCCGAAACAGCTATGCCACATACTGATTAAATATATACCAGTTGGGCAGCAAGATGACTCAGGGAATGAAAATGCTTGCCCCTATGTCTTACAACCTTAATCAGTACCTAATCCCCATGTAAGAGTGGAAGGCTAGAATAAAATCCACAATGTTATTCTCTGGTCTCTGTACCAATGTTACGGCATGTGTGTGAGCATCTCAATAAAAATAAATTAAGTGAAAAACTAGCCACAAAATATTAGGTTCATTCTATTATATTTTTAATACAGAGCAAACTATGTGAAGCAAATGGATTAAAAACAGTCTATTCTATCCCTGTAATATTAAAAACATGTCAGTTGTACTTGCTTCTTATTCCACAGACCAAAAAAAGTATAAATACATAATAGTGCCCTATTTTCATAACTAAGATATACTAATTATGATTTGTTATTGATGATGGATTACCTTTGTAAACCAGTATTTAATACAGCAGTAATATTATCTGTCCCCAGACTCTTATAATTTGCACCCAATTCATATATTATTGAAGCTGGAATAGACCTCATGGATCAGCCTAATTAATTTTTTAAAAAAATCTAACATTGGACATTTTTCTGTGAAGGAGGAAGATACTCGCTTAACTTGTTGCTAATAGCATCAGCTCTCCTCTCCAATTTTGTGCTTCTCCACTGTTGTTGCCCAAGAAGAGACAATTAAGCTTGGTTCTATAGCAAGAGCAAAACTGGCTTTCAGAGAGTATATTTGTTGATCAGTGACATTTTTGTTTACTTTCTTGATTTTACCTATACTCTGGATAGTTAAGGTTACAAGACATGACTTCTCTATAAACTATGGTATTAATATATTGAATCCTCACCCCAGCCCTATATGGTAGGCATTGCTGCTGTTTCAACTCCAAGATCAAACTGAATTCCCAGCAGTGAGAGAGGAAGAGGGAAGACGGGGACTGTAGTGGTTGGTTTTTCACTCTTTTAAATTAGCTCTCTACTTTTAATGGCATCTAAAGTGATTTGACTTTAAAAATAAAAATTAAAGAGAGACATCCAGGGGTACAGTTAGAAAGTTTAAAAACTGGTTCTCAGTGTTGGAAGACGCCCCAATTGGTAGTTTAGCTCAATTCTATGTTGCAAAGCTCCCAGTTGCACCTATATGGTAAATTACTTAGCTCTGGAGCTCCAGCTTACTAGTAGGCATTACGGTAAAAAAAAAAAAATGTATGTGTAAATAGCATAAAATCCAAAACTTAACTGATAACAAACTTAGTTTGATCATTCTTTTCACTTGGTCATATCTACCTTTAAAGCCAGTCAATGTTAGGGCAAGGACATAGCTTAGCTGGTATAATGCTTGCCTTCCAAGGACAAGGATCAATTTGACTCCCAGAAACCAACCTAAAAGAAGGCTAGATTTGTTGACCTTTATTTGCCATCCCAGAGCTAGAGAAGCAGAGAAAGGCAAATCATGGGGACTCAGGGATTTAGCAAGCCTAGCCTAATTGGTGAGCTTCAGGCCAGTGAAAGCCCTGTGTCTAAAAAGTAGATGGCACACAAGGAATGACAGAGGTTGTTCCCTGACTTTGTCGCACATGAGTGCCCCCACCTCATGCACACACACAAAAGCCAGTCAATGTGTATATATAATCCCAAGTTAAGTTTGTTCTTCTATTTATACTCCTATTGAAAACCACAAAATAAGATGTTGACTCTGGAACTCCAAAGAATACATTCGTTTTAGTGGAACAACAACAACAACAATCAATCAATCAATCAATCAATCAAAACAAAACAGAACTATCTCTGTGTTTCAGGGCTGAGAGGTAAATGCAAGGCCTCTTGAATGAGACCATGAATGACAGGCAAACACTTTACCACTAAGCCACACCCAAGGATCTAAGGAAAGTCTTTTCATATGGCTGCTGTGTATGTGTGTGAGTTTCTGATGCTAAAGCAAATGTAGGTAAGCTTTGTTTTCCTTTAAGTTTTCCTATGGCCTTCAATATTGCACATGCCATTATTATGGCTTCATCTGATTCCAAATCTTTCAGACTTTCAAATTAGGCTTAGTGACTTTTTAAATGAGCTTTTGTTTTCTTTTTTGTTGTTGTTGTGATGAGAACTGAGCCCAAGGTCTCATGAGCAACTGACAAATTTCCTATTACTGAGCTCTAATTTCAGCTTAATAAGTAATCTTTCTTTCTTTTTTAGGTTTATTTATTTATTATTTATACAGTATTCTGCCTCCATGTACAACTGCACACCAGAAGAGGGCACCAGATCTCATTATGGATGGCTCCGAGTCACCGTGTGGTTGCTGGGAATTGAACTCAGGACCTCCGGAAGAGCAGCCAGTGCTCTTAATCTCTGAGCCATCTCTCCAGTTCCAATAAATAATCTTTCTAAAGTTTCATGAAACATTCATTATGTAAAGTTATCCACTTATGATTAACAATATGTATATGGTCATATTTACAATTTATTGTAAACATTTAATACTCCTAGTGGGGACTGACTTTCTTTTTTTTAATTTTATTTTTTAATACTTTTATTTTATTACACATGAATAAAACAAACTACATACAGCAGGGAGAACCATGTGACAATCATGAGAATAATGAGTTCTATACATGTTACATTCATAGAGAATTGGCCATCTGCATTTGTCTAGTTTGAAGTAAGTGCATTTCCTGTCTTGTTGGGTCTAAATTTCCAAATGAGATTCAATATCTATCCTATCTCAACTCTAATAGCTTAACTTCTTTAACTTAATCTGAGACAATCTTGTCCCCTAATCAACTAAGCTTGGTTGTAAAACTATACTTATCTTGTCTTCAATGCCCCTCAGAGACTTGAGAAGGAATAAAACTTAAATTCCTAAGTGAACCAGCAGTGTGGGTTAGCAGCTTCCAAAGTGTACAAATTGACTTAAGACAGTTTACTGCCTGACCAGTCACCAAATACACTTTATAATGTTGGAGCCTCATATTCAGCTTTTTGGCCTAATATCTCTGCCAGACTTGTTCACAGGGCAAGAACTATTAAGGACTTGCTTACCCTGACTTGGCAGAGTGCGGCCTTCGACTGCCTGCATCTAAGTTGCCCATTTTTAGGCAGATTCTGTTTGTGGCAGGAACGAGGACATTTTGCCCAATGGTTGGTTTATCACCTTTGAAGCCATCTCCATAAAGAGGTTCTTTGATGCTTATCATCTTCTTTGAGGTTGGCCGGGTGTTGTCAGGAGTTAACTTGTCTTGTCAAAGAAATTTAGGATTGTAAGAACAACTTTAAATGTCATATTCTGTGTGTCTGATGCTTTTGAAGACCTTGTTCAATTAGAGTCATATCTATCTGTTAGGCTTAGGATATATATTCTTGTGTTAAAATCTGCCAAGTATTTGACATGTCCATGTTTTGTATCAGTATACTAAATTCTATAGCAATGACTTAGACATAACCTTCATTATAAGTAACAATTAAGGCCTTGAGTTAAGGAGTAGGTTCAATCATCTAGCTTTTGTTCTGTCCTCCCTCTATGTTCCTAAATCTCCCTTTCTTTCCTTTCTACTCCCATCTCCTTGCCTATGTATGCAAGATAAAGGCAAAGAGAGACATTCCTGTGTTTCCCCTAATTTTTTCTCTGTATAAGACCAATAATGACTTATGACCACCTCCCGATGAGAATAAGCATTTGTAGATCAGGCAAACATACGGCAACCTATACAACCGCTGCCTCCCTTTGAGGCAATGGGGCATTGACCTCTTAAGGTTTCTTCAGATTCAACTGGGGCAAATAATACCTTGGAATGGGCCCCCCCCAAAAAATTGGGGAGAATGGTTAAGCCATCTAGTGATTGCACTTGGTTCAGTTTCTAAATGTTGAGAGATTCCAGGCTTAGTAGGAGATTGAAATGGTGGTCCAAATTAGATCAGAAGTTTTCTACAATGTTGTCCAGGGAGGTGTCCAAATCTGATGGGTAAAAGCAACAGTATCATCTGGGGCTGGAACTAGGAGGGGACTGACTTTCACACGTACTCTGGTGCCTCGTATTGACCACGTCCCCTGGGAGGGGAGACCTGGTGGAACTCAGAGGACAGCAGGCTACCAAGAAGAGACTTGATACCCTATGAGCATATACAGGGGGAGGAGGTCCGTCCCCTCGGTCACAGTCATAGGGGAGGGAAGTAAGAGGAAAATGGGAGGGAGGGAGGAATGGGAGGATACAAGGGATGGGATAACAATTGAGATGTAATATGAATGAATTAATAAAAAGATATTAAAAACATTTAATACTCCTAAATTAGACAGACGTTGGGGAATAGAAAGAGAAACGAATATCAAACACACACACACACACACACGTACAAGCTTGAAGAGCTTTTTTCTTTCATTTTGATTTTGTTTTATTTTTGAAATTTTTGTGTATGTACTCACAGACATGTGCATAGGACACCTGTGGGAGTCATTTCTCTCCTCCCACCCCATAGGCCCTGTAGAATGAACTATGTATGTGGTCATAGCAAGCACCTTTGCCCACGGTGATATCTTGCAGGCCCTTAACTCCTTCCCCCTTCTCCTCCTCCTTCTTCTTCTTCTTCTTCTTCTTCTTCTTCTTCTTCTTCTTCTTCTTCTTCTTCTTCTTCTTCTTCTTCTTTTAAAGAGAGTCTCTTGTAGCCCAGACTTGCCTCAAACTCACTATGTAACCAAGGCTGGCCTAGAATTCCTGACCCTCCTGTTATCACCTTCCAAATGTTGGGATTACAAGTGTGGCCCATGGGGCCTGGTAGCATTTTCATTTTTAACAAGATCTGGAAAATGTAATCACTGTGATTTTTCAAAGGGACATATTTTATATGACCCTTTGCTATTAGAATGAGGTGCTGCCACTCTCTACCCAGAGACACTCAAAGCACTTCTTCCAAGCTCACACAACTGATCTCTAAGGACTAGAGTTCCAAGCCTCAAGAAGACAAATCCAATTACCATGTAACACACTTATTTCATTGAATCTATGTGATTTATGCTGTATCATGTTTCTGATTCATTTCTTCTCTTACATTATAACAACATATTCAGTGCAAACAGATTTGGCAGTTTATAAAATTATCTTTAAAATCGATATCAATGCACTAATTTATATTGTGTTTGCTATCTAGTTTTCTTTTCCTTTGTTTGTTTGTTTGTTTCTCTTCCTCCTCCTCTTCCTCTTCCTCCTCCTTCTTCTTTTCATTTTTTGAGACAGGGTCTCTCTGTATAACCCTGGCTTTTCTAGCTATGTAGTTGGAACTGGCCTCAAACTCAGCGATCTGCCTGCTTGGGATTAAAGGCATATGCCGCCAGCGCCTGGCTCGCTATCTAGTTTTCTATCAAAAGTTTCTCTGTAATTATTATATGCGTTAGAGAATGGAGAAGCGAAACATGAGTTGGATAGCTCAGGCAATCAAATCAGTGCCAGTGATTAAACTGTAACTACTTTATGATTCAGTTATACAGAAAGCAGACAATACCGTCAATTTCATCCTATTTTCTTTTTCAGTATCTATACCCAGGTCAGACACTGTGTTATGCTGCGGGGCTACAGTAAATAACTAAAACACCGCCCCTATCTTGGGAACAGTGATAATAAATCAGAATGTAGCAACTCTTTTCATTGCCTATTTGTGGTGGTGGTGGTGGTAGTGAGTGCCTGCAGAGGCCAGAAGACTGTCAGAGCCTCCCTGGGGTTGAAGCTAAAGGTGGTTGTGAACCATCTAACATGCATACTGGGAACCAAACTTAGGTCCTCTGGAAGTACTCAGAACCACTAAACCATCCCTCTAGCTCCTATAACAGCACTTACCACCGTTACTGAGTATCATTCAATTAATATATTAAATCATACTTGCCTGTAGTGTAAGCACTAATGAGACACTTATTTGATTGTTTAGTGCTCAAACTGTACACAAATTAGATACAGGTTCATGTTGCCAGCTGACCTCTTTCATTTATTTTTAAAATGTATTGATATTATTCTAGTTGAATCTTATTTACTTGCAAACACAAACTCATGAAATGCGTATTTCTAGAGCACTAAGGACACAGCAAGTTCTGTGTGCCTGGACCTTTTTACTCACCTTTGATACTAATATGTCAAGATATAAAAGGAGCTATAAGAGATTTTTATAACATATGGAATACTTTAAGCATAGTGAAAGCATGTTTACAGGACCTGAACATTCACTCTAGCGCAAACCATAAGGAGAGGAGTAAAAATAGCACTCTTCTTTTAATATAAGGAGAGCAGAAGTATTCGCCAAGAGTGAATCAAATCACAAATAAGAAGGGCACTGAAGTCCAGTATGGTTGCTGTAAAACTAAGCTCATATCCAAAAGTGTCCAGGCATCTTGACACTGCGATGGAATCAGCATTTGCAAATTCACTGCTATCTAGGATGGACAATGTCTATGTGTGAGGGGTTCCAATACAGGAAATAAACAATTCTCCATTAGGAAAGCCTGAAACCAATCACCAGTACTTTGGAAATTTCACTTTTTCCATAGCGGTTTTCAAAGACTTTTTTTTTTTCCTTTACAGCACAAACTCTTTGGACAGACGGGGAAGACAACTGTTTCAGTCAGGAATACCAAAGATCATAAGAATGGAAATCTAAGAAGTACCTTTATAAGACAGAAAATTGCTTTGGACTCTCAAGTATTTCAGCTATAGGATTGGAGGGCACTACTACACCAGGGACCCACCTGTCTCAGCCTCCTAGGTACTTGTATTCTAAATATGCAGAATCGTACCCAGCTTTGTCCACAGGGTTCTGGAACTTGAACTCAGGTCCTAATGCTTGAAAGGCAAGCACTTAATAAACTGAGCTATAGCCTCAGCTTCTGTCTATCCATTTTAATATTGTGCACAGATCATCTCCAACATATTGGCTCATTGAATTATACAGATCTAACTGATATCTCACTTCAAGACTATAGAATATTTAAAAAGTAAATCAGTCATTAATATCAGCATGGATGCTATCAGAAAAGTCCACCTATGAGGAAGCTATCAAGTTCATATGGCAGGTACACTTTTTTAAGTTTCGATTTTGCCCCAAAACTTAAAATTATATCCTTGGCAGCAAATACTGTCAGTGGTTTTCCTCGAAATGATAGGCTCAGTTTTTATTTTTGAGAAAAGGTCTTCCAAATATTTAGTTCTGACGAGTTCCTGTTTGTCAGTAGGTTGTCAAGTTAAAAGGAGGTATTTGAAGTGAATAGCTAGTGCAGTTGACAGCTCTATGCCACACGTGCTTTTCCTTCAAACACAACACTTCATTGTATTGCAAGCTGCTTTATGCCTACATCACATTCTCAGCACACAGAAAAACACATCTTTGTAAGTGGCATAGAGGACAAACGTAATAAAATCAATTATTCCATTGATTCATTGGGGTGTTTTTTAAGTGACCTTCAGTTTCACCTTGAATTTTAAAATAACATTTTTTAATTAATTGTTTGAGACTTCATAAAGTTTATGAAGTCCCTTCCTCTAATTCCACCTAAGTCCACCCTCACTTCCCTATCCACCCAACTCCATGTCTTCCCTTTAAAAAAAAAAAACCTATCAAGTTCATTGCGAGGTAATGATACATGTCTTTAATCCCAGCAGAGGCAGATGGATCTCAGAGGCCAGCCTGGTCTACAGAGTGAGTTCCAGGACAACCAAATGCTATACAGAGAAATTCTGTCTTGAAAAACAACAACAAACCAAAACAAACAAGTGAACAGCAACAACAACAACAAAAAATCCATCAAAGTCAATTTGTGTCACTGTTGGGTCTGGGGCTTGCCCTGGAGCTAGGTCCTAACAGAGGTCATGCATGCTCTTAAAGAAAACTGACTGGCCCTCTCCCAGAAGCTATCAAATGCCCATAGTGCTAGGGATGGGACTTCATGGCCACATTCCTCTTCCATGTGGCAACTTTATCTGGCTTTAGCTTATACAGGTCTTGTGCATTCTGTCATAACTACTATGAGTTCATATGTACAACAGATTGCCCTAATGCATTCAGAAAGCATCATTTCCTTGTAATCATCCCCTCCCTTTGGTTTACAATCTTCTTGCCTCCTCTTCTACAATGATCACTGAGCCTTACAGAAAGAGATGTAATGTACATGCCCCATTTAGAGCTGAGCATGCCACAGTATTGGGGGCATTCTATGTGAAGTTGGCATTTTCCTTTTCGTATAAGTGCACAGGGGTAGAAAATACAATTATTACCATTTAGTGCTTCAGTCTTAATTTGTTTGACGATAGTAGCAGATAGACTTTTTGCCAGGAGGTGGTGGCACACACCTTTAATCTCAGCACTCAGGAGGTACAGGCAGGCGATCTACAGAGTAAGCTAGCAGTTTTCATTACTGTTTTTTATATCATTTGCATAAATATGAGTATAGTGAATTAGGTAAATAATGTTTAAGTGTTATTATGAAATAGTTTTGACTTCTTGGACCACTGAAAAACTGTCAGAGACCAACAATAGTTCTCTGACAACATTTTAACATGATTTCGAGTAAATCGATGATCCTCAAACTTTACTATGCATGAGACTTAACTAGGAAACTTCCTAAGCCCATTAGGAGTCAATACATCTGGGATGGGAAGTGGAAATCTAATGGTTTGGCTAGTTTTATGTGTTATTTTACATTATGTGGTCTACAGGCAATACTTTTAGAAGCATGATAGTGGAGTTTATAGCTTAACTGATATTAAGGTTAAACAATTCTAGACAGTCACTGTCTAGAAAAAAATCAACCGTTTGCTATGTATAGAAAAACTCTACCAAGAGAATTATATTTTAAAGTATACAATGCATTTCAGACAGGGAAGTTTGAAAATTAGACACATCAGAAATAAGTCCATTCTTTTCCCATGACAACACACCTCCATTGTCACCAATATCATCTAAATCATAGATAATAATATCCTCACTCGTTATTCGATTAACATTTTTGTTTCATATTAATAAACTTTGTTTTCCTACTTTATGAAGCCTTAGGAAGGAGAATTCCACTGACTAAATTGCTGCTGTGTACTTGGGCAAACCATATGGGTGCAGAACCTAGCCTTGGAGGCTTACCCTTCAACTTGAACATAGCCTCCAGCACTTGCCACTTTGCTCAGAATCTTTCAGCCCAAATGGACTAATTTAAGAACATATAGAAGAAAGATATACTCTGTATCGTAAACGGTGTCTAACTCTAGAATCAGGCAGTGTCACTGTTTTATAGACCTGAAATTCCGACCTAAGTTGATATTTGAGAGTGAGACTATGTCATTTTGATTGGTATTGCTATGACAAAACACCTGAGACAACGTTAAAAGAGAAAAGGCCTATTTTGCCTAAAAATTTCAAAGGATGTAATCCATGATTATTGAATCTGGAAACTTGTCCAGTTGCTTTGGATATGTGGTAAGGCAGAACACTATCATGGGGAGTGTGTGGCAAAACAAAGCTACATACCACATGATGTTTTACATGAAAATCCCAAATAATTCTATTTTACCAATAGAGACTTAGGAGCTGGGGTGAAAAACATGATAGTTCAGAAAGGCAATGAAAGCACCCAGCTGACCTTCCTACTCAGCACATGTCCTGATGGAAAAGGCCCAAAATCCTCACTAACTCAGCTGACAGCCCAGGGAGAAAAGTAAAAAAAAAAAAAAAAAAAAAAAAAAAAAAAAAAGCCAAAGGCTTGCTAGCTCAAAGCTCAAAAAGCCCCAAAAGCCAAAGGCCATAGAGCTCAAGAGCTCAAAAGCTAAAAGCTAAACAGCTAAAAACAAAACAAAACAAACAAACAAACAAAAAACAACGAACCAAGAGCTAAAGCCCCTTCTACTTCTACATGCTGTCTTAAGTACTCCAGAACTCAGTCCCTCCTACTTTTTAATCCCTGTCAGCTGGTTTCTAGCTCCACCTCTTTTTTTCAATTTTTAAAATTAATTTATTCTTGTTACATCTCAATAGTTATCCCATTCCTTGTATCCTCCCATTCTTCCCTCCCTCTCATTTTCCCCTTACTCCCCTCCCCTATGACTGTGTAGCTCCACCTCTTGACCTAGGGTAACTTTATTAACTCCTGTGTACAGAAAACTCTTGGATTAAAGGTGTGTTCTAGGGCTGGCCGAACCACATGTTAATCACCTGTTTACAATAAACATAAAGTTCTTGGATTAAAGGTGTGTGTGAGGGCTCAACCATAAGAAACAGGGATTTATAGTTCACAATTTCAGAGATCACAATGGGGTCAAAGACAGGCTTTTTCAGTTCACAATCTCAAGGATCACAATGGGATCAAATATCATGCACCAACCACACAAAACCATGAGAAAAAGATAGGTTCCAATGGTCACTTAAGGGCCCACACCCAGCAGACTCCCTTCATTTCATTAGGCTCATGTCTTGAAGAATTGCACCTCCCAGTAGAAACAAAGCCTTTAACACATGTTCCCTTGGGAGACATTCCAGATCAAAAGTGTAACACTGAACCAGGCATGGTGGCACACACCTTTAATCCCAGCACTCGGGAGGCAGTGGCAGGTGGATCTCTGTGAGTTCTACACCAGCCTGGTCTACAATGTGAGTCCAGGACAGCCACGGCTGTTACACAGAGAGACCCTGTCTCAAAAAAACCAACCAAACAAACAAAAAGTGCAACACTGACTAAATATTACCGATGAGGAAAAATTCAATACAGTCTGAAACTGTGAACTCCATGGAAAGCATTGCAACATACCTCTATGTAATACTTGATCAAATTTCTAATTCTGTCACATTGAAAATGAAGGAGGTTCAAAAATTTGCTGGCTTTGGAACCTCTTTTATATCCTCTTCAGTAATAGAGGAGATTTGATGGGGAAAAGCCCCATCATTATAGTTAGGATAAATATTATGTTAAGAGTAAAAGTCTTCATTTTGACTTGGACAAAGACCTCCAAGGTATAAAGCTCATGAAAGTCTAATTAATATTCCTTTAGGTATAGAAGTTAAAATAGCTGGGCGTGGTGGCACATCCCTGTAATCCCAACACTCAGGGAGGCAGAGATAGGAGGATCTGTGTGAGTTCGAGGCCAGCCTGGTCTACAAAGCCAGTCCAGGACAGCCAAGGCTGTTACACAAAGAAACTCTGTTTCAAAAAGCCAGGAGAAAAGAAAAAAGGAAAAAGAAAAAGAAGTTAAAGGAGATTCTGTAATGCCTCTGAGTAATCTCTATTATGCTATAGGTACCCAACAGTCATAAAGTAAGAATACCTGAGTATATTAGGTTTCTTTTTGTATAAAGTATCATATGGTTAGCTTCTATACTAGATCCCCCACAAATAAATTTTTAAAAAACCAACAAACTGACTTGACTTGTTTTTACCCTTTCATAATAAATTGTTTCTAAGAGTCAATAAAGAGATAAACCTTGTGTGTAGATATCTATATCGAACCTTCATCTGAATGATCTAAAAGGTACAAACCCAAATGTTTGTCACATTTGAAGCATTCTGTCTTTGACATAATTAATTGAGGTAACACTACTGATTTAGTGATTTCTGTAAACATGACCAGACTTTGATATAGCTAAAATGATGAGGCCAAAATGAAAAACCAACAGGAGAAGGGAGAAATTGTCAAGTGCATGCTAAGCGGAATTCCCAAATTCTATTTCAGATGCTTAATATTTTGGAGATCAGAAAGAAGTCTAGCTGGAGAGATGGCTCAGCAATTAAGAATATTGGTTGTTCTTCTAGAGAACCAGAGAACCCACGTTTGATTCCCAGTGTCCATATGGCTCCTCACAAGTATCTGTAACTTCAGTTTCAGTGGATTCAATCTCTCAAAAATCCAGGCAAAATACCAATGTACAGAAAAGGAGAAAAAAACAAAGACGGAAGTCTATAGATAATGGACCTCAGACACAATACATTAAATGAAGTTGAACCAAGCTTTCCTGGCATATTAGAGGCCTTGAGAAGTGATACAGTGATATGTACTGCTAGTCTCCAAGACTGGGCTATAGATTCAGCAAAAGAGAGCTTAAGCTTGCCTCTGAATTAT
Source organism: Acomys minous (assembly GCF_964271855.1). Lineage (NCBI taxonomy): Eukaryota > Metazoa > Chordata > Mammalia > Rodentia > Muridae > Acomys > Acomys minous. Next base: position 45,494,819 of record NC_140488.1, read on the forward strand.
TAAAATGTGCACCCAATTATTTGTTTATATTTATCCATTATAACATAATAAACATACAATGTAGACATAATTATTATTCTTCATTCTACATGAGTAGAAACCAAGTTTTCAAGAGATTACAGGAGATAAACAAACTGAGAATCATATAAAAATCTATCTGATCCCTAAATCCTTTCCCTTTACCTCTGTGCCAGGAAAGGGGCCATAGACATTTTTATTGATGGGGTATAATCTCTTAATATTAAGATCTTGTTCTTACTTTAAAAAATGGAAATACATAAAAAGAATGGAAGACATGAAAATTGTTACCATAGCCCATTTATTATATTTTTTTGTGTCTTGCTTTGTTTTCTTGTGGTGCTAGAGATCAATCTCAGGGATTCACATATGATAGGCAAATGTTCTACCACTGAGTTATGTCCATAGTTGTCCTTATTTTTTTTTCTGAGACATGGTCTCAGCATGAAGCTCTTATTGGCCTCAAATTCCTAAGTACTAGGATAACAGGCATTTGCCACCATGCGTGGACCCATTTCTTCATTATGAAAGTTTCCTATCATTTCTCGGGTACTACTCAGGGGAAAACAAAGTATTATGAGTGTCTTTTCAGCTTTGATATGCAAAACAATTACGTATTTCAAAGTATAATACAGAACAACTACAATAGCCAAAGGAAGAGTGCTATGTTTCACACTAATGGAACTATTAGCAAAAAGTTCAAGAGAACTAATATTCCTCAATTGTTCACTATGTGTTTAACACTTTATAGCATCGTGGAGAGTAGGTATTACTAGGTCTCTTTCATGAATAAGAATAAGATAACTGGGATTCAAGTCGCCAAAATGCCCAATATTATATATTAATTCATGGGTAAACAGGAATTCATGCCAGGCAATTAGACTCAAGGACACCTGTTCTTGCATTGTAATATGCTATCTTCAACTTTCAAATGGAACACCTTCACCGTTGGTACCATAGATTGAAAATAAAGCAATCAAGTAGCTTTCCTTACTATCAAAGGCTATCTGTTGGCTTTTCATTACATTACTCAAGGTTAAGGTAAGTCCTTTACCTTGTTAGCAAGCTTAACCAACGGACGCCAGTGAAATCGGAGAAATGAAACCACAGTGGTTTGAGGGTGCTGTTGAAATATTCCAGGCAGGTGGAAAGCTTGGTAAGACCCAGGGATTAATTAAAACTCAAAAGGCTCAGGGAAATAAATAACTCATACGTCTCAGAAAATTCCTGAAACTTAGTAAGAGTCAAAAGCTCCCAGCCACTCTTAGAGATAGGGAATAGAATAGGAGCACAATGTATTATATGAAAAATAATGAAAAATACACTGTGGGTGGATCTGGGAGGAAACAATGGAGGGGAAACCATGATAAGAATATACTGTATGAAAAAAATTATTTTGAATCAAAAATGTTTTTAAAAATTAACTTAAAAAGCTTGGGAGGCAGAGGCAGGCGGATCTCTGTGAGTTTGAGGCCAGCCTGGTCTACAAAGTGAGTCCAGGACAGCTAAGGCTACATAGAGAGACCCTGTCTCAAAAAACAAAAAACAAACAAACAAAAAAAGCCAGGCAGTGGTGGCACAGAACTTTAACCCCAGGCCTTGGGAAGCAGAGGCAGGTGGATCTCTGAGTTCGAAGCCAGCTTGGTCTACAGAGTTGCAGGATAGCCAAGGCTACACAGAGAAACCTGCCTCCAAAACCAACATCATCTTGGTAGCCTTCCTGTTCTTTCTCTGAGTGCTACTTGATAGGCTGTGACCATATGGTGGGGGAGGAGGTTCCCTTCTGTCACAGAACTAGTGGATGGGAGTAGGGTGAAAGAGGGAGGGAGGGAGGAATGGGAAGAGACAAGCAAGGGGATAAAAATTGAGATGTAATCTGAATAAATAAAAAAAGAAAAAAAAAGAAAAACAAAAACAAAACAGAACAAAACAAAAAGCCTTCCACTCCTCCAAGGTTATATAAGCACTAATTACTGAGGGAGAGAAGTCTCCTGCTGGCTGAGCTGTCTGCAAGTCTTGCAGGATGATATAAGGATGCAGCTTTCATGAATTGTCACCATGCTGGAGTGGGCTTCTCAGTGATGTGGCTGCTTGAAGTCAAGCATACTCCTGTGAGTAATCACAATAAACTCCCTACTTCACTAAGCTAGACTCCAGTGGAATGGTTTCTTTAGTCAGTACCCTCTCTGCGGTGAGTATGCAAGAGAGTACAGACTACTGAAAGGAGGTGGGTGACAGATAATCTTTACATTGGCCAGTTCTGGTATGTCATACCTCTTTCTCTCTTGTGAAAGTGAAATAGAATTGATAAAAAGCAAGAATTTGATGCAAACACTCTTTAGAAGAGCACTTTGGGAACAGTGCTATAGACGGCTTGCTCATGGCTTCATGAATGAAAAATCTTACTGAAAATAATCACATTTTTCTAGTCTCTATCCAAGTGACAATTTAAATCTTCTAAGAAGAGAAAAGATGCATTTGAAAAGCTGATGGCTAAGCAGGGCATAGTGGCGCATGCCTGTAATCCCAGCACTCCAGGAGGCAGAGGCAGGTGGATCCCTGTTAGTTTGAGGCCAGCATGGTCTACAAAGCAAGTCCAGGATACCCAGGCTATACAGAGAAACTTTGTCCCAAACAACAAGCAAAACAAAACAAAACAAAAAAGAAAAAAGAAAGACAGAATCAAAGCTGATAGGTAGCTAAAGCACAAGTCAAATTTAGAATATCAAAAAAAGAATAAAATTAGAATAATTTTACAAACACTTAAGAAGAGGGGAGAAAGAGATGATTCAGCAATTAAGAGCACCAGCTGTTCTTCCAGGGCTTCGGTTCATTTCCTAGCACCCAAATAGTAGCTCACAACCACCTGTAACTCCAGTTCCAGGAGATACAATGTCATCTCCTGGCCTATAAGGGCCGTACAGGCATGCGGTACACAGATAAACATGTAGGTAAACACTCATACACATAAAATACAAATAGATAAAAAATATCTTTAAAATGAAGAAGATTATAAATGTTATTAAAGTAATGCTCAGAGATCATCAGAAATTGGAAAAACAAAATTTCTTCAGGGTGAACTACATCTTGTAGTGAGGTGAGGGAGAACCATGATCAATGTGAAAAAGAAACTCGATACAATAAAGTCCAAAGCAGCACTTTTGGAAAGAATGCAATAAGCCAGAGAGCTATATATAGGACTATCATTATAGGAATAGCAACAAGAGAAACACTAATGGGTAATATTCTAAAGTTTATTTGTAAGCTAATTGTTTGGTACTAGATATAACACTTTTTCCCCACAGTAATGCTAAAAGAGATTAGATTTTCAAAAGAACACACAGATTACTACTACTTTGAGGACTAAAATGTAAGAAAATAAAAATTTACTGATTAATCCCAAATTTAAGAAAACTTTTTACAAGGTGTGGTGGTGCATACCTGTAATCCCAGCACTCAGAAGGCAGAGGCAGGTGAGTTCGAGGCCAGCCTGGTCTACAAAGTGAGTCCAGGACAGCCAAGGCTACACAGAGAGACCCTTTCTCAAGAACAAACAAACAGTAACAACAAAAAACCAAGAAACCGTTTCCAAAAATCATATCATTATAATACCTAAGGCAAAACAAACAAGAAGATTTCAGATTTATCTTGAATACTGGAACATGAGAAAGTGTAATCAGGTGGATTACGAAGCTGATTGGAGTTTTTGTGGAGATTATGGGAGTGAGTGCAACTACTACTCAAGGTCAGTTATATATTAAGAGCATTGATACTATATTATATATATATTAATCAATATATATATTGTATTTATAATGTAATTATAATATAAAATATATTATATATAATGATTAATTTCACGTCAAAAGAAGCAAGGAAACAGCAGTTTTTAAAAAGTAGGCAAGGAAGATCAGAAATTAAAGAGAGAGGAAGAATATAGGGGAGAGAGGAGAGATGGAGGGGGAAGAAAAGAATGTGAACATGTCCATATGTGCAAAGTGCAAGAGTGCCTAAGGTAGATTTAACCAAATTCTAAAGGTGGAGTGTGGAAGTAGAAAGTGGGATGGGTTTCTCAAGAAGAAAAGAAATGGTACCACAGCAACCTATATAGTTAAGGGTTTCTTACGTGAACCACAAAGTGGTGACGTTTCACATAGGAAAAGGACATTTTAAGGGAAATTAAAAACCAATTCAGTTTTAATGAGCCACAACGTTCCATCCATCATTAACAAAGTATAAAACAAGAACACTAAGGTCCTTCACTGTTCTTACTCTAGTAAAAATCCATTCCTCTTTCTAGAATGACCAAAACCTATCAGAGAACCTCCTGCTGCCTGGTGCAAATCATCAGCATGTTGAACTCTTTACACTAAGGTGTTAGATAAGCACCAAGTCTTAAAAGTATCCAATAAAATGGATGCTGGAGGATGCTAGTGGCATTCAGCATTCTGGAAGAGAAAAGAAAATACAAAGAAAGATGGGGTATGTATGCTTCTATGTGCACAAAGGCAGGATAAAATTTTTTTAATATAAAAGAGAAATACTTCATAACAAAATAGGAAGATTCTAAGCCTTCAATTAGTATTTAGAAGGAAGCAACCTAATAACCACACAATTGCATACAAAAGGCCAAAGCAATTCCTTCATTTTCAGTCTGAAGTCATTTCTATGATCACGTTTTTGTTAGGCTACAGTATTATTTCTTTAAGCTTTAACAAACTACTGGAATACTGAGGGTTTTTTTTTATTACAAAAGTAAAATATATTCATACGAAGAAACCAGAGAACAAAGAAAAACAAGGAGAGGAAAATAACCTGCAATTTCACCAACAGCGTTAATAATATGGTGTTATTTTCTTTTTAAATGCCAAGATATCACTAATTGCAGGAAGCATTTGTCTAGGCCACTTCTAGCGAGATCATAAAGGCGCAACAAATTTTAGTACCATCATCTTTCAGAAAGGATCAAAATGAATAGAGTTGAGTCAAAGTCACAGATTGCTACCTGATTGTTCAAGTGTTAAAACCAAGTAATTCACAATTAGATTCTGAACCCAATAACCTCCAATTACATCTGGTTTCCTACTGCTCAGCATGAATCACCAGACTTTGTTTAGCTAAGAAATCAATATTGGAGTTAGTTTATTGGCAAATGCAAGCAGTAACACATACCATGATGCATAGAAGGCCGTATAGAGCTGAAAAAGAAGACAGTAGGACATGGACTAAAAACAAAGGACTCTCATGCAGAGTTCCAAAGTGGGTGTTGTAGAGCAAAGTGTAGCAACTCTGGCCTGTTTTAGTATCCTTGTCAAAAAAGAAAATGAACAAACACATACGTACACAAAACCATATATTTGGTAATAAAATAACAGCCCACAACATGTAGGGAAGGATAATCTGTGGTTGATTGGGCTATCACATACAAGAGATACAATTGGTAACTGTGGTACAACAAGGTTTTTTTTTTTCATATTAGATAATTCGCCTGTCTTCTGGGTTTTGTTATTATTTCATTTATCAAATTAGGTGCAGATTACACAAGTGCTTTAATTTGTGAAAATCCACTGAGCTACAAGCTAATGATTTATGTACCTTTTTAGTATATATGTTAGACTTCACTAAAATTTATATGTATATATGTTAATATATACATATATTACATATATATATATATTTTTCTCATATTCTTTTTTCCAGTGCTGAATTGCCAACCCAGGACCAAGCCTCTCTGAAAAGATGAGGCACCCTATCAAAGTTCGGGAAAACTCCAGTGCTCTTTTACAGTTGGGTGGACAGAATCTTCTTTTTTCAAAACTCCGTCAGCTGATGAGGTACAACTTCATCAAGCAATCGGGACCTAGGAGAAGATCTGGACTGTAAAATAGACATCACCTATAGGAATATTGAGTGAAGGGGGACTAAAGCACAAGTGCTAGTCAAATCCTTCAAAGGGAGCTGGGGATCTACAGCTCAGTTGGGAGAATGCTGACTAGCATACATGAAGCCTTGGGTTTCATCTTCTGGACCACATCAACTGGACTTGATGGCACACACCTGTAATCCCAGCACTCTGGTGGTGGAGGCTTCAGCATCAGTACTTCAAAATTATCATGGGCTACAATTAGCATGTTGGAGGCTAGATTGGAATACACCATACCCTGACCCAGGGGGGGGGGGGAAAAGAATCTTTGAAACGAACAAAGACACAATAAACAGTGCATATGAGGCAGAGAAGACCACTTTATAGTTATTGAGTATATCTTTATGTAAACATCTACGGAGAGCCATAGTTTTGTTTTAACCAATGCAAATGACACTGCTTCTCTTCTGACTGCTGCCCTTGCTTTCTGCTAGCTAGTGGAAGACAGGTTCATTTCCAGTCCCTAGTCAACTGCCATGACCTTCACCTACAAGAGAACTCTTTTGTTCCATTTTTCTTTTTAATTGGGGCTGGCTTACATTTTCTGAGGTTTAGACCACTGTCATTATGGCATGCAGGCAGACATGGTGCTGGAGAAGGAGCTGCAAGACCAAGAACTCTTTTCAAATTCATCCACACAAGGAAAATTTATAATAAAAAGCATTGGGTTTTGATATAGGGCTGTAGTGTACACAGGATACATATACAATTTAAAAATAATATATACTTAGAACAAATTATGATTAAAACATTAAATGTCCAAAATGGGTTTCTCTACAAATTTGTATGTCTTTAATTTTTTCTGAATATTTTTACCATGACATTAATTATGAAAAATTAATGACTATGATAAAAGTAAAATTCAGTGCTATGCTCATACATGAGAAAAGAGACAAGAGTGGTGTTTACTTCTGTGCTATGGAATAAGAAGTAGTTTTTCATATTTTACCTATATTTAGGTGTGTAATCAGAAAGTAACAAAGAAAATGTATGCATGCACTGTGTGCACTACACCCTTATATTCAAACTCAATGCTTTTAATTCAAATTTTCATCATTTTAGAACCAGGAACTAAAGTAATAAAAAGACAGGGAACATAAAGGTTAAAAAACATAAAGGTGGAATCATTTTATGCTGGAAAATTCAAAGTTCACCATTTCAATGAAAGGATTTTAATTGGAGACACAAACTGAAGGCTGGCATAGTTTTTTTTAAGCATCCAAAAATAGCAGAGGGAAAGTACAATTCTAAAAGTCGTTTGTCATTATTTTCTTGTTACCAGGGTCATTTTGATTTTTTTAAAAAATCCATAGAATTTAGTCAGTATTTGGTCCCTATAGAAATTAACGAGCCTATAATTCAAAATGTTTCTATACTCTTGTTACATACTCGTCATCTTATGAAATTCTAAATTCCTTTACAGAGTATGGCATTTACTCTATTTTGTACACTCAGAAAGAAACAGAGTTAATAATTCTCAATAAAATGAAGGCCAGTTGCCAGGCTTTAGACACATTTCAGGCGGATCTTATGACCCTCTGGCATTTGACTTCTTGGGTGCTGAGGGCAACTTAAAAAGCATTTCTAAAGCACATCCAGAACAAAAGCTCTCATGAGGAATCTAAAGATTAAGAAATCAGAAAAAAAAATGACTACCATCTAGCAGGAAGGCAAAATATGGGAACAAATAACAACCAGCAAAAGGCAGAGAGTATGAAAAGAGATGAAGAGCAGCTTAAACAAAAGGTCATTTTGTTTTAGGTGTGGGCTGTAGCAGGCAGGGAGAAAACCGTGTAGAAACATACTTGAACCTTATAAATGTATGTAATTAGTGTGCATTAATTAAAAATGAACCTGGCTGGGTGTGGTAGTGCGTGCCTGTATTCTCACGATGACAGAGGCAGAGGCAGGGGGATCTCTGTGAGTTTGAGGCCAGCCTAAACTCTATATCTAGTTTCAGACCACTGGGGCCTACATAGGGAGACTGTCTCAAATAAAAAAGCAAAGCCAAACAATTTTTAAAGAAAAAAAATATTAGGAAGCATTCATGCTAAAATGTGAAGGTTAAGTGGGTTTCTGATCAGCAGAGTTGGGAAGAGCGCATGGCTAATAGCAGAAGCATGCTCAAACAGCAGCTTAAAGAGCTTGCTGCACAAGCCTGGAGCCTGGAGTTGGAAGCCCAGACCCTTGGCTATAGGACTCCTGAAGGTCTTCCTCTGAGTTTCACATGTATGCAATGGCATGCGCACCACACGGCCACAGTAATTTAAAAATGATTAAAAATGCACATTGAAAGAAATTACACTAGGAAAGGATAGAGTACATTTTGTTATCAATACGAGGGAAGAGGAATAAAGTTTGCAAAGTACTTTGGGACCAATTTATTACATTGGATATGCTAGGCCGAACAAGGTAGTTTTAAATGTCTAAGCAATGGTATTTATGTGACCAGAGCTGTGCTCCGGTAGCAACATGGAAGAACTGTGTGCAGGAAGAAAATGACTGGAGGCAAGGAGACCAATCAGAAAGCTAACTGCTGTTCTCGAAGAGAAGACACTGGAACTGAAAGCAGGGTATTAATTATCACAAGAGAGAAGGGGACTGTGTGACAGTATTTAAAGCAATAGCATCAACTGGATGCCGCAGCTGTGTATAAAAGGTGGGGGCGGGGGCAGGAAGGCACAGGGTACAATGGAAAAGAAGAGGTAGATAAAGCAGCTAATAAAATAGGAAGAGAAGCAAGAGCCTGGGAGAAGATCGAGAGGAGCTCACAGAATCAAATATAGTCCAGCAGAGATATGAAAGACGTATCAGGAGATGGATTTGGCAATGATGCTTTACACTGGTAAATTATCACCATTCAACCCTCCAATCAATTTATTCAAACAAGAGCATTACTACTCTAGAAAAGAAAGGAAAAAAAGAGTCAAGCAGGGATAGCCATGAGTCAATGGTGCACGCCTTTAATCCCAGCACTAGGAAGCTAGGGGCAGGCAGATCTCAGTGAGTTTGAGGCCAGCCTGGTTTACAGCTTGAGACAGCTCCAGCAAGCAGTATTTCAAAGTCCTTTTTGAATGGAAAAGAAAAAGATTGGTAGCTTCACTGAGAAGAAGCTATTAAAGAAAAGAATGTCAAAGCTAAGAAGATCAAAAGAGTTTTTCCTTGTGAAAAAAAAAATTCTATCCGGATCTATTCTATGCCTAGAGGGTTTAAGATTTTGAGTTATGCGGACTTTAAAGTACTCTAGGCTGCTCATTTTCAAATTTTGTTCTCTAAACATAGGGCTCAATTTTCATTTTGTAAAATACATTTAGCTAGCTTACTAGGATTAAAAAGAACATTTCATCAACACTATCTCATTTAATCCTAGCAACCTCGTGAGGCTTTTTAAAAATGTCTATATTACATAAGAGAGAATTCAGAGAAGTAAACTAACTGCCCTAGAGATTAGAAATAATAAGTGGCAGGCCCCATTCTCTTAACTAATGTACTGTATTATCATTCAACCAAGTAAAGAAACAATTTTTATAAACCAAACTGTGTTCGATGAAAGCATCATCATTAACTTACACTGTTTAGTTCATTCTTTTTGTTTGTTTTTGTTTTGTTTTGTTTTGAGACAAGGTTTCTCTGTGTAGCCTTGGCTGTCCTGGGCTCGCTTTGTAGACCTCACAGCGATCCACCTGCCTCTGCCTCCTTGAGTGCTATGCACCACCACCACTTTACCAGGCTTAGTGGCGTGGAGTCAATCTGAAATAGACTGTTGACATTTGAAATGCTTTAAATAGTTTAAAGCATTATTAAGCTGGGCATGGTGGTGCATACCTTTAATCTCAACACTCCAGAGGTAGAGTCTCTGTGACTTCAAGGCAGATCTCTGTGAGTTCAAGGCCAGTGTGGTCTACAAAGGGAGTTCCAGGACAGCCAGGACTATTACACAGAGAAACCCTGTCTGGAAAAAAAAAAAAAGCCCTCGGGAACTATGTTTCTCCTGTCACCTCTTTGCATATGTTTTAAGCTCTTGTAAATGTGTCATAAATGATGAACGTCATAGCTCTGCATGGGTCTTTCAATAAATTCATGCCTGCCCATCTTGATGCAAGGAAAATTGTACAAGCAAGTACACGGATCACTTAAACCCGTAGGCTGTGCTCAATTAGACAGCAGGCATGATTTAGGCCCATCTGCTTGATCCAAGAAAGAACAGTTTAAGTTGTGCAATAGAGAAAGCATGCTTAACATACTTCACCATGAAAATCTACATTTTAGATGGTTACAGGGCTTACTCTACATTCTGGCTGCTTCTCATCTCATTTTCATATTTGAAGTGACTCTGAATAATTAAACTTTGCTACCAAATTCTCCTCGGGATTCTCTTCTCAGTTTCTGGATCAATTTGGTAGATATATATGTTCAGGCATTCTACAAGCTATTACTTCACATGTTCTTTTGTTGTTGTTTTGTTTAGTTTTCAAGATTTCTTTTTTCACATGTATAATTTGTAAGGACTTATCTATGTAAAGCTGAGGTTTCTCAATATTTTGCAACTAATATTAAATATAGACATAATTTGCATGGGTTGATAGTACACTACATTTGTGTGTGTGTGTGTGTGTGTGTGTGTGTGCGCGCGCGCGTGTGTATGAGAGAGAGAAAGGAGGGATGGCTTTGAACTCAGATCAGAGATCCATCTGCCTCTGTTTGGGATTAAAGGCATGGACCACCATGCGCAGCTACTATTTGACCTCCTTTTCATGAAATTTTGTAATCTACTCAAAAATAGTTTCATTTTCCTAGATGATTGCTCAATATTGTAAAATTTCTCCTAAATAAAATACATATGCACATAATCAAACATACATAAATAAAGTAATGTTTCTGCCAGGCATAGTAATGGTCTGTAATCCCAGCACTGGGTGATTAAAGCAGTAAGATCCTGAGTTTTCAAGGCCAACCTGGAGTCACTAGATTACAGAGTGCGTTGAAAGCCACTCTGAGCTACCCAGTGCAGTCTTGCCTCCAAAACAAACAAGTAAACCAAAACTAAAGTAATGGTTTAAAAACCACTTATTTCAACCACTTGAAACAATGTTTGTTTCAGATTTTACAGCTTAGAGCCAGGCTTGGTGGCCCAGGCCTTTTATCCCAACACTTGGGAGGAAGAGGCAGGCAGATGGCTGTGAGTTCAAGGCCAGCCTGGTCTACAAAGTGAGCCCAGGACAGCCAAGGCTACACAGACAAACCATGTCTCGGAAAACCGAATAAATAAATAAATAAATAAATAAATAAATAAATAAATAAATAAATAACAGTTTAGAGGAGATCCTAGGTATTCAGTACAAATTTAAAGAAAAGCCAGGCTCAGTTGCACAGGACTGTAATCCCAGCATTCAGGGTGACAGACACAGGCTGATCTCTGTGAGTTCGAGGCCAGTTGAATCTACAAAGAGAGTCCAGGACAGCCAGGACTGTTACACAGAGAAACTCTCTCCAAAACAAAAGACATGATGTGAGCTGGGCGCTGTAGTGCACAACTTTAATACCAGCACACAGAGAGGGAAAGGCAGGCAAGATCTCTGTAAGTTCAAGGCCAGCCTGGTCTACAAAACAAGTCCAGGGCAGCCAAGGCTACGCACAGAAATCCTGTCTCAGAAAAAAAAAATATTAAAGGACAAATGATTTACATGCAGTCCCCATGAGAGTCTGTGAGGACAGAGTTCATAAACAAAAAAGATAGCAATGTCCATTTCACATTTGGTGGCCCCTGTGTAATTCACAACAAATTAAACTGAAACCTCAGTGCTCCCCCCCCCACTATGATCCAAGACATTTTTCAACCAGATGTTAAAAAGGAAGCCCTGGAGCCAGGCATGGTGGTGCAGGCCTCTAATCCCAGCACTTGGGAGGCAGAGGCAGGCGGATCTCTGCCTGGTCTACAAAGTGAGTCCAGGAAACAAAACAAACAAACAAACAAACAAAAAAGGAAGCCTAGCATTTTTATGTCTTAAAAAAGTAATCTGTCCACCGTTGGGGTAGTTAGCATAATAGTAATATCAGTTGTGCCACCAATTTGGGTAATAAAAATCTTTAAAAATATCCAAATATCTTTCACTGCACTTGTGACTTTCTTTATTCTTACATGAGACCCTGAAACACAAGAGACCTAATTAGATTTTCAGGATATCCATGTCTTCACATTGGTAACTGGATAATCATACATTTGTGCATTTACTTCTTGATTCCTCCTATCATTAATCTATTATACAACTAACATTTGTGGATGCTTACCATCTACTACCTGGCTTATATGTTATCCTTGGTTATCGTCGCAACATAAGTACCATCTCCATTATTACAGATGGGGAAACAAAGATTCAATAAGGTTAGATTATCTGTCCAGGCTCACAAAGCTATTGTGTACTAAATGCAGAACTGGATTGACAATCTTGACTTCAGTGTCGTTTTACCTACTATACCACAGTGCCTGTTAGTAAATAACATGGATGTGGAAAGCCTAGTACATAGTAGGAGCTCAGCAGAAGTACATTTTTGTCTCCTAAAACTACTAGGTAAATAAATATCCCTAACAGAAGTCCAGTGGTTTAACCAGGAACTCTAAATAAACCATATTACTCAACTGGAAATCATTCATGCAAATGAATCTCATTTGGAGAAGACTGAAGTCAAATCCTTGTAAAATCAGATAGCCAAATAAAGACTTTAAATTTTCCTAAGCTTCATTATTCAACTTTAGTAGTCTTTAAAATGTAATTGCATTGTAATCAATGTATTATAGTCTAGGAAAGAGTCTGTTTGCGCTCTTAATCAATATACTAAATCTAAGAACGGCAGCATTTTAGAGGCGATCTGGACCACGGTGTTCTCTTATCTCGGCTGTATCTCTCTGCATGCTCTGCCAACTCTGTGCCCACCCGCTATACCTACACTACCATTTGTCCTGTAACTTGTACAAGGTCACAAAGCTGAGCAAATCGAGGAGCCTTATAGGAACTCAAAGGGCTGGAGTTCTGGTTCAGTGCTCCTTCCATTATGCCACACAGTCTGTCCACTCAATGCAAGCACTCTCCAGGCAGGGCCAGTGGTACTACTGTAAGCAAAACACAAATTCTCATGCAGTTAAATAAACGAATTCCTTCCTTTAGGGACTCCTAAGGGATTCTCCAGCTAACCTTTAGTTACACTACCCTAGACTCTAGAAGCTTTTGTTTCATTTTACCCTAGAGGCAAACCTGTGGATAATCATTTTCTTATTATCCTGTCTCATTTAACTGATGAAAGCACTAAGACTCAGAGTTCAGATAAGTTGCCCAAGGTCACAGGACTGGTAAGCACCGGAGCAGAAATTTGAATCAAGGTCTAAGTTTAGGCCCAGCTCCTAACAGCCACTAAACATTGTTACTTGTCTCTTTGCCTTTCTTTCTTCCCTTTTTTCCTTTTGTCCTTCAGGGCCTAGGATCACAAATCACATAAAGGCAGGTTTCTGGAAGGGCAGTTGAAGGGAGTAAAATAGTCACCCGCCATGTCCACACATGTCAGAAGTACCTGAACTACTTTTACAAAGTCTGGGCCTTTTTTTTTTTTTTTTTTTTTTTTTTTTGTTCAGTAACATTAATCACCTGCTTTGGAACCCAAGAACCTAAATCAGATTTGTCCAGAGGAAAACAAAAGCACTGATAACAAGAACTAGTTGGGATCCAAGACCACTGGGCAGAGAACTCCAAAGCTAAAGTTTCCACAAAAATTACAATGAGGTTAACTGAGTACTGTAATATAATCTTGTACTTGATACGTAGGAAATGTGAAGAGAAACCAGAGAGAAGAGAAAAATCCGTTTTTATACTGCAAAGAGATTCCCAGGCGAGGTTCTCCCTCATAGTTTAAAAGCCAATGTCCACCCTCACACACCCTTAACTCTAGGCAAAGCACCCTTGAGAAATACTAGGAAAAGAAGCAACCCCCCCTCCCCGCTGTGCCAGCCTCTGTGCCTCCCCCCCCCCAACCCCCCCTCCGTTTGTCTTATTCTTTCCCACCAGAGGCAAAGTAAATTCTTAAGGATTTATTTTTTGTACCCAACCCCCACATCTGGCGAATCTCGAGAGGATCATTCTCTATTCAGTGGGGGCAAAAAAGGGCAAGCTTTTTTCTTCTCAAGCAAGGGGATAGAGAGAGGCACGCAGCGAGGGAAACCTGGGAAACTGGTCACGGTAGAGGTTTGAAGAGGTGCAAATTAGTAGCTAGCTGCACTCACCCGGGTGAGACATGGGGATGACCTCATTGCGGGTCCCAGGGAAGTTAAAGATGACGGCTCCAGAAGCCCCTCTCTCATAAGCCAGATGGATCTTGTCCGCGAAGGTACAGCCTCCGCCGCGTTGGATGAGAGCCAACCAAGACACTTGCACCGTGCTCCCCCAAACTGTGGGCACCGTGAAATTAGTGTGCGGGTTACAGGCGTTGAGCGCCCCGGGCCCGTCGGGCGGTACCAGGACCCCGGAGACGGGCTCCAACGGCGAGTCCTGGCCATACACGCCCTCCTCGCTCAGCTCCCACACCGTGCGGTTCACTCCAGTGTGAGGAACCCGCCAGGACACGTTAAGGTACGCGGTCCACACGGCTTCGGCGCCCCGGGAACAGGGAGCGTGCGGACTCAGAGCCAGAAGGAAGCACCAAGCCAGCAGCCGGGCAGCTCCGCAGCCGTCACGGCAGCAGACCCTGGTCCCGGGTGGCGACCCCATGGCGCGCGCTGGGCGGGAGATCTGCGCCAGGACCAGGTAGGGGCCAGGTGGGGAGCGGGCGAGCAGCAGCTCGCACGGGGCCAGCGAGATCGCAGGCTGCCCGCAGGCACGCAGCGTCAGCGGCCAGGCGACTGCAGACGCAGCTCCCGTAAGCTTTAGAGATGCTCGCTGGCGACTGCTGCGGCCGCGTCGGGCTCTGGGACGCTAGCGCGAAGCTCCGCCCAGCTGGAGGGGGTAGAGGTGGCTGGGAGGGAAAGAGAGGAAAGGACACTGCGGGATCCGCCTCTTAAAAGGGTCACAGGATGAGAAAACATTACAGGAGGTTGGGCAACCAGGTGTGTCCGGTCCTTTTAAGGAAGAATGCATCGGCGAGAGGCTGGAGAATGCGCCAATTCACAAGCTTTCAGTTCTGATTCAGTTTGGAGTTCGTTTTGAAAGGCACGAATACCTCATTCCCTCTCTTTTGCCTAGAGGGGAGTTTGGGCTTTATTGGTAGGAGACTGAGAAAGTACTTCTGAAAAGCCGCAGGTCCAAAGAGGGTGTGAGTTTTGAGTAGGTGGATAGTGTTGAGGTTAGACGCTTCCTGGTTTGGTTTTGTTTTTGTTTGAACGGGAAGGGCAAGCAAAGCGCGTCCTCATTACTCCCTTTATTTAATTATTTTCTTAGTGGCCCCAAATGGCACATTTCCCTTTCCCTGATCTCAGCAAGCTCCATACGTGCCGGAGTGTCTTTCCTACAATTACCCGAGGCTAACATACTGCACCAGATGCCTCTTGCAAACAGTCTCGATAATCACAACAGACGCACTCTCTTCACGCACTTCAAAGCCAAGCCTTTTTTTGTTGTTGTTGTTTTTCCACCCTCCACAAATCAGGTTTGACTTAACTGATAGCCCAGCATGATTCATGATCTTAACTACATTACCTTTCTTCTCTTGGCAGCAATTAGAATGAGGTTTATCAGCTGGACAACTCACCCCTGTCTCTGCTGGTGTATTCTTTATTCATCCTTCAGTAGACAATTTCTGTTGGTACTATCAATGACTACATTTACTGGATTCTCAAAAAAAAAAAAAAAACGTGCAAGGAAGTAAGCTGATTAATATGCCTGGTCAATTTCTTCATGATTTTTATTTTTGGACAGAGTCTCCCTATGCAGTCCTGACCAGCCAGAAACTGACTATGTAGAGGAGGCCAGTTTCGAAGTTAGAGCCATCCTCTTGCCTAATTGAGATTACAGTTAATTGAAGTCATGTTCTACCAGGCCCAGAGTCTGAACAGTTTTTAACCTTTAGAGTGGACTTCTCTAGGCCTTAATTTCTCTACAAAATATAAAATGGTAGTAATAGTAATGACCTCATGGACTTGTTCAGATGGTTAAATGTCTTCATATAAATAAATCACTTAGGGCCCTGCTTAGCAGAGTGTGAAAATTATGTTAAATATTGTTATTTGACAAGTCTGGGGCCCCAGAGTTCTACAATATCAGGTTGTTACATTGCAGTAATAACCAGAGACCATGCTGTTTGAGTTCAGTCTTAGCTACTTTTTTTTTTCTTTTTTGGTTGAGTCTAATTTCCAGCACAACATTCCCAATTGCTCTCTTTTCTAAATCTAAATCCTTGTCTCAGCATTTCCTTAATAGTATTTCCCATGATTAAGCATAGGTTGATTCTATTCTCGGTATTCTTAGGACCCCAGTGAAACCTAGAGGGAAATTAACTCCATCTATCAAACACCAGCTGAGTGGGTATTCTGTGTGTTAAAAGGAACTTTAGGAACCATTTGGGGTAGGGATGGGACCAGTAGAAAAATACTCTGCCCATGTCAATGATGTTAACCTTTGAGATGTAAAATACCCCACCAAAAACCCACAGTAGTATCAGCCATCTATAAGGAATAGTATAATTCCAGAAATTGTCTGAGTTTTCTAATGGAGACCACTCAAATTACAATTAAGCAATATTACTTGAATAAAAATCAACTGTATTGTTCGTTGAAGAGAATATGATCAAAAGAAAGGAGGTATTTTATAAGATCTCTACAAAAATAAATATGGAGAGATATTTATTCATTTTATCCATTTCTTATTTCTCAAATATTTATCTCACATTTACTGTATGCTATGAACTAACTAAATGTGAGTCAAATAAAATATTAACTATGCATTCTAAAAGCTCATGAATTAACTTCAAAAAGTAAGAATCATTGCATTACTGAATAATATATGCATATGATACCATCTCTGTACTAGAGGTCTACATAGGCCAATAGCAAATAGTAGAGAAAAGTCCCTAACCCAGACTAGAGATCAGGGAATGTATATAACTGTGCCGGGTTCAAGAGGATTCATCTTTCTAGGCAAAGAGCAGCACAAGGGAAGGGATGGAGACAAAAAAATAGAAGTGCTGGAAACCTGCAATTATAGCAGGCCTTCTAAGTGCAAAATGGTTGAAACATAAAGCACAAAAAGGAGGTAATACAAGAGAAAATTAGAGCTCTGAGAAGGAAGCTCAGTGGTATAAAACTTGACTAACACACGTGAGGCTCTAGATCCATCCTCAACACTAAAAAAAAAAAAAGTAATAAAAAAGATAAACTTGAAGTGGTATATAGAGGCCAGACCTTCAGAGTTTTGGAAGTAAAGCTAGGACTTTATCCCCAAAAGTAATATCATCAGGATTTAAACAAAGAGTACTATCAGGTCTGCAATTTAGAGATCATTATGGCTTTCCTGTGTGTAATAGATTGGAAGGAACAAGAGTGGTACTGGGGAGCAGAGGTAGATTTGGGGGAGTACTCCAAGTGGGAAATGAAGGTAACCTGACTAGAAGGGCAGTAGCTATAAGAGGATGTGGGCTGAATGGGGATTCATGGTGAAGGCCAAAGCAGCAGCCCTTATTTTGAGGGATGGTACAGAGGGAGGAATAGGGTTTGAGGTCTTTGGTTCTAAAGATTGGATACACTCAGTCAGGAAGTACAGGAAGAGGCCTTAAAATGTGTCCAGTTGATAAGAAAGAGAGCAGTTCACTTTAGACCTGTTGATTTGCTCTGTGTGTACTGTAGGCAGGTAGGACAGTGTAGTAGGTTGTTGGCTTTCTTATTACTGGAGACTTACTAAATGGCAGGCACTGAAGAGGCAGAGGCATAAAGGGAACATTCTTGTTCTCAGTGAGGCCAAGGTTGAGCAGGAGAGTCAGAGGGATAGGCGGATAGTGCACATATGTCCTAATGAACAGTATGACGTAGGAAAGCATAAGGATTACCTAAGGGAAGAGGGTAAAGATGATATCCAGGCCTAAGTAATGGTATATGAGACTAGCAGGGAACAGCCAGAAAACTAGCGTTCAGTAATTAGGCATGGCTAGGATATAAGCTACCAAAAGTGAGGTAAGGAAAATGAAACTAGTAGAGTAGTTGGAATGTGAAGTTTAAAATATGAAGAAACAATATACATATTACATACGAGCACACACATAAAACAAATTTGACAAAGTGATTAGCTATTGTTGAATATAGAGGGTGGGAATATAGATATTAAATTATTTTAAAAACTTTCTGTATAGTTTATACTTCTTATAATTAATGAATTTAAATTGTGAGGGTTTTTGGTTTTTGGTTTTTCAAGACAAGGTAAATTGTGAGTTTTAAATGTTTAAATTCTCTTTGGTGTGTATGTTTGTTTTGCCTGCATGCATGTATGTGTGATGTGTATTGTGTGAGTGCCTGGTACTTACGAAGGTCAGAAGATGGCATTGGATCCCCTAGAACCAAAGTTATAGGCAGTTGTGAGCTGCCACAAAGGTGCTGGGAACTGAACCCAGGTCTTTTGAAAGAGCAGCCAGCATTCTTAACCACTGAACCATCTCTCCATCCCCTAAGTTGTGGCTTTATATTGAAGCTAGTGGAACAGATGAATAATACAACAGATTTTGGTTTAAAAAAATCATCCAGATTGTTTTAAAGGTAAGACTGGTGATAGGGAGACTAGTGAGGAGGCAAACATCACCAGATCTCTTTTGGATGTCTAGCCCATTGTGAAATGGAGATACCAAGTTTCTATATCTTGATGACGTGAACCATTAAGCATCCCTTTGCTCTGAGTCCATCTTCACCAAGCAACCTCCTTATTATCATTTAGCTACTCATGTAAATATGCCTACAGGGAGATAATGCACTCATCAGCAAACACTAGTATCAGGTCCATTTGGAGGTTATACTTCTCATTATAAATTAATCAATTGGCATTCTGGCTTACATATTGGTCTCCTGTGAATTTGGTTAACTATGAGTCAGTCCCCAAGAGCCCAGTTTCTGGCTATACTACCAGTTACATTTCAAAGCTTTCAAAGCTGAGAACCAGATTGTCGATCCTGATTGCGTCAATGTCTTTCCATGATGAGTAACTTGCTGGCTGCCCCTACCTTACCCCCTTGTCTTACCGCAGAGTATTTTCACACTGCAACAGTTACCCACTACTAAGTGTTAGGGAGCTGACTAGAAATGCTAGCACCCACTTCTGCTTGAGGAATGGGAGTGCCAGATCTCACTCCTTCACAAAGCATCACTCAGAGTAAGACTATACTGTTCCCCGTTGGAAAGTACCTCCTGGGGTAGTTCAATTATCTCCCTCCCCCTTCCCTACTCTTCTCTTCTGATTCTGGGCCTTCAGTGTCTCCTTAGTATCCTTGGCCACATCCCTGTTCAACTAGGGCATTTGCCCTAGGGAGTGGCCCTGGACCAGATCTCACCTGATTCTTGACAACTAAGAATATTCTTTCAGAGTGCTACTCTCCATAAGCCAGTAATAGTTACTCAACTACTGGTTTTTAAACATTTACCAGGTGGTTTACATACTTATCTCCATCTATTAGTATTCCCATATTTTTTTAATAGAACAGGAAACAGGCTCAAAATTAGCAGTCGGCCTAAAGTCATAGTTAAACAGAAGCAGAATTCCAATGCACTTCTGACTATAAGTATTAATAGCTGAAAATGACTCACACCACTCCTCTGTAGAGTGGCATGCACACTGTAATGATTTTTTTTTAATACTAAAGAAAGTTTAAGGGATGTTTCTCATATGCATTTCAGGAAACTGTTACCATTGAGGGAGGGACTAATATTTGAGCCAAGAGCCTGTTTGCATAATGCAAAACCTACCACAAAGATGAACCCTGGCAAATGCTTCTGTCAACAGCAGCAAATGAAACAGCCCTGAGCAGGCTCTATCTAATGATGAACTGATAAAGCAGAGCAGGACCCTGCAGGAGCAACCATGTGGCACCACTGTAGCAAGTTAAGGTCGTTATCATAGGATGTATCTGCAGAGACATAGAGATGAACAATAGTGTGTAGCCTAATATATGTCTGCAAAAAACAAAAAAACAAAACAAAACGAGACGTCACATCTGACCTCTTACCATGAAATAAATGGCAAAACATAGCTTGCAATAACTATCATTTTCTATATCAGCGATGGGGTAGGTATACAGCTGGATAACCTAGGTGTGCAGGCTCTATCGAGAGAGTATGACTGCCACTATTTGGTTAGAAAGATGAAAATGATGGGGATGTAGAGAGAAAGAAGAGCCACAGCCATTGTTATCACACACACAAAGAAAGGATAGAACTTCAGGGAGGGGGCTTAGCAATGGCCAGTATGCTGCACCTAAAATGAAGAGCAGTCTCTTTTTATCCATCAGAGACAGCTATGAATGAGAACCTACTATGGCCCAGGTAGCTTTTACCTGTAGGGATTATATGAGTATCTGAACAGAAGAAGAAACAGGTCCAGGTCTAGGAGCTTGATGATGTCATCCATGGTTTTACCAAACCACAGAGTTGGCATTTAACCCCATGGCCAAGTAAGTATAAAATCATACTCTTTCCATTTTCTCATTTTCCACCTTATATGACACTATATTGGAAAATAAAAAATCAGATAAGGGCCTTCTATTTACAGAGAACCTACTATGTACCAGACACTTTACAATGATCACTATAAGCCCAGTTTCTCACAATATACAATATTATTAAAATTCCCATTATAATTCAGATGAGGAACATGAGTTGTAAACTGATAAATTATCTTGTGGGAAGCTACACAGTAAGTATGCAGCAGAGTTGGGATTTTCATGAGAATTTTTCCTAGATTCCACTTCTATAGCCTTTCCCCCCACCGCCAATACACTGCCACTGTGCACACATAAAGCTAATACCATTACAAGGTGAAAAGAACAACTCCTCCTTGGCCATCTCCAGTAACAGTGTAGGGTGCTAAGAACACATTCCCTAGTGGTCCTTGATGTCCGCTGAGCAGCCCTAGAAGTCCTAAATAATGGAGACTGAGAATGTGTTTAATCATCAAATGCTTCATAATTATTTGTGAATGTCTCTATATTCAGTTGTATAAGCTCACTCACTTGCATGTGGAGACATGGGTACCTCAGCACATGCTTATAATGGGTTATTTTGCACTCAGTGACAAAAACTAGCACAGGAAGTATATTTTGTTATAGGATATTGCAGAGAACATGAACTAAATTACATCTGCCTGATTTCCACCAGGGGATCCAATTACATATAGTGAATTTTACGAAGGTAGTTAAGAGTATCACAGATTGCTGAAGAGTTTCTTGGCTCCTTTGCTGTAGAGAAGAGCTCAGGGCAAGTGTGAGTGGTTTACCGGGCTTGTTGGGCAGAGAAGGTGCTGAAAGGAGCAATAGAGATGTGGGGTCTTTCTCCTTCACTGGGCCATTGGATGAGACTACTGGTGAATCACATATTGTCTCATACAGTGTTCTACCTTTCTTTTTCAAGTTTCTAGAGAAAGACAGATTCCAAGGGAATAAAATGTATGACCACAAGAAGGTGTGTATGTGTGCGCACATGTGCTGCACATGCATGTGCATGCCTGCATGTGTTATTAAAAGAAGGAAAAAAGAAAAATGTGGGGAAAATGGAAAAGGAAAAGAGTTTTTTTTTTTTAATGAAATGTGCCTTACAAAAATGATTCGTTCCTGGCACTAGCTAAGGACAATATAAGAAGTAAACTTCGAACCCCTACCCAGATCTAGCCAATGGACAGGACATTCTCCACAATTGAGGGGAGAGTGGGGACTGACTTTCACACGAACTCTGGTGCTTCATATATGACCACGTCCCCTGGATGGGGAGGCCTGGTGGCACTCAGAGGAAGGCTAGCAGGCTACCGAGAAGAGACTTTATACCCTATGAGCATATACAGGGGGAGGAAGTTCCCCTCAGTCACAGTCATAGGGGAGGGGGAGTAAGGGGAAAATGGGAGGGAGGGAGGAATGGGAGGTTACAAGGGATGGGATAACCATTGAGATGTAATATGAATAAATTAATAAAATATATTTAAAAAGAAAAAAGATTCATTCCAATATCTACCTTTATTTTATTTTTATTTTATGTACTTATTTTTTGGTTTTTCGAGACAGGCTCTTTCTGTGTAGCCTCAGCTGTCCTGGACTTACTTTGTAGACCAGCCTGGCTTCGAACTCACAGCAATCCGCCTGCCCCTGCCTCTCGAGTACTGGTCTACCTTTATTTTTCACTTTGAAGTTGACTAGTTATGTGACACCAGAAAGTCTGTTTTTTCTTTCTTAACCAAAAAGTATGGATATTAATGATAAATTGAATAGATTTCTTTTGAACCACTTACTATTCCATTAGATAATAGCCTACCAAATCTGATAGTACAGTTAAATTCACTCCACTATGGGGATACATTTTGAGAACTGCGTAATTAGGAAATTTCATCATTTTGTGGACATCATATCATATACTTCCTTAAACCTATACTGAGTAGCCTACCACACATGTACAGTACATGATACAGCCTAGAGTCTTAGGCTATAAACCTGAATAGCACACTACTGTACTGAATATGGAGGTCAGTTATAAAACAGTAAGAAACATCTGTACTTGCAAAAACACCTAGGGACAAAAAAGATAAAAGAAAACTATGGCATAAAATATTTTAAAATGGCAGACCTATATGTAGCATTTATCATGTATGGAGCTTACAGGTCTAAAGACTTTATAAACAGTGTATACTTGGGCACCACTAAGCTTATAAAATATTTTTCATCCTCAAATAATGAATTAGCCTTACACTATATTGATTCCAGTGTTGATTCCCCCACCCCCATTATTTCTCCCCAAAAGCCTTCTGTTCTGAGAAATTTAAGGGCTCTGAGAGCAGATGACAAATTCAGGACAGAAAACTACAGTAGCTACTCAGAGGCTGGATTGTTGCTATGCAGACATTGAACAAAGTTTGTTCGTGAGTGTTTGAGGATCATTCATATGAACGCCAATTTGTTCTTGGGAAAATGTTCACCAGGAAAGAAGCCTTTAAGAGAATAGAGAAATTTTTTTTTCCATTTTTGCTCTGTAACAAATATATATAAAAATGAATATATTTATATATTTGGACTGTTTGTTTAGTAAATAAATTGTTCTTATCTTGCTTCATTTTTTTACTTTATAGATAGTTAGATTTTAACTTTTTTGTAATAATAATTAAAACACAACAATGGTTCTTCCTTGTTTCTCCTTCCTTCCTTCTCCTTTCTTTCTCTCTCTTTCATTCTTTACTTCTATCCTTTTTCTCTTTTGGAATGGCGCTCTTGACATGTAGAGGAGCCTGGCATGGAACTCATTATGTAACTTAGGCTGCCCTCTAATGTGCTTCAGTCCCAGGACTCAGCCTCCCAACTGCCAAGAGGAGATGCATACATATGCACTCCCACTGTGAATGGTATCTTTCTATATATTTTTATTTCGCATGCCTTTTCCACTTATTGTTATATTATTTTTACCTTAGGTGTGTGTGTGTGTGTGTGTGTGTGTGTGTGTGTGTGTGTGTGTGTTTCAAGACAAGGTTTCTCTGTATAGCCTTGGCTGTCCTGGAGTTTCTTTGTAGACCAAGCTGGCCTTGAACTCATAAAGATCCTCCTACCTCTGTCTCCCAATCGTTAGGATTAAAGACATGTGCATTTTCGTCTTTAAAACTTCTTGTATTAGAAATAAAGACACAAGGCCAGGCAGTGGTGGTTCACACCCTTAATCCCAGCACTTAAGAGGCAGAGGCAGATGGATCTCTGTGAGTGTGAGGCCAGCCTGGTCTACAGAGTGAGTTCCAGTACACCCAGGGTTATTCAGAGAAACCCTATCTTGAAAAACAAAAAACAAACAAACAGGAAATAAAGTCACAAATACACACACTATACTAGGCCTATAAAAGGTCAGGGTCATCAAAACCTTATTCCCCACTTCCTGTCTGGAAGGCCTTCGGGGCAGGAATAGGAACAGACAGTCATCTGCTGTGACCATAAGGTCTTCTGACATTCTTAAAGAAACTGCCTCAGGATCCTCTAGACTGTGCTACTCTTTATCCCAGAAATATGGTCAAGACCTCCTAGACTGTGCTACTCTTTATCCTAGAAATGTGATCAGGTTGGCTTCTGTTCTTTTTCTTCTTCCTTTTTTAAAAAAAAATCACAAAATTAGCTAGGTTTGGTGATACACACCTTTGATCCCAGCACTTGGGAAGGCAGAGGCAGGCAGATCTCTGTGCGTTCAAGGCCAGTCGGGTCTACAAAGTGAGTCCGGAACAGCCTGGACTACAAGAGAAACCCTGTCTTAAAAAACAAAAACAGAACAACAACAACAGCAACAACAACAAAAAAAACCAGAATTGTCTTAAAGAGTGTAATACTTTGTGAACACATATTTTTAAAAAATAATTTCCTTTACTTTTTGAGATGATAATATAATATTATTTCTGTCTTCTCTTCCTCCTTCCAAATCCTTCCATCTTCCTGTCCTTCAAATTCATGGCCTCTTTCTGTATTAATTGTTGTCACATACATATACATATATGTATATATGTACATGTATATTTCTAAATGCATAACTACAGTCTGTTAGTCATTTGAGTTCATACGGAGCTGTAGGATACCTGCAACACTTTCTGGTAAACTTTTTACCAAACTTTCTTTGAAGTCTCTTTTCTTCTCCTATACTTTTTTTTTCTCTCACTTTTTAAGCTGTACATCCATTAGATGGCAGGGGGTTTTCAGTTCCATTTTAAACTTATGGAACCACCCTCATATATGTGGTCTATCACTGCCCAAAATGTCATTATGTGGCAAACGACTGTACATCTAAATAAATATCTATGGTATTATCGCTGTGTAAGATACATAGTAGAAGAGACATTCATTGAAGGGTATAGACCTGGTAATATTTCAGTAAATCAGGCACAAGTTAAGAAATTTAATATGTATCTGGACAAGACATCCTTTGTAAGGACCAGACAAACTCCATTTTGAAAAAGAAACTCCATTTTGTGTTAAACCTAGTCAAGGGCTGAACCCAGATTCCAGAAAAACCGCAAACTAGTCTAAACAGAAAAATATTCCCTAGCAACACAATCAGCTCACCTTGGGAAAGTCCAAATATACTCTCTGCTGGTCAAGCTGACCAGCAGGTGGTCTGGCACATAGCAACAACCAATTAGGAGAAGCCAGGCCAAAGTTCCTAACATCCCCATGACTGCTTCAGCCAATCTTTTCTATAGGCCAACTTGCCCCTACGCCTATTACACAACCATGAAACGCAAAGGCATGTAACTCCCTGCTTGCAGCTTTTCTGCCCAAATGACGTCAAATCATATATTGTAAAACCCATTTCTTTGTCTAAAACCTATAAAAACCCCTCTCACTTGAGACTCGAGGACACTTCCTGCATCTGCTGTGCCAGTGCATAGGAGGGGTGGCCCAGGTTTTGAACCTGCAATAAAGACTTCCTTGCCATTGCATTTGGACTTAGCTCTTGGGTGGTCTGTTTGAGGAGTTTCTCAAAACTGGGGCATAACACCTTTAACACACAAACAGAATTGGATTCCTTTTTGGTTGTAACAGCATTTCCTACAAAAACTGGGGATTTTGAAAAAGCAATTTAAATATTGGTATCATATCCTAGGTTTAATCACTGGGACGACAAAAGCATTCTAAAAAAGTAGGAATATTAGAAACAATACTCAGTATTTAACAAGCCCTCAGCTAACTTCACACTGAGTGGTGAGAAGTTGGAAGCTTGCCCTCTAAGATCAGGAACAGGCAACGGTGCGCATCCTCATTACTTCTGCTCAACATAGTACTAAAAGTCTAACTACTTATGTTATATAAAAGAAATGAGAGCCATTCAAATAGTAATGAAGAAAGAAGTAAGCATGATAACATGATAAGAAGTTCTATGATAAATGACCTTTTCCCCTTTGACTCAAGAATATTACTGTATTATAAAAACTCTTATATGTGAGAGTCTACAGGATTCCAAAATTAGAAAAAGTAATCGGATATTAATGAAAGAAAATTAATCCTTAATATTTGGTAGCAATCATTGCCAAAGACAATGGGAGAGCTATGAACTAATTTGAAAGTCTGCATTGGCCTCTTCTTTTTTGACAACATAGTATACATAGAAAACCATAAAACTGACAGAAAATAACTTTTGGGACTAATTAAACACATTTAGTAGTGTTACAGAGTAGAAAATGAACTGAAAACAATCAAATTAATAAAACACTGTCTTAAAAAGACATTGACACTTTAATCCCAGCATTCAGGAGGCAGAGGCACGTGGATTGATGTGAGTTTGAGGCCAGTGTGTCCAGGACAGCCATGGCTACATAGAGAAACCCTGTCTTGAAAAGCAAAGGAAAAAAAAAAAGACATCGAGAAAGTCATCCTACTTATAATAATCTCAAAACGACATAGAAAAGGACAAATTTTAACCAAAGAGGTAGCAGATCTCTACAGTAAAAGCTATAAAGCAGGGAAATCGAAGACAGCTCACATAAATGGAAAGATACTTTGAGCTGATGAATAGAAAGAACTAATAGTTAAATGTCTGTAGTACCCAAAGTCGTCTACAAATTCAGTGCTTCCCTTATAAAAATTCCAATGTCATTATTCACAGAAATAGGAAAAAAAATCTCTAACGTTTTTATGGAAATATAAAAGCTCTCAAATAGCCAAAGGGCTAGAGATGAAGGTCAGATGGTAGAGCATTTGTCTAGCACAACAAGGCCCTGGGTTCCATCCCAACAACACATAAAACTGGGCATGGTGACACACACATGTAAGATCAGCAGTTCCGTGTTTGTGACAAGAAGTTAAGGAGTTCAAGGTCATCCTTGACTACAAATAGTTTGAAGCCAGCCTGGGATATGTGACACCTCGTCTCAAAAAGAGGGGATGAGGTGTGGAGAGGGTTTGCTCGGTATACAGAGTGGAATAAAATATTGGAAAGCCATAACTTGAATCAGGAGCTAATACTCAAAATATGAAAAGAATTCAACAAGAAAATAAATTACTCTGTTAAAATTGGTAATAGAAGTTAATGAATATTTCTCCAAAAGAAGACAAATAGCCAGCAGACATATAGGAAATGCTCAAAATCTATAATCATTAGAGAAATGCAAATCAAAACTATGTGGAACTACATTTCATACCTGTTAGATTGACTACTATGAAAACTGTAGAAGATGAATGTAGGCAAGGTTGTGGAGAAAAGGAAACCTATGCACACTGTTGGTGGGAATGTAAATTAGTGCTGCAGTATGCAAAACAGAATGGATGTGCCTCAAAAGTCTAAAAATAGAACTACAGTAAGATCCAGAAATGTTACTACTGGGCAGCTACCCAGAGGCATGAAATACGTGTTGAAGAGATGGCTACATTCCCATGTTCATTGCAGTACTCCCCACAATAACTGAAGAGCGGAAGCGATTGAAGTGGCTATCAATAGATGGTTGGATAAAGAAATGTGGCACACATACAATATGGAATGCTATCCATCCTTTAAAATAAAGAAATAAGGGCTGGAGAGAGGGCTCAGAGGTTAAGAACACTGACTGCTCTTCCAGAGGTCCTGAGTTCAATTCCCAGCAACCACATTTATTTATTTATTTATTTATTTATTTATTTATTTATTATGTATACAGTGCTCTGCCTGCATGTACACCTGCACACCAGAAGAAGGCATCAGATCTCATTATAGATGGTTGTGAGCCACCATGTGGTTGCTGGGAATTGAACTCAGGACTTTTAGAGGAGCAGTCAGTGCTCTTTACCACTGAGCCATCTCTCCAGCCCAATAAATAAATCTTTTTTTTTTAAAAAAAGAAAGAAATTCTATCATTTTGGATCACATAAATAAGCCTAGAAGCCATTATGGTAAGTAAAAGCATAAAGGAGCAATTACTACATTATCTGACTGATACGTAAAATCTGAAAAGCCAAAGTCACAGAGGCAGAGAGGAGTACGATAGCAACCAGATGTTGGGGTTAGGGTGGTGTGGATGGAGAAAGGGAAATGTACATCAATGGTACAAAGTTTTAGTTAGAATGAAGAGTTTCTAGTGATCTGTTACACACCTTGTGACTATAGCTAATACTAATAATGTGTATTATACGTTTTAGAACAGGTAAAAGTATAGATTTTTAAATACTCTCATCATGAAGATGTGGTAACCATATGACATGATGTGTTTGCTAACTAGCATAATTTGATTATTCGACAAACTGTTGGCATTGAAACACACACCTCATTGTACTCCATAAATATATATAGTTATTATTTGCAAAAAATACAATACTTCCCTCAAGTCTCAGAATCATCACCCAAGAGCGCTGGCTGCTCTTCCAGAGGTCCTGAGTTCAATTCCCAGCAACCACATGGTGGCTCACAACCATCTATAATGTGATCTGATGCCCTCTTCTGGCCTGCAGGTTTACAAGCAGGCAGAGCACGATATACCTAATAAACAAGTACATCTTTTAAAAAATCCACTCATTGAGGGGATTCATCCTTATTGTTGTAAAACTAGCCAATCACATGTATCTAGAGGTCATGAACCCTAGTGGAGAACTTACTACTGTCACATAAAATGAGTATAATTCCAAGTTGCATTATAAATACTTATTCTTATACCCACAGATAAGTGTAGCGCTCACTCTTCATCAAAGAAGCTTCTTTTTAAGCAGATAGAGACAGTCTAGGAAGATCACAATTGGTCAAAATGTAGAAAACATCTGGCTGAAAGTTGTCTATCCCCAGTTGATACATCTACAACGAAACTGCTCCATCTAAGGCTAAGGGAACATCACAGAGAACGGGGTGGGGAAACTGTATGAGTAATTTTTCTTTAGGGAAGCATGCTCCTCCAGTAGATGATCCCAAAGCCATGCACATACAGGCAGCATTAAATGGAGTCAGTGGCTATTAAGAGAGAGAGCAAGCATGTAATGTTAGGGAAGGAGCGAGGGTATAGGGGAAGAATTAAAAGGTGGCTAGGTGTTTAGAATATAAATTGGGAGTTATAGTGACCCAAAGACATTATAGGCATGTGACTATTTTAAGAAATATTAAAATAAATAGTCACTTTGGGGGAAAAGAGGAACTTCAAAAACTAACACCCTTTGCTGTGTGAACAAGAACACCTATTGAAACAGGACTTGCCCTTTAGAAGCTAAACTTTCCAAGGGTGTGAGCAAAGGCGAATTTGTATTGCAAAGGGCAAAGTCGCAACTTCACAGCTGCTAACTATATGCATTAGGATTAGCTACAGCTGCTCGGGGGCTCAAAATTGATCAATAACCTGGAGTAAACAAGTATCTCGCAATAGGTGACCGAGTGCTAGAACATAGACGAGAAAGTACAATTGGCTAGCGAGCCACTCATGATTCACACCCTCCAAATGAAACGAATGATATGGTTCTAGTTGGTAATAGGAAAGCTGCAAGGGACAAGCGAATCTTCAACAAGAGAGTATTTTATGGCTGCACAATTATGTTAGTTTTGATTTCACCACAAAGTATGCACTGTAAAATATAGGAACTTTCCTGGGGGAAAGTTACTAACAGGAACATCAAAAGGAAAACATACCCAGATGTACTGAACCACAGCTCACCCTCACCCTGGCACCCTAAATCCCTTTTCCCTAAGCTGACAATCTTCCAATTATTAGGGCAGTATACTTTTTGAAGTGCTATCTCTCTGTGCACCTTTGAGTGTGGCTAGGATCACAATATTTTCGCATCTTTACAGAAAACTAATTCAGACACAGGAATCAGCCACTGCTTAATATTCTGTGTGCTGTCAGCTCTGGAGCCACAGAAAGCTTTTCTTTCTTTCTTTCTTTCTTTCTTTCTTTCTTTCTTTCTTTCTTTCTTTCTTTCTTTCTTTTTAAACCAGAGGCAGCAAAGTGGCTCAGCAATGTTTGCTTTACATAGTGGGGGTTGGGAAGAAATTGAAAGCTTGGAGCTTTTCATGTTTGAAGAAGTATCTCTTTAAGTTTACCTTTAGTGAGCCCATCAGTCCATTAAACATCTTATATTCTTAGATGACAATGGAGGAATTTAGAGAACTGCTAAGAGCACATGTTTGGGCCATTCACAACGTGTAGGACACAGCTCCTTTCTTTTCAGGTCTTTTATTGGGCTGGATTCTAGACAGATTGAAAACATTTCAACGCACGCATTTGAGGAAACAGGCTAATTTATAATCAGTGCTTTCAATAGGCCACACCCATGGCGTGTAGCATAGGAAAGAAAAAAGTCAAGTTTAATGACAGAGGCAACAGCTAGCTACTTGCTTCACAGTAGAACCCTGAGGAGTGGAATTAGATTACTTTTGGTCATTCGGTTTTCTCTTCAACAGAATCTTCTCACTACAAGTCCTGTTAGATAGCACGGAACAAGCAAAGAACAAGCAGGCTTGTCAGAAACAAACATTGCTAGCCTAATCCTACCTGACCCTTGCAGTCACTGTACACATTTAGGCATAAAACTTTTAAAAACCAATTTCCGCTCTCAGATGTACTCTCTAATGTACAAAATCATGGAACGATCACCTGTGGCTGTACAGGCTATCCAATTTTCTATTTTGGTGTTTCAGGATCTAAAAGAAATTTGGGGCTGGGAGTGTAGCTCAGTCAATATAGTGCTTGTCTAGCTTGCAGGAACGCTATGTTCAACTGGGTGTGATGGTACACATCTTTAATTCCAGGATTTGAGGGTAATTTTGAGGGTCATCTTCAGCTATGCAGCAAGCTTAAGATGAGACCCTGTCTGAGAGAGACTGGGAAATAAACACCTTGAGGCTGGAGAGATGCCTCAGAATTTAAGAAGACATGGTAAACCTATAATCCCAGCACTCAGGGAGGCAGAGGCAGGTAGAGCTCTGTGAGTTCCAGGATAGCCTGATCTACAAAGTTAGTCCAGCACAGCCAAGGCTACACAGAGAAACCCTGTCTTAAAAAACAAAATAAAAACAACAACAAAAAAAAGAATGAGGAGGAGAAAGAGGAAGAGGAGGAAGGAGGGAGAAAGAGGGGCAGGAAGAGGAGAAAGAGGAAGAGGAGGGGGAGGAAAAGAAGCAGGAAGAGGAGGAGGAAGAGGAGGAGGAGGACAAAGACCTCTCTTCTGGTTTCCATGGGCTCCTGCATGAATGTGGAGCACACACATATACCAAGGCATACACACACACACATATAAAATATTTTAGAAAAGAGAAATACACACTTTCGAAATTTCCAGTATCTGCAAAGCCTATTAGAGTCTCCAGGGATCAAAGATGAATATAACAAAGTCTCTCCACTATCTTAGTCCATCAGGGGTAAACTCTTCTTTAAAAAAAACAACAAAAAACAAAAAATTAGCCTATCCTCTCTTTGTTTCAGCCTGGATACAACTGGATGATAAGCGGTTCCTCCTGTCACAGAAAGCATCATTTAGTATCAGCTGTCTATGACTTGAGAAAAGACACTTTTTTTTTTCTTGGGCTTCTTTTAAATAATTGATCTGTCTTGAGTAATTCCACAATTTCAAACCATCCCTTACATTTTAGCCAGATATTTTTTTTTTGTTGGGCCACTCTAATTACACTAGTTCTTATTGTATGATAAATAAAATAGAAATCTTTTGACTTGAATTCCAGACCTTCAGCTATTTAGGCGGAGCTGATCCCAGTATCCTCTAAGTCTTCACTGTATCATATTTTGCAGGACTGTGGATGGAACCCATGACTTGCATTATGGGAAAGTGTTTTTCCACTGCATCTGTAGCATTCAATGTGCCTCTTACATTATGCCGAATCTATTTATTTACATGCCTTTCCCTTTCATCAGGAAGAGTTATTTGAGAAGGAGGCCATGTGTCCCCAGGTCTTACCCAGTATATCAGAATATATTTGAGGGACAAAGAAATTGCTAGCAGCAATTGGGGGACACTTTGGCTAGTTTGCTGTTTACTTGGCATGAGCCTTCCACTGTTTGTGTGACAACATAGTTTGCATACAGTAAAAAACACTCTTAAATATACATATTGGTAACTTTTGACAGACATACATAGACACTTAATGGCGACCGCAATCAAGATCTAAAACAATTTCTTTACTCCTCCAATTCCCTTATGCTATGCCTTTAGAGTCCCACCCTCCTCCAGCTGCCTACTGGCAGCCACCATTCTATTTTCGTTCCTTATAGTTTTGTCTTTCCAGAATGGCATATAAATGGAGCCATTCGGTCTTTTGTGTGTTGTCTGACTTCTTTTACTTAGCAAAATGCATTTGAAACTTGTCCCTTTTTTTGCCTTTGAGAGTACTCTGTCTGTCTGTCTGTCTGTCTGTCTCTGCCTCTGTTTCTCTCTGTCTCTGTCTCTCTGTGTGTGTGTGTGATTTGTGTTGGCATGGTATTTAAACAAAAACAAAAGAACAGTCAGAGAGATGAGTGTTGTGAGTACAAAGTCCTACTTGAGCATAGCGGCAGGAATGTTTGCTTCCAACTCAAAGAATTCAGGGAGGTTTTCTGGAAAAAAATGGCATTTGAGCAGGACCTTAGATATCTTCGGTGTTTTCAGACGCCAGCACGACAAGGGAAGAGAAAGGATCTCAGTAAGAAAATGGGCTAGAGCACAAGAGAGGGCAAAGTGGGAAATGAGATGGAAAAGGGATATTAGAGCTATGTTGACCTTAAATGACAGATTTAAGAGCTGGTCTTAATTCATTAGGAAGAAGAATGCCACTGCAGAGTTTTGATAACATGTTCTTCTTTGAAGAGAGGTAACAGTTTTGCCTGTAAGCAATTCAACTTCCCCACCTGAGCCCAAGTAGCTCCCTCCCTAGACTGTTGAGTGCTCAGTGGTGAGGTTTCAAACAAGGGGACAAACTATGTCTCTATATAGCCACAGCGTACATCTCCCATTTCATTTACAATTCCAACAAAATGTTGGTGCATCCCAGTTTCATTTCATCCTCATTATTTATTTTTAAGAGAATAATACATACTTTTACAGACTTCCACTATCTGCAAAGTCCTAGGATAGTTTTTGGAGATCATACAAAGATGAACATAATAGATTCTCCACTAATTGCTACCCTCTTGCATGTACATGGTACAAAGTGTATCTGTGGAAAGAGAGAAGCCAGCTAATCCACAGTTAGTTTGCTGCATTCACTTGTGTTCTCAGTTATCTTTGCCATCAAGGTATCAGAAAACCAACCATTGTTCTTGGATTCTACTTTCCTAGTTCTTCATAGAAACATCTTTTCTGGGGTAAGAGTCAACATTAAAACATATGTCTTTGCAGACAACTCACTCTAGAAAGCCCAGTTGAACAGCATTCCTTTCTTAGTTAAAAGCATGGTGTCCACAGATATGACTCAAATCCCTTACATACAAAGAATCCATTCCTGTTTTGAACGCCTTAAATAGGCATCTAACCAAGGAGGATATTCTAATGTCCAAGAAGCACATCAAAAACTGTCCGATATCATTAGTCATTTTAAAAATGACAATTAAAACTGCACTGTGGGGGCTGCAGAGAAGGCTCAGCAGTTAAGAGCACTTGCTGCTCCTTCAGAGGGCCTCGGGTTGGCTCCCAGTATCCACATGGCAGCTCCAAATTGCCTATAACTTCAATTCCAGAGCATCCAACACCTCTTATGACCTCCATAGGGCTCCTGTGAACACGTGGTGCTCATAATACACTCAGGCACACATACGCACACATACACATAAACTACACATATTTTTAAAATCCCACAAACTCATGACAACTGTATACATAGAAAAATGGCCAAAATGAATAACAATGGCCACAAAAAGAGGAACCACAAAGAATGGTGAAGAAGTGATGAAACTGAAACATACCAACATTTTTGTTGGGAGTGTAAAGTGGTACACATCCGGTATGAAAGTCAATACGAATTTCTTATAAAATGCATCATGAAATGAATATATGATTCATCAGTTTTAGATAAGTGAGTCATGGTAATAAAACACCTATAAAGTTTCATTTCCTGTTTTATTAATATTTTTGTTAATGTAAAAATCATGCATATGTGAATCATTGTATTTTGTTCATATTCTTCTTTGTATTCTGCTGTTTTTCTATACTTTCACAGCTTCTTACTCCCAAGTACAAAATTCTGTAAACACCATAGTTATGTTACAATAAGTAAATGATAAAACAAATTATGGTGTTATGGAATATCACTTAGCAATGAAAAAGGAACAGTTTGTTAATGTATGCGGTTGTATGTAGATACAGCTATCTGGATGAATCTCCAGATAGTTATTCTAAGTGCAAAATGGCATGTCCCAAAGGATCCATACTACGGATCTGTTTATACAACATTGTTTTTTTGAGGCAGGAAGGACTTTAACAAGTGATTCTCCTACCTCAGCCTCCAGAGTGTTGAGATTACAGATGTGTGCCACTGTGCCCATTTTCTATAATATCTTTGAAATTATAATGGTATACTAGTGGAAAACAAGTACACTTAGTCAGAAACCAGAAATGTGGTTTTCCCACTGTTAAGAAGGGATTGTAAAGTAGCTAGAAAAGTATTATACAAGGAAGCCTTGGGACAACTAAATTGCTCTCCATCTGGACTGTGCTGTTGATCACATGAACCCTCCATAGCTGATAACATTTCATGGTCCATACAAATGAGTTCGTGTAAAACTAGCGAAATTGAAGTAAGGTGCATTGATCCTATCACTGCCAGTTTCCTGCTTAGGATACTGAATTAGAGTTATGCAAGGGAGAAACTGGGTGAAGAGTACACAGGATCTCTCTAGTTCTGAAAAGCACACACTAATCTGCAATTTCTCAACAAAAAAAAAAAGCCTGTGGGGTGCCTGCTGCTAATAAAGCGTATTATTTGAATTTAATTTCAAATATTACTACTGCTAGTTTTGAGTGAGGAACTTGAATGTTTTCCTTTCACATGAAGAATGAAACGTGATGAAAATTATTGTTTCTAGTTTTAAGTGTTATTGGAAAAAGCATCCAAATGTGCTATGGTAGGGATTTTGTTTGTTTGTTTTGTTTTTTAAGACAGGGTCTCTCTGTGTAACCTTGGCTGTCCTGGACTCACTCTGTAGACCAGGCTGGCCTCGAACTCACAGAGATCTGCCTGCCTCTGCCTCCCAAGTGCTGGGATTAAACACCTGGTTTCTCCCATCATTTATTACACAGTGCTTAGGCTCAAACCCAGGGCCTCCTGTGTGCTAGGCAAATTCTCAACCACTGAGCTACACTGTCCACCCTTAAATCCATGTTTTAAAAAGTAACTTTAATTCTATATGTCTGAAGAGCACAGGCCTGATACTTGCAACTAAGAATAATGCTTTCAAACGGAGAAAATGGTTTTGAGGGAAGCCTAGCTATGGAACAGATATTAGGAAATAGTCAAGAATAAAGCCTGTCTACATAACACCGAAACACTGGTTAGCACGGAACACTCCCTGGCTTTGTTCAAATAATATCTTATTTAATTTGATTTCAGGTAAACATGTATGATATTAATGATGGAAAGGGAACAGGGAGGAAGGGCAAGATTGTAAAGGCCTTGATCGGAAAATAAGTAGTTGTTGAAAAAGTTTAGAAATGAAGGCAGAATAATATGAAGGAAATGTAAACAAAACTGTGTTTTGCCCTAAACAACGTTCTGATTCACTGTAATGGACCAAGGGTTAAGAATATAAAGTATTCATGTTTAAAGGAGTGATCGCTTATAAACGTTCTCACAGGTTTTCACGAAAGAGAGCTATACTTTTCAGTTATAAATACAAATTTACCTTCCTGCATTTCTTTCCTTCAGTTTTAAAGTCAGCTTTTTGTTTTGTGAATTAAAACTTCATTTTCTACACACAACAAGGTGTGGTTTCCCTAGAGTCGGAGCAAGGGAACCGGTGAGTTGGCTTAGCAGATAGAGGCAGGGGCCATCAAGTCTGATGACCTGAGTTTGATCCCTGGGACTGACTCATACAGAGGATGGAGACAGACGGCTCCTGTAAGATGTCCTGTGATCTGCACTGCATTTCTGCTATGACGTCAGCATGAGTATAGGTATGTGCCTGAACACACACACACACACACACACACACACACACACACACACACACGTATAGTACAGACACAGGCATGCACATCCCCGCAGCACACTAAAAAATGAATCAAGTTTCAATTATAAATACCAGAATATAAAAGCAGTGATAATTATGTAATTAAAAAGACACTTGGATTTGGCATTTAAATTTTTTTTCAGTATAACTTCATCTTCTGTCCTACAGCAGTATTGCCATCAATCCTGTGAGAGGCAATCTTAAAGTATTGTGAGTGACTAAAGTTATCCAGAGATTTAAACATTGCCTGAGGACTGGCCACATACAAAATAATGGGCACATTTAGCACAGTTTTTGTTTTTTCATATCTCCTTAATCCCATGGGCATGTATACATAAAAGAGATTGTATTCACTCACTGGTCTTATTCTGGAAAATTATTCACATCTTTAAATGCTTGGCTTTAAAACAATCAATTAGATTGATTTATGTTATATTCAAATCTATTTGGCTGACCTTGACTAATCGCACATCTTGATGTTCTCTCTCTTCTTTTGTTCTTTCTTTTTTCCCCCTTGGTGTTCCCTTAATTGAAAGAGTTGCCATATGGTGTCAGAAGACACTGACAATTTCACTTCAGATGCCAGTGTGGCAAGTTACCATTTAAGTATGCTTGAAATGAGGATGGAAGTGTTTGCACTGGCCAAAAAAATGTTCAGCATGCTCTCTGCTGGGCCTTTCTTTATAAGGTTGGGACCAAAGTATAAAACAATCTGCTGTGTCATGTGGTTGTACAGTGGCTTGAGAAAGAGAATGTCACTGGAGTTTCCACATGTGATGGACAAAGCCAAGCACGAACTCACGTATCCTTGTAGTGGGGGTAAATCTGATTTATGTAGCTAGTCTCAAAGGGGAAACTTAAGATATTTCTAGCACAATGCTACACCAAAGGCTCAAAGATCACAGAAGCAAGGGTGGAAGGATTTTAAGAGGTAGAGCACAGGGACGTTTGCTGGAAGATGTCTTCTTTTTAAAAAATGTCTCTTCACTTGAGTGGAGAGCGGGGACTGACTCTGACACGAACTCTGGTGCCCCATATTTGACCACTTCCCCTTGGTGGGGAGGCCTAGTGGCACTCAGAGAAAGAATAAGCAGGCTACCAAGATGAGACATGATAGCCTATGACCATATAGTGGGGGAGGAGGTCCCCCTTGGTCTTAGACCTAGGGGAGGGGAGTAGGGTGAAAGTGGGAGGGAGGGAGGAATAGGAGGACACAAGTGATGGGACAACAACTGAGATGTAATCTGAATAAATCAATTAAACTTAAAAAATGAGTGGAGGGGTAGAGAAGACAGAGTGGATGTGGAAGAAGTAAATGGGGTAGGGAGTGGATGTGGGGGCAGTGGAGGGGGTGGGGAGTGGATGTGGGGGCAGTGGAGGGGGTGGGGAGTGGATGTGGGGGCAGTGGAGGGGGTAGGGAGTGGATGTGGGAGCAGTGGAGGGGGTGGGGAGTGGATGTGGGGGCAGTGGAGGGGGTGGGGAGTGGATGTGGGGGCAGTGGAGGGGGTGGGGAGTGGATGTGGGGGCAGTGGAGGGGGTAGGGAGTGGATGTGGGAGCAGTGGAGGGGGTAGGGAGTGGATGTGGGGGCAGTGGAGGGGGTGGGGAGTGGATGTGGGGGCAGTGGAGGGGGTGGGGAGTGGATGTGGGGGCAGTGGAGGGGGTGGGGAGTGGATGTGGGAGCAGTTGTAGGAATGAGTAGGCAGTGATCATCATCAAAATATGTTGCATGGACTTCTCAAAGAATTAATAAAAATATTATGTTACTTTGAAAGATAGTATCTGGCTAGACATAGTGGCGCATGCCTGTAATCCCAGCACTAGGGAGGTAGAGGCAGGCTGATCTCTATGAGTTCGAGGCCAGCCTGGTCCTTAAAGTGAGTCCAGGGCAGCCAAGGCTACACAGAGAAAACTTGTCTCAAAAACCAAATCAAACCAACCAAACAAACAAAAAGATGTTATCTTAGCTCCTTAGGTGGATGCTCATAAAGAGAATTTACCTCTTCTGAAGGCATAAGCAGAAATGTATAATAAACCTAAAGAAGATCTATCTCCTCTGCCACACCCCTCCTCCTCAAATGCTCCATGGCCTACTTCTATAAATAAGCACATGTTACTGTAAAATAAGCAAGTATTTTAAGGTCTCATTTAATTATGTGGGATGGGTGTATGTGTGTGTGTGTGTGTGTGTGTGTGTGTGTGTGTGTGTGTGTGTGTGAGAGAGA
Organism: Acomys minous; assembly: GCF_964271855.1. Lineage (NCBI taxonomy): Eukaryota > Metazoa > Chordata > Mammalia > Rodentia > Muridae > Acomys > Acomys minous. Next base: position 45,533,249 of record NC_140488.1, read on the forward strand.
GAGAGAGAGAGACAGAGAGAGAGAGAGAGAGAGAGAGAGAGAGAGAGGGAGGGAGAGAAAGAGAGAGAGAGAGAGAGAGAGAGAGAGAGAGAGAGAGAGAGAGAGAGAGAGGGAGGGAGAGAGAGGGAGGGAGGGAGGGAGGGAGAGAGAGAGAGAGAGAGACAGAGAGAGAGAGACTGCACATAGCGATGCTTCAGGAAAACTTATGAGAGTTGGTTCTCTTCCTCAGCTAAGTTATATGTGCGTCCCAGATAATGAACTCAGGCTCTGACTTTTGGCCTCAATTGCCTTTTCTCAAATAAGCCATCTTACAGCCCCCATACATGAGCCTTTTATTCTGGAGGACAGTAGGAAACGAAGCTCAGGATTTTCTTTACCGAAATTATTCACATATTTGTCATCGATTGAAATATATTACGAAGTTCTGCGTGCTAAGGCAACACATATCCAGGAAGTGTCTTCTCAAAGCCTTCATTCCCAGTCCAACAGGGGCTGTATCACACACATCGTGTTTAGGTTTACCACACACTCCTGCTTCCAGCTTCTGAAGAGGCAAAGCACAAAACCAGACTGAGCTTACAGAAGCTATTATTTCTGTACTCCAAAGGACCCACTGATGAGAGGACGATTGGTTTCTTCTATGAATTTCTCCCTAAGGCATTCAGAATGGCTTTTCCTAACCCTGAGATTCAAGGCTTTTCATGTTATCACACTGACAAATCGTCTGTGCTCTCTTAAGTCAGTGTCCTCAATTAGACCGTAGTTCCCTACAATCCCTAGAACAGCATTCTCGGTGGCTGATGCCACTTTAACAATGAGTAAAAAGCAGATGCATATTCAGCGCTTAGACCTGTAGAAACTTACTATTTGCTTTGTGTTGATTTTTCACTTTTTTCCCTTTGGTTATTAATGCTAGTACGATGTCCACACTAGAGTCAGGTTGCCTGAAGGAAGGGAGAAATAGCATACTGAAGGCATTGGGAGTCTTTAATGACTTATCTTGCAGTAGCATATGATAGTATTCTCTCTATATTCTCTAAAATCATAATGCAATTGCTGAAGTAATTAAATGCATATAAAGATAAATTTGTGAGTAGGACTTTTTTTTCCCCCCATCTTGTCATCTTATTTGGCGCAAACCAAGAGGCTCCAATAGCATTTGCTTCTAAGTAATCACTTATCTAAAGGGTACATATTGTCCATTGCAGCTTAGACAATCAATTTCTTTCAAAGCATCATAGCATCGTGTGTTATATAGGTTTGCTCCTCAACTTGGCACGATTGAGGAATAGCAGAACTTTTAAAAGGAGGGGCTCAGTATGACATCTTTGTGTCCATTTCCTTCCTTCTCCTTCCTTGTATGTTTTGGTTGTGATGTGAACAGCTTTGCTCAATTGCCTACTTGATGGTGTGCTGCCCTCACCCACGCCCAGAGGCAAGAGGACCAAACACCCGTGACCCAAAAGCTCTGAAACCATTGATCCAAGCTAGCAGTCTCTCTCTGTACACTGATGATCTCAGCTGTTTGTTGCTGTGATGGAACTGTAACAGGGCCTATCTAACCTGGGAAGGACAAATTTCAAAAAAAGTTCTCTAAGCTATTACTCTATGGAAATACAAATGTTCCCACAAAAAAAATAAGGAAGAAAATGAACTAAATGAATAGAAACACAACAAAGTCAGCACTTTGTGTTTTCTTATTGGTGTTTGGTTCTGTATATGTATGCCATGTGGTATATGTATACGCTTGGTCACACGAGTATGGGGGCATGTGCGTGTGCTCGCTGAAGCCTGGGGAGGCTGACACTGTCTTCTCATTCACTCTGTTCCTTCCATGTTGAAGATGTGCTATTCTCACTTGCCATTCTCCATTCACTGGGTTTATGGGTGAGCCACTCAGCTTTCCCGTGGGTCCTGATGACTCTTGCCTTATGCTTGTCCTCTGCTCTTTACACACTGCACCGTCTCTTTAGCCCAACTTTGGGTTTTACAATGTGATTACATCCCTGGGCATGCAGTTCAGTGGTAAAATGCTTGCCTAGCAAGTGCAGGGCCCTTGGTTCAATCCTAGTATCTAAAATAAAAAGTAATTATAGAGTAAGGCATAGTTTGGCCAAGGTAGCAAATTTATGTAATACATCACTTAAAATATTTGCATATATATATATATATATATATATATATATATATATGATTTAGAATAGAGTAATGGGTTATGGCAATATTATATCTTCAGAGATGCATATGTATTGTTACAAGTGAACGAAGGGGTTGTTCTTACACATTTAATTGTTTCCACTGTCCAAGCATACATAAATGAAGAAAATATAACACTATTTTTATTGTCATATTATTTTCAAATATAGTCAAATCTTAAAAAAACAGAATTACCCCAGCACTATTAGGGAAAAGGTTAGGATTCATTTCATGATGAAAGAAAATTTATATTATATCCGAGTGCCAAACTATAAGCAGTAATCGTGTATAGGAAACACATTTTTCCTGGCATTTCAGGAAATATTCATGTTCAAACGAGAAACTGTATATGTAATTCAAATGATTTACATGGCTTTTTCAGATTTCTGTATTTTTATTGGCTTTGTTGACCTTATTAAATATATCTGTATCTGTCTGTCTGTTGTCTATCTCTCTGTAGTTCAGACATATGCTGTCATGCAGGCCTTCCTCTTAAACTCTTTTTAAAAGGTCTATTTTCTATTTATTCGTGTATGTGTACCTGTGTAGGTTTGTGAATGTGCCTGGGGAGGCCGCAAGAGTGCCTTGAATCCCCTTCACCTGGAGCTACAGGCTGTTGTGAACTGCCTGATGAGGCTGCTGGGAAATCTGCAAATGTTCGTAACTGCTGAGCCATCTCTCTTCATCCTTAAATGTTCAACAAAAACGCAAATGCAGCTTTACCCTTTTCAATCAATACACTAACACAAATGACTCGCCACTAAAAGAAATCTGAGGAGAAGCCCTGCTGGTTCTACTTTGATGAACAACCAAAGATAGTTTTCAGGAGACCAGTCACTTTTTATCTGCTGCTTAGAAAAGCTTCTATTTCCTGAAGGTTCTTAACCATCTTCTCACTACTTCTTATTCATCTCTGTGCTAATCTCCCATTTTACATTTGAGTGGTCATAAGAATGAATGAAGTTCTGAATGTTCTGCCCCATCTCCCATAGGGTGGTGCAGATCCCTCCACTGACAATAGCTTATTGTAGAAGAGGGACATTAACTCCATAATAAGTGCAGTGAAACAAGAGCTGCACTGCAATCCGCTTCCTTCACTCTCTGACCCTGTGTGGGTGCAGCACTTTATGCAGCTATGTGGATCGCTGGTGGCAATCTAGGCAGCTCCTCTCGCCAGAGCTTTATATAGAAGCAGTCTCACAAAGAAGTCATGTCCGTGACTGCCAGCAAGAGATGAGGCACCAAATACTTGCAGGGTGAGGCGGGGGGGGGGGGGGGGGGAAGAACAGCCAGAGATCAAAAAGCACAGTGTTAGTAGCCAGGACAGCACCATGAAGCCAAGGAACCTCAAAATGTTGATTTTTATCGCCCTCACGGAGCTATAGATAGAATGACGAAGGAGGTAATATTTAGTTTTTGGCAGGAAGGAGATATTTCACTTTCTGCCTCATTTATTCTTTGGGGGCACTATGTAAGTACTCTTATCACAGAATAAAGCCCATCCTTCTCATAGTCTCATTTACTCACTTGTATTTCTTTGCGCATTAGTGTGATTGTACTCTGGGTCTGTCAGTGGGCTAAGCGCTAGATTGATTGTGATGAATGATCAGATTTCTTTCAGTGAACTAATCCCTGCTATGGGGGAAATTTACACAGCATTATTAGTAGATGCTGTCCACCTCCCCATGCCAGTCATATTATTTACATGCCTGTCCCCCCAAATCCGTCTCCAGTACTCAAAATATGAAAGCACACATGAACTGTGACTGGAGACCAGTGGCGATCCTTTGCCCAGTATTGCAAGGCCCTGTGTTTGTTTCTCACCATGACACCCAAAAACTAAAGATATTTTTAAAAGGCAGAAGAAGGCCTGCCTCCTACTCTTTCAGTAGGAAAAAAAAATTGTCTAAGCATTGACCACTTTAACCATGTTAACCATGTTTATAATTTTTTCTACAAATACGTGTCTTTTAAACAGAAACACAAAGACTTGTAGCTTTTTAGAGATTCATTTTGTTGTGTCTCTGTGTGGCTTTGTTGGGGGTGGGGTTGTGAATGCAAGTGCAGGTATCTGTGGAGGCCAGAAAAGGGTATTACATCACCCAGATCTGGAGTTCCAGGTGGCTGTGAGTTGTCCAAGGTATGTTTTTGGAACCAAACTCCAGTAATCTGGAAGGACGGCATATGATTGTAGCTGCTTAACCATTTCTTCAGCCCCAAACCTATATCTTTTAGAATCCAAAGGAATGCCACTTTAAGAATCCATGACATTTGGGGCTCAAAAGATGGCTCAGCAGTTAAGAGCACTGGTTGCTCTATCAGAGAACCAGGGTTCTATTCCCACCACCCACATGTTGGCACTCAACTGTCTCAACTTCTGTTCCAGAGGACCTACTGCCCTCTTCTGGCCAATACAGGTACTGCATGCAGATGATGGACAGACACACATGTAGCCAAAACACCCATACACATAATAAACTAAGTTTTAAAAATATTTCTTTTTTTTTCGAGACAGTGTTTCTCTGTTTAACAGTCCTGGCTGTCCTGGACTTGCTTTGCAGACCAGGCTGGCCTCGAACTCAGAGATCCACCTGCCTCTGCCTCCCAAGTGCTCTAGTTAAAGGCGTGTGTCACCACACCTGGCTTAAAATATTTCTTAAGAATGGGTAAAATCTAAACAGCACTATTAGTAGAGAGGGAAACCTTATTGGACAAACAGATTCCTGTCCACTTTCCCTGATCAATCGCATCATTGACACAACCGCCTTCCAAATCCTTTTCCAATACTCAAAAATTGAAAGCACACATGGGGTGTGACTGTATATCAGTGGCTGCGAGACTTTGCCCAGTATTGCAAGACCCTGTGTTTGTTTCTCACCATCACACCCCAAAAGTAAAGTTATTCTTTAAAGGCAGATTTGCCTCCTAGTGGATCAATAGAAACAATGGTGTAAACATTGAAATTCGAATTCTACTATTGATTTAAAAAGAGCCATGTCAATTCTATTGATTGGAAACTGACTGGATGCTAAAGTAAATAGAAAACAACTTCAAGTTGTAAAGAGTCTAATGTCTTACTTTGCCCAGGGAAGCACAACAAAGAAAAATGTTAAGTTAGAGGCAGAGTATTTTGAAAATAACTTGGGAAAAACTTGAGCTGTGCAGGGAAGAAGCTGCCTGGGGAGAAAAATGGAGTGGCTCAGCTTGGAGAGAACTAAAGCAGGAAAGAAGCAGCCACCAAGCAGGACTTTCATAGAAGGGATTCCTGAACTAGCTAGAAAAGATTTAGACTCCTTTAAGTTTAGCCCATGAGCCTAAGATATTAGCAGTCCAAGAATAATACACATACGTAAATACATAAAAGTTTGGCTGGAAAAATGGCTCAGTGGTTAACAGAAATTCGGCGAGGTTAGGTACCTTGTCTGAGATCACGCAGCACAACAACAATAACAAAGACCCAAATCCAAGTAGATTGCACTACAAAACCCTTGCCCAAGTCATCACTACTGTGTATCTGCCAAAAAGCTCATTGCACATTTGTGGGGCTCAGCACTGTGAAATGAAAGACATGAGAGAGCACTGTCTCACACGGAGTTTGCTCTCAGAAATATTGGCTTCCTCAGTAAGTAATCCATTGCTTCTTTAGTTTGTTTGAAATTGTAAGTGCTTTTTATTAGTAGTATTTTAAAATTATTTTTAAACTTTTTTCTGTGCAGTGTGTGTGTGTGTGTGCGCGTGTGATCACAGCAGACACTTGTAAGCTGTCGTGTTTGGTATGTGTGTGTGATCACAGCAGACACTTGTAAGCTGCTGTGTTGGGTGTGTGTGTGTGTGTGTGTGTGTGTGTGTGTGTGTGTGTGTGTGAATGATCACAGCAGACACTTGTAAGCTGCCATGTTGTGTGTGTGTGTGTGTGTGTGTGTATGTGTGATCACAGCAGACACTTGTAAGCTGCCATGTTGTGTGTGTGTGTGTGTGTGTGTGTATGTGTGATCACAGCAGACACTTGTAAGCTGCCATGTTGGGTGTGTGTGTGTGTGTGTGTGTGTGTGATCACAGCAGACACTTGTAAGCTGCCATGTTGTGTGTGTGTATGTGTGTATGTGATCACAGCAGACACTTGTAAGCTGCCATGTTGTGTGTGTGTGTGTGTGTGTGTATGTGTGATCACAGCAGACACTTGTAAGCTGCCATGTTGTGTGTGTGTGTGTGTGTGTGTATGTGTGATCACAGCAGACACTTGTAAGCTGCCATGTTGTGTGTGTGTGTGTGTGTGTGTGTGATCACAGCAGACACTTGTAAGCTGCCATGTTGTGTGTGTGTGTGTGTGTGTGTGATCACAGCAGACACTTGTAAGCTGCCATGTTGTGTGTGTGTGTGTGTGTGTGTGTGTGTGTGTGTGTGATCACAGCAGACACTTGTAAGCTGCCATGTTGTGTGTGTGTGTGTGTGTGTGTGTGTGTGTGTGTGTGTGTGATTACAGCAGACACTTGTAAGCTGCTGTGTTGGTGCTGGCAATCAAACCGAGGCTCCTCTGGAAGAGCAGCCAGTGCGCTCAACCACCGAGCCATCTCTCCAGCCCCTGTTTATTTTGAAACATGTTCTCATATAGCCAAGGCTGTGTACCCAAAGGTGTCCAGGAACTGCACATCCTCCTGAGTGGTAGAATTACAGGCCAGTAATTTTATTACACTCGGCACAGCATTTTAGTTAAAAACAAAAAGCAAAACCAAAACACCATGTCTATTTTTCTCTTTTTAAAAACCCCATGTTAAAACCCATATTGTCAGCCAGAACCTGCTTTCCCCGTGGGACTTCCTCCTAGCAGCTTGCTGCAGTGCTCGCTAATATTGCCGAGTCTATAGGTAAGTAAACAAGAATGTGTCTCTCAGGACCTTTACCCTAGGGCTTCTCTTCACCTGCTAGCCTCCCAGGAGGCAGAGGTATCTGTGGTAATATGCATCACGTTAGAGCCTAGGATTTCTCGTTAGGCTTCCTCTATACCGCTCTTATGGAGACAGTTTTCCAGGGAACAAGGATGAAGTGGTCAAACTATAGTTCCTCCTTCAGCCAAGATGTCACTCGCCAGTCTCTCAACTGGGTTTCCTTTACAAAAGTTCTTTCGTTACCCTCTCAATTTTTGTCCTCCTGTGAGTTCCTTTCTAGTTTCTTGGCCTCTACACACTCCCACATAAATCCATGTGATAGGAAAGTGGGAGAAAGGGTGCTGGGGTTCAAGAGGGGATGGGAGCGGGACAGGGAGGAGAAGGGAACGGAGGGCTGGGGCCATCAAAACTTAGTATGTATGAGACTGCCATAAGGAAACTTGCTACTTGGTAAGCTAACTTTAAAAACAATGGCTAAATAAGACAAACAATTCTTAGAAAGCCTTCTGGTAAATGTGGACTTTTCCATATTCCTGGATTTTCAGGCAAGATTAATTTTCTAAGTGGCCTCCAGCTCCAGTGGATGTTTCTGTCCATAAATTCTACTGAGCATTGCACACTGGCTATTAACACCATTTTTGAAAAGCCAATTTTGAAAAAATAGTTAATTGACCCGTGCTGACATTTTTAGGGTTAAAATAATGTCAAACGTCTTCCTTGATTCTATACTCCTCCTCAGTTGAACCCACTACTTTAAAGAAAATAACTCAATTTACACTTCCATTTAGAAGCTAAAAATACACACAAGTAAATGCAGCTTGGGTTGAACACAATAGCGGAATGCAGGCACTTAATGACTGCAATTTTGACATCTGAAGGCCATAACTAAATTACTCCTTTTCCTAAAAAATCCTAATCTTCTCTATGCAAAATAGGTAATTACCATTAGTCACAACAATTATTATTTCTCAGAATGTCTGACTTATTAAAATGCTTCTAGAGAGCTCTGCCATCAGCTCGGTCTTTATAATGATTTCCAATTGCTGTGCAATACCCTCCAGATACCCAGGTAGCATCCAAGTCAAGTGCTGACTTACACCTTTAAAATAACTCCATTTGTAAAAATGCATATGTAAAAAATTTTTAAAAAATAATTCGCACAAGAAAAATAAATAAATAAAACGTCTAGTAGCCAGGTGCAGTGGCGCACGTCTTTAATCCCAGCACTCGGGAGGCAGAGGCAGGCGGATCATTGTGAGTTCGAGGCCAGCCTGGTCTACAAAGCGAGTCCAGGACAGCCAAGGCTACACAGAGAGACCCTGTCTCGAAAAAAACCAAAAACTAAGACAAATAAATAAATCTCTAGTGGATTCCTTTCCTATTCAGGCCATTGTAGGCCACCTGCTCCCTCCCATTGTGCCCCCACCCATACCCACCTATGTCCCTGCTTTTCTGCATCCTTGTGACATGCAGTCTGCCAGTTGCACTCCAGGTCCAGAAACAAACCCTTCTGGATTAAGTTTTTCTATTAATCTTCAAGATATTCATCTCTTCTCCTTCTCAGCACTTCCAAGAGTACCTGCTGTCTCTCGTCTCTCTTTTCTTTTTAAAAATTAGGTGTGTGTGTGTGTGTGTGTGTGTGTGTGTGTGTGTGTGTGTATACACATGCCACACTACTCCCATGGAGGTCAGAGGATAGATAACCTGTGGGGGTCAGTTCTCTCTTTCCCTTCATGTCGGTCCAAAGGCTCGAATTCGGGTTGGCAGCAAGTGCCTTTCCTCACTGAATCGTCTTACAGGCCCAAGCTCATGGAAATAATTCTATCTCATTTTACACGCACGCCTTTTATTCCAGTAAACCAAGTTCCAAACTAGTGTGAAACCGCTTCACTCCAGAATTCAATTTGAAATCTTTACCTAGAACCGCCTTGGCCTGACATTCATTTCATTCTTAGTTACGTCCCCAGATTGAGACTAATTTGGCTGGTTTTCTACAATGGTCCCTTTCCATATTGCTTTTCATGTCCTCCTCCTCCTATTTTCCCTCACCCTTATGAGTAAGATCTGTCTCTGCTGAAGTCTCATGGTATTTAGGTTCACCCCTTCTTGCTTCCCCTCCCTACTTCTAGTTTCCCATTTATTTATTTATTTTTTAAAACTCATAATCACTTTTATTTTTGCTTCTTCAGGTTACATATGGCCCTTTTGATACTGTGCTAAGTGACAAAGTTAGATTACTATCAGTTTCACCACCATAATTTTCTTTTTTCTTTTTTTCCTTTTTTTTTTTCTTTTTTCTTTCTTTTTTTTTTTTTTGGATGGGATAACCATTGAGATGTAACAAGAATAAATTAATAAAAAAAAAAGAAAAAAATAGTTTCCCATTAATTGAAGACTCTGTCATTTGGATCCTGAGTCCCTCACCATGAGTCTACCATCAGTCACCGCTATAGCCTTGAGTGATGTGACTTCAGGGATTTTGTCTCCATTCTATCTTCGTACCCCACTGCGTTGTGTACATACTCTCCACATTATGACTGCCCTGTCTAGGCAAGCTCGGAAATCTTTCTTATTGCCTCCTAGAACTCTCATTTTCAAATCCCTAGTACTGATCATTGAGTTCACCATGATTATTATTATTATTATTATTATTATTATTATTATTATTATTATTATTTCATATATGATATACAGGTATGAGTGTGGGCACACATGTGCTACAGTACCCAAGGGGAGGTCGGACAACAACTTTTAGGTGTCCGTTTCCTCCTTCTGTCATGGGATCTGGGAATCAAACTCACGTTGACAACCTTGTGTAGCCAAGCCATGTCACCAGTTCATGTTGCTGTCATTTGTAACTTGAATGCCCATGCTTATAACCCTGCCAAGACTCTCGATCCACAACCTCAACCTCTTCAACTCTAATGAACTTAATATTCTATGTTCTGCTTTCTAGCAGTTTGTAGAAATAGCAGTTCCTCTTGCTGTATCTCCCTCTCTTGAAGGCCACAATGTTTCTCTTCTAACTTTCAGTGCTTTGCGTGGCATTTGCTGTGTAATAATTAGAAGTACTGGGATGTGGAGCCAGGATTTCAGGTTTTACACCTTATATTTGCAGTCCACTAGATCCTTTTCCATGGGAGAGGCTATCAGCTTGTCTCTATGTAGTTGTGTTCTGTATAAAATGGACCTGCAGACATCTAGTACAGTTCTTCCCTTTTAAGGTGTTTTGAGGTGCCACCATTAAAAAGCCCCCTAATAGGATAGGAAATGAACAGAATTCTCAACTATTAAACAAATTCACTCAAGACTCAGAGAGACCAACATCTCATACGCTCTCCTCATTTACATATCTTAGCTTATAGTATTTATGTGCATGTACATGAACGGGGTGGGTGTAGGTATATGCTTAAAGCTGGCATGGAGACTAACAGTGGCTGATGCTGAGAAAGAGAGATGGGTTAAAGGCACAAGAGAAATAAAAATTGAAAGCAAGTTTTGAGGGGTGTAAGCATACAAAGTGGGGTCAGGGGATGTGGGAGTATAGGGAGGAAAAGAATCAATGAAAAACTGTGTTTGAAAAGGTCCCTGTGAGCCAGGCATGGTGGTCCAGGCTTGTGATTCCAGCACTCGAGAGGCAGAGGCAGGCACATCTCTGTGAGTTCGAGGCCAGCCTGGTCTACAAAGTGAGTCCAGGACAGCCAAGGCTACACAGAGAGACCCGGTCACAAAAAACCAAACCAAAACAACCCTTCCCCACCCTACCCCCCCCCCCCGCAAAAAAAGAGAAAATGCCCCTGGGATAGAACACAGCCCACTGAATCAACTAATCAAGCTGAGGGGGGAGGGGTGACAGTAACGAAAGTGGTAAGAAAGGGGCCTGCAAGGGTCTGCATCAGATGCTCTGGGTATATGTTCTGGCTGTCAGCTTGGTGTTTGTAGGTCTCCTAACAGTGGGAGGAGGGGTGTCTCTGACTCTTTTTTTTTTTTTTTGTCTCTGACTCTTTTGGCTGCTTTTAGGACTCTTTTCCTCCTGTTAGGTTGCTTTGTCCAGCCTCAATATGAGGGTTTTTTTTTTTTTTTGCCTGATCTTATGTTGCATCTTGCTTTGTTGGGTTCTGTTATTGTCTCTTTTTTAATGGAAGATGGATGGGGAGTGGATCCCGCGGAAGAGGGGAGGAAAGAGGAGGTGGGAGGAGTGGAGGGAGGGGAAACTGTGACCAGATGCATTGTATTAGAGCAGAATCTATTTTCAATGAGCAAAAACGGTCACGTGGAACATAATACTGTGTATGTTAATTTAAAATTAATAAATAAAACGCGGTGGAAGAGGGAAGGAGGGTGGGAATGGGAAGATACAAGTGAGGGGGATAACATTCAGGTGCAATCTGAATAAATCATAATAAATTAAAATTTAAAATATAAAAATAAGGAAAAATAAATAAATAAAATGCCCCAGGCTGCTTTATCAAAATAACCTATGAATATATTAACACTTCCTGGAATGAGTAAGTCATAGGCATTGGAAATATAGATCGATACTGATGTAATATAGTCAGTCTGAGTCCTTACTGTCTGGGATAGGAATATTTGAATGATAAGGGAAGAGTGGGGTGGTGACAGGATATAGGAAGCAAGGGTTGCTGAAAAGAGTGAAGGAGCATTGAAGCAGCATGGAACTATTCAGTCAATTTTCCTGGGGGCATTTGTTCTACATATTTGCATGAATAGACACTTATACACACGCTTTCCTAATTATTATCAGTAATTATGAGGAAAACTAATAGGCTGACTGATGACAATAATACAGTAAATGAAACATTAATTTGGGCGGAACATTCCAAAACTAATCAAAGACTACATTAAGGAATAAAAACAAATGGCATCTTTAGAACCCTGACAAAATATTCCACATTACTCAGTTTTAAAATGAAGAAAATGTATGCTTTGGAGAACTCAGTGAATTTACCCATTTTAATTTGTCTGAAAATCAGGGCCTACTAGCATTGTATCTTTATGTCTTTATAAATGAGTAATTGTTTAAGTCGCTCTGTATCTAGGTACCTGGATCCCAGGGGAAGCCGGGAGCACTTACACCTGGCTGAAGGAAGAAAGTGCTAAAACCGTGTTATAGAAAAGCCAGGTTATACAAAAGCTTCTAGTGTTTACACAGATTTCTAAATTACACAGATGACTTATTACCTAGCCCTAACATGTCATGTTCTTGCTAGTACAGCGCATGTTCCTGTCAGTTTTCAAAATGTTATTTATGAAACAGTACACTAATTTGCTCGCGTGTGTGGGCATCCAGTGGTTCTCAACCTTCCTAAGGCTGTGACCCTTTAATACAGTTCCTCACGTTGTGCTGACCCCCAAACCATACAACTATTTTATTTGCTACTTCATAACTGTAATATTTTCTAACAGTTTTTCATTGATTCTTCTCCTCCCTACATCCCTGACCTCACCTTGTACCTTTCCACCTCCCCCCTCCAACCTTCTTTCAACTTTTATTTCTCATGTACCCTATTACCCTCCTTTCTTTCTCAATTTTGCTACTGTTATGAGTCAATAATGTAAATCTCTGTGTCTTAGGGAATCCCTGTGGAAGGGTCCTTTGACCCCTTAAGGGCTTGTGACTCAAAGGTTGAGAGCCACTGTCCTAATCTTTTTTTCTTGGAGGAGTGAAGATGATGTTGTATCCTCAGCCCCCCACCCCCACCCCCCCCCCAAAATGCAAAGACATTTGTGGTCTGGAGTCTCCTAGAACTCAGTCTGGGTGGGTAGACAGGCAGGCAGCAAGTGACAAATCACAGTACATTTTAAGAGATTTAAAAAACAAGTGGCAAATACTTTGGACACTGTTAAGGGAAACCTCTTAAAAGAGATATTTAAACTGGTTTTCATAGTCATAAAGAAAAGCAAAGCTTCCTGAGTTAGAGAAATTGTTAGATGGTCATTTTGATTGATGTGTGGTTAGAGGGGGAAGGGGAGGGGGAGTTGGGGGGGAGGAGCCAAGGTAAATAATGCAGATCTTTTCATGTGTGGAAAAGTTTAGATTTTGTCTGAAGATTAAATTAAAAAAAAATAAATGCTAGGTGATTTGGAGAGGACCCATATATGTAAACACGCTTGGCAATGAAGACTTTACCCAAAGAAAGTATGGATTTTTAATAAAGTCGGGCTTGAAGTAAAATTTTTACAAGGCCACTTTCCCAGCCTCTGTGGATGGTGAGTGTCACATGGAGACCAATTGGAAGGCTAGCAGTGATTAGGGGGAGAGATGATGCTGGCCTGGACTTTGATAAAAGCAGCAGAGGCGGGAAAAGAAAAGGGGTGTAAAAAGGATGCTAGAGGTAGAATAAGCAAAGACGTAATGTTGATTGAGATATAAGAGAAAAGACAGTCCAGGAAGGTCAAGGGTTACTTTCAGGCTCTAAGGCAAGAAGGATTTTAATGGACTTGAGGAAGTGGAAGCAACCGGCTGTGGCTGGATCTCAGAGAGTAGGGAATGGAGCAACCTGAGGGGGCGAAGTCAGAGTGGCAGGCAGTAACCTGGAAATTCCTGATTCCTGGACGAATAATGGCACAGGAAGTTGGTCTCCATCACAGCAGGAAGGCAGTCAGCTGAGACTTGCCTTTCCTCAAAAGCTATTTTGGGAGCTTAAGACATATCTCAGGTGACTGTGTGCTTATCTCTCTACCATACCCTGGGGCCAATCCCCAGCACCACACAAACTGTGGCAGTGACACACAGGCTTGGAATCTCTGCCTTCCAGAAGTAGAAACCTCAGGAGTTCAACGTCCTCCTCAGCCACAGAGAGTTCTGAAACCAGAAAGGGCTACATGAAACCCTGCCCCCACCCAAGCCTCCCCCTCCCCCTCCCCCAAGAGACTTTGTTTGCAAGACAGGTTTAGGCTGAGATGGGGAGATCAGTTAGAGTCTATTGTGGTGGCCGGAGAATGAGGATGATGTCACAAGACCGCATACAGTCAGTTCCTTTAGATTACCATCTTGTTGGCTTACATAGCAGCAAACTCCAGCTCTTACTGGGCAGTGTACTGTCCTCTCACTTCATCTGTGTATTATGGTTTTATCCCTCATTTCATTTCTACAAAAAGCAATTTTTATACAGCGGGGTGAGTTTGTCACTCTGATTAAATCCTTCCTTCCCACACACTTACTTGCTCTAAATTTGGTGAGTGTTGGGGCTTTTGAAATGTTGTGAACCTCACTCTGTAATTCACTTCATTAGACACAGTCAAAAATATAAAAAGAACTAGTTTATCCTTCCCAAATTATTGACTTTGCTGACATAAACTACATTCAAATATAAGCATTTCTTAAGGCAACTTATCCATAAATAGCTTATTTAACTTAAAAAAAAAACCTGTCTGTTCAGCAAGTGAGTATTTACATGTCGTACATATCTAGGATAGAATTTGGTGTCTGTCTCTAGAGTGTTTGGAAAACACTGTTAGAAGTTGTGGGCTGGAAAGATGGTTCAGTGGGTAAAGGGTACCTGCTTCCAAACATAATAACCTGAGTTTAATCCCAAGAACCTCCATGGAGGAATGAGGAAACCAGCTCCCACAAGTGTCCTTTGACTTCCACACACATGTGACAATCAGGAGTTCTAGGTCAGCCTTGGCTACATAGTGAGTTGGAGGCCATCCGGGATATGTGTCACTTGGTCTCATAAAAGGAGGATGAGGTATAGAGAGCGCTTGTTTGGTATAACAAGTGGAATAAAATATTTGAAGGTCATAACTTGAATCAGGGGCTACTATTCAGCATGTGGAGAGACTTCAACAAAATATAAATAAATCACCCTGTTAAAACTGGTGGTAGAAGTAAACATATATTTTTTTAAAACGAAGACATATAAATAGCCAACAAATATATAGGAAATCCTCAAAAATCTATATTCACCAGAGGAATGCAAATCAAAACTATAAGGAACTATATTTCATACCCGTTAGACTGTAGTTCACACACACAAAGTGCAAAACAATTTTTTGTTTTTTGACACAGGGTCTCTCTGTGTAGCCTTGGCTGTCCTGGACTCACTTTGCAGACCAGGCTGGACTCGAACTCACAGAGATCTGCCTGCCTCTACCTCCTGAGTGCTGGGATTAAAGGCATATGCCACAAGACCCAGCTACAAAACAAAATTTTAAAAAGAAGTTGTGCCCGCCAATTGGTTATACAATATCAAATGGCCAGCCCTGAAAACATACCTACAAATAATATTATTATACAGACGGAGAAGGTTATAGTTAGGAACATAGGTATGTTCATATATATATATGCTCACAATGACAATTAGTGAACAAACAAAGCCAAGAATTTGTAAGAGAGCAAAAAGGCATCCCTCCTTGAGAGGTTTTGAAGGAAGAAAAGGGAAGGGAGAGATTTTGTAATTATAATCTTGAAAAAAGTTAAAACAAAAATCGTGCCCTTATTCAATGGCCAGGTAAAATTATTTCTAATGTCATGAAAATGTCTTCCAATGAAGACAAGAAGTTGCACCCAGAAAAACAGTATGGTTCCCTAAAGAAGAGCTTCACAACACAAACTGATGTGCCCACCTGGATGACTAAAAGCTCAAAAGGCTTAACCCCTCGATGAAGAGGTATAGGCAATTAATTGCTACCAAGAAAGGGAGACTCAGTCTTTTCCAGGGACCAGCTCCTTGATAAGTTATACAATCCTAAGTGGTCATCCCTAAATATGAATACATATGAGCACAATAAATGGATTCGGTAGATTATGATTTATATGCATGTGTATATAATATGTAAAACAGAAGAAGCGGCCATGAAGTTGAGAGGGAAGAAGGGGAGAAGACATGGGAGGAGTTAGGGCACAGTGTGGGGTGAAAATGATGTGACGAGAGTACATACTCATGTAATACATCCTCAAAGTGTTTAAAATAAAAGAAAAAAATGCCAAGGCAAATACACAGTGATTTGGGAAATTGGAATAGACATTTATCTCCAAGGATGAGGATGTACATTTTCTATAATAGTAGTAGTAATATAATAACAACAATAATGATAATTAATATAACTCTCTCCTCTATCTATAGCTTTCATTTATAGAAAAATATCAGATGAAGGCCATAAATAGCCAGGGCAGAGGATATTTGGTTCCTATATCACAAAATTATGAGTAAAGAGTGCAGATAAATCCTGTCCATTAATTGCGTCGTTGGGTCATGGAGATACAGAAAAGTACAAGAACACTGGCAAGATAGAACATATTTACACAACTGCATGGTCATGTACAAAGTTCACAGGGAAAGAAATAAATGCCCCCCTGTTGTCGACAACTTGGCATGCCACTAGCTGTTTGGTTTTGTTTTTTTGTTTTTTTCTAATGGAGGTAAATTGTTTTATAGAGTATCAGCAACAGAGGTCATTCTGTGACCATGACGCATCAAGGAAGAAGCAGTAAATTGTGATCACATATGAAGACAGACAAAATGTGAACAATGTCAAAGCCACAAAAGTGACCAAGTAGCCACATATCTAGGGTGATATGAATGGCTAATGCTGTTTCATTAATGATGGTTTTAGCCTCTGACTGGTCTTTGCCATTTATAAAAAAAAAAGAATTTCTTTAGAAATCATCAGAGACTTTCCCTGGCTTTCTAATTGCATACAAATATATCTTGATTTGCCCATGAGCTTCCTGGTTTTTGCACTGAAAGACCAACACTGAAGAAGACATAGCCCAGTCTTACTACAAGTGTAACCTAGAAGCCTAGTCTTACTGAGACACCCTGTGGCTTCTAACAGGAAAAAGCTCATTTGCTTTTGAAGTGATAAACGCACCATTTTAAACTACAGGCCTTTTCCATTTTTATTTTTACATTATAATATAATCACATCGTTTCTCCCTTTCTTTGCTTTATTTTCCTGCCTCAAACCCTCCCATATACCATTCAAGAGGCAGGCCTAGTGGGAAACTGGGGCTGAAGGAAATGGAGGAGGAACCAGAGGAGTGAGTGCTCAGGTGCATGGGTCACAGCGACTAGACGGATTTTCTAAAATGGTAATCTCCAGTTCTGACAAAGCCTGGGATGATGGAAGATAAACTCATATGCCTTTGTGGGAGGGTAAATTGTTCCTCCATCCTTTGTGGCAAAGCAAATAGAACAAAATACTAAGAAAAAGACAGCAAGAACAAACTCACTTTTCCTTATGTTGTAAAATAACCATTCCGTGTTATATGTATCAACTGCATCACAAATAGTTTCTCCATGAGGTCCATCATCAGCAATGAAGAAATCCAATGCTATACTAGTTAGTAGTGGCCATACTAGTAAGGACAAACCTGAAGCTACAGGCTTAATTATTTACAGTTGACACCATTCATTATTAAAGCATAATATTCATGGAAAGAAAGGTGTATTGTTAGGTGCCAATAGATGTTAACTATTATATCATAATTTTGCTATATTTTCTTGTTTAGGTTTTTATTAAAATTGACATATAAAAGCATAAAAGTCATACATATTAATGTGGTGATTTATGGTGTTTTGATGTACATATATACATTTATTCGTATGGATCAATTTCTAACTCCTCAAACACTGATCATTTTTTTTTATGCTGAAACCATAAAAACTTCCTTCTTTAATACAACTTACTTTACCTTGTTATCTAAAGTTCCACTGTGCAATAAACAGCAGTCCAGAACTCCTTAGTCACATCTAACTGTAGCAGTTTCTCTACCTTGCTGCACTTAACTCCTTGTTTTTTCTAGTTTGCTTCATCTATTTCTCTCTCCTTCTAACCATCACCCCTTCTTCCTGTCTTCTCTCCTTTCCCCTCTCCTCTCCTCTCTCCCTCATTTTTGAGACAGGATCTTCCCGTGTAATTCAGGCTGGGTTTGAACTTAACGCTGATTCTGCCTCAGCCTTCCACATGCTGAAACTACAGCCATGTATCGCTGCACCTGGCTTCTGTGCTAATTTTTTTCAGTGTGCTTCTTTGATTTTGTGTATGTTTTGAGATGGGGAGCTCTCTCTATTTCCCATATTGAGCTCAAATTCTCCATTTTCTAGCACCAGTTTCCCGGGCAGTTCTGATAGCAGGTGTGGACCATGCGTGGCACTAGGCTCACTGTGCTTAATTCCAAAACAAGGCTTAATGAAGGACCTTGAAAAAATGTTGCTGGTCATATAAGTGCTTCCTGTTAAAAGGTCTGTTCAGAGCCACATATTCACCTGATGGTCTACATGCCTTTTGAGGGATTTACTGTGAGTGACCCTTGGTAAATACTTTAAATTCAGCAATGGGGCATTCACATTTCACACACTCATAGTCCCTACTGTATACCTGCAGGGAAAGGTTTGAGAACAGGACTATTATTTAACTAGATACTGTTTGTACTTTAAAAATAGCAGGAGAGTCAATAAGCAGAATATGGCCGGGCACAGCCAAAGAAACCCAGAACACCCAGGATCTCTCGGCTTAAATAAAAAGGAAGTCATTTTTGTTTTTGTTTTTGTTATTTTTAGACTAAATTTAACCTCCAGTCTTTACCAGAAAGCTGTATTGTTTCTATAAAAATCAAAGGACTTGTAAAAATTAAGAATGTTCACGGGAGGCTAATGAAATTGTTGTAGCTTGAAAGGGAAATGTGCAAGAAAAGTGTTGCTGCTAATCCTTTGGTACTGCTGAAAGGCTGCTGCGCCTGATTTCCCCATAGCCAGAGAAAGAAAGCAGCAGCTTGACTTCCAAACAGTGTCGGTAAACTGCCATATTTCAGGTGTATAATTTCTATTATTAACCCAGATTTTAATTGTCTGCTTAAATTGGTTTGCATTAATTTTCTTATAGAAAATTCTTGGTCATGATAAATGCCAAACTACTGTGTGCATTTGCTTACAGCTCTTCATTTACCTTTCAAGTGGCATTCTTTTTTTTTTTTTTTTTTCTTCCAAATGAAAACCTGAATTCTCAAGACTAACTTCCCTGGCACAGTTAATAAAGTAGATGATTGAGTTTCATGAAGACCTCATTAGGAAACCATTCCAAGGGAAATCTTTGGTTTTGAGGTGACTTATTCTCCCATGGCCTTTTTAACGGGGAACATTTCTTATAGAGTCCTTTGCATGTACTCACGCATCCCACAGGGCGACCTGAATCTTCATGCATACAGCAGAGTCAGATTATCCTTTCTGTACGTCTCACTAGCTTACCATTTGCCATCTTCTAACAGTACCAATGGACCGATTTTACAGTTTCACGGAAACATATACAACCGATTTCCGGGTGACAATGAATCAAACTGAGTAAATTAAAATAGCATCAAAATTAAAATGCTATTTTAGTGTTGATGGAGGTAAAGACACAGTGATGTAAGAGGCTGAAGACACTAACAGAGCTGTCTGTGTAAACCTGAGAGTAGGAATCACCTCATTGGTTGTTGTTCCTGTCACTGGAACAAATTAAAAATATTAACGAAGAATAAAGTAATTGCAAGTAGTACAGTCATTCTAGGTGGGAATACAATTTAAAAATCAAACAAACACATTAATTCTCCTAGGGAGTCAATCATTACTTACCAAAATTTGCCATCTGTATCGTCTGGTTGCCAGTCTCTGGAGAATTATAAATCACAACAGCATCAGCATTTCTTCGACCCGCTGTTTGAATTTTTTCAGAAAATGTGCAATTACCTCGTTCTATCAGCGCGATCCAGGGCTTGTCAGTGTTAGTAAATTCGGTATTGTAGTCACAAGCTTGGTAGTTACCGTTCTTAGGGATGCCCACCACTCCCATAGCATTAGCCAACGGTGAGGCTAATCCATAGACACCACACTCACATGTTTCTGTGGTAGTGTAGTTGCTGCTTTCGTTGTGGTAAGTAACAGTCACATAGGCATTCATTGAAAACGGTGTTGTACTTTGAAGTAAAAAAGTAAAAATTAGCAGGAGCTGAAAAAAGCTGTACATAGTCTTCCGACTCATTGCTCATTCATTTGTTCGTAAAACTTAAGACGCCTGCAGGTATTTCCAACTATCAGTCACCATTGTCCACTCATGCCCCTTCTAAACAGAAGTTTGAAATTTCAGTTGCAGGCAGGTAACCGATCTCACCTCTAGCAACATAAGCTCTGAATACATCAGCTCTCTTTCACTTTATCTACATTCCCTTCTGCTTGTCCCTCCTCCACATACGCGCACGCGCATTTGCACACACACACACACACACACACACACACACACACACACACCTTAGCTGGACTATATTAGTAATAGTAACAACACTATGAACTTTATTCTACATATCAGTTTATCAGGATTTGATGACTTCCTGCAGTGAATTTTTTTTCTTCTTACTGTTCCAGCTAATGCACACTCATAAACACGGAGTGGATTGGAATGAGGAACTGGACTCTTGGGAATCCCATGTGACAAGGCTGAAAGTCACCTCTCTCAGAATAGTTAAAACACAAAACTGGTTTTCCAAGCCCTGCTGAAATATGCTATCAACCAGCTGAGCTGGGAATAGGTTAATATCCCTAATTTTAATTGCTATGACATTAGAAGAAAGGATTTAAATTACCTGTTCCTCTCCAAATTTCTTTGTGAATTATTTTCTATGGAAGTTCCCCAAGGAATAGCCTCTGTTGCCTCGTTTATTCATTGGAAGTAAACATATTTCAGGAGTTTACAATCTCTTTGAGTACAGTGCCTTGCCCACAGTAGACAACCAAATATTTGTTCATTGTTATCTACAGGTTGCTGGGTCCTTAATTCTCCTCGGGTTTTGCATTCTGTAAAGGACTATTCAAGCTTTAATTTTTTTTCCTCTTTTTGTTTTGTTTTGTTTGCTTGTTTTGATACAGAGTTTCTCTGTGTAGCCCTGGCTGTCCTGGACTTGCTTTGTAGACCAGGCTGGCCTTGAACTCACAGAGATCCACCTGCCTCTATCACCCTGAATGCTAGAATTGCAGGCCTGCACCTCCCGCATCTAGCTAAGCTTTCATTTTAAACACTAAGAGCTTTTTACGTTTTCTTCCCAAATGTATAGACAGCTTATTTCACTGCCTTCTTTGTTTTAAGCACAGTTTGAAACTAGGACTACCATAGATCCGACCGCAGTTGCACACATATTGCCAGAAGGTCAAAGGGTTCGTGCAGTTCTCTGGGATGGGGAGATTGCAATGTGTGCTGAGGGCTGCTGAAGAAATAGATGAGCAGACAACAAGAGAAACAAATATCAGGAGGCTCACTGGGCTAAGAGTTAGCAATCTGTAAAAACAGGTATCAGGCTGGTGGAGGAAGCAGGTCAAAAGAAAACCTGTTACACCAGAAGTCCAAAGTCCAAGGCAAGCAGTCAGCAAGACTGGGGTAATCCAAGGAACAACCTAATAGAAAACAGGAAATGTCGTTGACGGACAGGAGTAACAAAGGAGCTTCTTCATACTTTTTGTGTTTAATTAGTAATTTATTAATAATTATTAATTCTCCACAATTTTCTAAATTAATAATATAATTAATAACTACAGTCTAACTGGAAAAAATGCCAAGGTCTTGTTCTCATGCTCTATTTAAACAAGCTGTTCATAGGCCTTCTTTGAACACCTCCATTTTGATGTGTTAAAGACACAGGCAATGATAAAACTGGAAAGGTATTACTGTTATTATGATGTTGTCGCAAACTAATTCTCTCATGGCCTATTAGAGACAAATTCGACATAATACATTTCCAGAAAGTTACTTTAAACTCTCCTACCGGGAAGACTCATAAAATCACATAGATTTGTGAAAAGCTAGCAAACTATGATAGAAGGCAGATTTGGGTGATTGTTTAAATTTTTATTTATTTACTTATTTATTCACTTTATCCCAATTGTAGCACCCTCCCTCCTCTTCTCCCCTATCCCCCTCACCTCCTATCAGCCCACCCTAGCACATGAAGTCCCAACAAGACTGCCTGCATCCTCTTCCCCTATGATCTGGTGAGGAATCCAGCCAGGGGAATGTGATCAAATAGCAGGCAACAGAGTCCATGTCAGAGACAGTCCCAACCTCCACCCCCACCCCCACTCCCCTTACTAGGGGACCCACGTGAAGTCTGAGCTGCCCATTGGGTACATATGTTTAGGGGGATTACTTTCAGGCCATGCATGGTCCTTGGTTGGTGCTTAAGACTTCATAAGCCCCCCCTGGGCCCTGGTTAGTTGGCTCAGATGGTCTTCTTGTGGAGCTCCTGTTCATGTCCTTTTATCCTCCTCTCCACTCTTCCCCAAGACTCCCTATGCTGCTGTGAATCTCAGCATCTGTTTTGATTTGCTGCTGGGTGGAGGCTCTCAGAAGATTGCTATGCAGCATAGCATTAATAGTGTCAGCAATTGGCTCTCTTTCCTGTGAGGGTGAGTCTCAGGTTGGGCCAGTCTTTGGTTGAATGTTCCCTCAATCTCAGTTCCCTCTTTATCCCTGCACATCTTATAGGCAGGGTAATTTTTGGTTCTAAGGTTTTGTGGATGGGTTGGTGTTCCTCTCCCTCCACTAGGAGTCCTTTAGTTAGAGGGTGTCCTATAGTCTCCATGACTCCTGCTACTAGGGGTCTCAGCTGCAGTCATTATATATCCCCTCAGCAGCCTGTTCTGACTTAGGTCTCCAGCTTGTCACAGAGATGCCTCCACCCACAATTTCTCTTCTTCTTTGTAGGCCCTTTATCCTTCTGCCCCAGCTCTTCCCAGGTCTGATCTCCACCCTCATTTCTCTCTGTGCACCCCTTCCTACCTTGTTCCCTCTCTTCAACCATTTCTGCTGTCTATTCTAGTTCCCCTTCTGAGGGAGATTTAAGCATCCTTCCTTGGGTCCTCCTTGTTACTTAAAACACTACTTTCAACCCACATTTTGCTTTTGGACATGCCCCATTACCATGTGCCTCCAAAGCTACAGCTCTCACATTGCATTTTGTGGCAGTGCTGCTTTGGGTTAAACTGCTCTGGAGATAGAAATCCTTGACGTTGTATGGTTACCAGAACCACATAACTTGTATATGGAGCATGTATGTCTTCCTTTTATGATTTTTACAGTCACAACTTTGATAACTTTACATTGCTCTTAAATCTTTTGTGGCTGAGTAAGATTTGACTTGGAATAAAATACTCAATTTTCACCATAACTTTTAAAGTTATTTGTGTGTGTGTGGGGGGGGGGTAGTCGTTTCAAGGTTTGCTTAGTGTTTTTGTAGTTTTGTTTGTGGAACACCTAGAATAGAGTCCTTTAGAACTTTACTAGAATGACAATTCCTGGCTCCCTCACTCCAACATCCTTCACCAGGACCTGATGGGACAAAAGCAAGAAAAAGTTTGATTTTATTTTACTTTGCTTTATGGTACTAGGGATTGAGCTCAGGGCCCAGTAAAGGTCAGATAAATACACTGTCACCAGGCTATACTTCTAGTCCAGATTTCTCATCTTCAATAAGACTTCTGGGTAATTCTTCTACACTGTCTGGCACAAAGCCTTGGGCTTCATCTCCAGCAACACACAAAATCTAGTGTGGTGGTACATTTTCTTTAATTTTAGCACTTGGGAGGTAGAAGCAGGAAGATCAAAGTTTCAAGGTTATCTTTAAACGTGTGTTGAGTTTGAGGCCAACGTAGCATACATTGAGGCCTTGCCTCAAAAGAAAAATTGACATTTTCTACTAAGCATAATATTCTTAGTATTATGAAGTATCTAACACACTACAGTTTTCACAAAGGCTAATTCTGCAACTAATGTCACATTTTGTGCAAATAAAAATCTCTCTGGCCCCTTTTGTCTTCATTTGAACACAAAAACAGGTTCATTTGAACACAAAAACAGGTCGAACTAAGGGCTATCTATAATATTTTTTATCATATTTATACAAGGTGAAATATTAAAATAAATATTTGACTATGAAAATGAAAGTTACATGAAGCTGCGAGAGAAATATGCTGTGGAGAAGACCCAGAAAAGGCTGATATGATCAAAATACCTTGTATATGTGCACGAAACATTCAATGAATAAAAAAAAATGTTACTTAAAATTAGTATTGCTTGTGTGGTTACTTGGACAAGACTGGGCCTGTCAACATTTTATCAAGAGGGTGAAACACCAGGTTCTACCCTGTCCTGGTTCCTGGGCACTGAAAAGTAGCCCACACTTTACTAAATAACCTCCCATCCATCATCATTTGAGCGACCTTAATTCAGTGTGTCACATCCAAAATAAGGCAGGAAAGTTGAAGGAGACTTCTTAGAGAGAAGGAAGGCTTCAGCAGAAGAGGAAGAAAGGGTGAGAGTCAATCATGGGGTGGGAATTACTAAAATGTCTTATATATGCATGAAACCAGAAAAAAGTATTTGCTTGATATTTTACCAAAAACTATGTGTATATGCATATATGTATGTATATACTATTTGCAATAAAAACAAGTAGTATTAAAAGATTTTCACGCTTATTTTTGGTTATAGTGAGCTATTATAGCTGGCTCTTAACCATAAGAGATTCTTAACAGAAAACTACATTGTCAGAAACATATGGATATAATTCGAATACAGTTTTTAGCGTTCTAATAATCACACTAACAAACCGTTAGTTTGTAAATGTTACAAATAAGGAAACTGAGGTCATCCTGTTTAAGTATATTTCCCTAAGATCCCACAAGGGATTTAGCAACAAAGCAGTGGCTGGATTTAAGGCTTTTTATTCACACATGCACACACACACACACACACACACACACCACACACCAGGGGATAATGTGTGTGTGTGTGTGTGTGTGTGTGTGTGTGTGAGAGAGAGAGAGAGAGAGAGAGAGAGAGAGAGAGAGAGAGAGAGAGAGAGAGAGAGAGAGAAGAATAAAGGCAAATAAAAATTCAGGCTATGAATAAATTAATTAAATAAAAATGTTCAGGCTAGAGGAAGTCTTCATATAATCATATAAGAATGAATGATATCGATTTTCTATCTTAACACAAACACTTGTCACTAAACTCGTCACTAAAACTATCATATAAACCCCAAATCTCATTTGTACCTATTTTCAAACATTTTTCCCTACATGTGCTGATCATTGAAACAAGAAAGTCAAGTTAATATGCATTTCACCTCTTATCAATTTATTTACATAATCTTTGGTACTCATGCTTATGAGAGAAAGAAAAATAGGCACTGCTTCTGAAAAGACAACCAGTGAAATAGCAAACTACATGTCACAAAATTACTTCAGAAAACAAGAATGCAAAAACAACCGAACAACCAAACAAACAGAGACAACCTAGGGATGAGAGAATGTCTTTGCTAACTATACATGTAACAGAAGATTAATATTCAAGATAAATAAAAAGCTGCAAATTAAACACCAGAAATGTCAAATAAACCAATCCATGCACATGGTAATGACCTGAATAGATAGTTTGCAAAAGAAACAGAAATGGCAAATAAATTGTTGACAGACCTTAGCCATCAAGAAAACAGAAATTAAAACTAATGAGAGATCTCTCCCAGGCATAATGGCTACCACCAAGAAGACAAATGACAATGGATACTGGCAAGAATATTAAAAAAAAGTAGAAACCTTATTTTATGACTGGTAGGAATGTGAAACTTGTGCAGCAAGTATGGAAATAAGCATGGAGCCTTCTCAAAGCAATAAAAATAGAACAATCATGACCAAGATATACCACTCTAGGGTATACACCCAAAGTATTTTAAATCCACATACCGAAAATTACTTGCACAGCCATCCTTATTGCTGCACTATTCATAGTCGCCAGGAAATGGAACCAGCCTAGATATCTATTAATAGACGAAAGAATAAAGAAAATGTGGTGCATACATACAACAAATTTTACACCACCATAAAGAAAAATGAGATTATGACACTTTCAGGAAAATTAATGTAACTGGAAATCCTTATTAAATGAAATATGCCAGATACCGACCAATACTATGTTTACTCTTATATGCATAACCTACGTTTAAAAGCCTCTCTCTCTCTCTCTCTCTCTCTCTCTCTCTCTCTCTCTCTCTCTCTCTCTCTCTGTGTGTGTGTGTGTGTGTGTGTGTGTGTGTGTGTGTGTGTGTGTGTGTGATGAAACTGAAAGGGAATCATGAGAAAAGTGGGATGAGCATAAGGGAGGTAAGAGACTGAGGAATAATGGTGGACATTTTATAACAAAGAAGAGGAGGCATACTAGGGGAAGAAAAGAAATTAGAAGGAGTAGGAGGTAGAAAGGAGATCAGTGAGGGAGGGAAAAAAGGAAGACAAATGAGAAGATGTCACAGTGAAACTTATTATTTTGTATGCTAAACTAAAAAAATAATTTAAAAAGAAAGATAATAATTGGTTATACTTGTTCACCAATATTAAATATTTAGTTCATCATCTCTAAATATGAATTTCAACTTTCTTTCTTTCTTTCTTTCTTTCTTTCTTTCTTTCTTTCTTTCTTTCTTTCTAGACAGGGTTTCTCTGTAGCCTTGGATGTCCTGGGCTTGCCTTGTAGACCAGGCTGTCCTCGAACTCACAGAGATCCACTTGCCTCTGCCTCCTAGAGTGCTGGGATTATAGGGTGTGCTAGCACACCAAGCCGAAATTTCAGTTTTCTTTAAGACCCTTTCCTAAGTATAAATGATGACTTTAGGTTCACTCCAACAAAAACTAAAAATATCTGGCAGAGGGCTTGTGAGATAGCTCAGCATGAAGAGTGTGTAGTGCTCTTGCCCAGGGCTCCAGTGTGCTTCCCAGCACACACAGCTCACTGTGACGCTAGTCCAGAGAGTCTGATACTCTCTTCTGGACTCTACATGTGATGCTCCTTTATGAACACACACCCCCACCTCTCCCCCACCCCATAGAATTAAACAATAGAAATAAAGTAGCCGGGTGTGGTGGCACACACCTGTAATCCCAGCACTAAGGAGGTAGACGCAGGCGGATCGCTGTGGGTTCGAGGCCAGCCTGGTCTACAAAGCAAGTTCAGGACAGCCAAGGCTACACAGAGAGAAACCCTGTCTCAAAAAAACAAACAAACAAAAAAAGTAAGATATATGTTTGGCAGAGAACATGTTTTCAAATGATCCCTTTAATATCTTTACCCAAGTATTTTCATGTCTACAGCTCATGTACTATTCAAAATTAGAAATTCTAGTGAGACTGTGGTCTTTAAGTACATAGTATTTTGTCATGTACCAATTTACTTGTTTCTTGGAAGATGCCTCATACTAGTATATACTAGTATATAATAGTCTCCTGATGGTAGTTTGCTATTTTCCTTGGGAAATGGCCACAATAAATACGTACCTTCGGCAACTGCCAGAAGTATGAACACCGATGTTTAACTTTGACTTTAAATAGACACATTACTAGAATATACATTTTTCATTTAAAATATTTATGCTATTTTATGTGTATGGGTGTTTGCCTACATATATGTATGGGAACCATACGCAGGCCTAGTGCCTACCGAGATCAGAAGAGAGGGGCAGATACTCTGGAACAGGATTTACAGATGGTTGTGAACCAACCTGTGGGTGCTAAGACCCAAACCCAGGACAGCTGCAAGACTGACAAGTGCTCTAAGTTTCAGAGCCAACTCTCCAGCCTCGGCCCGGGGCATATAAATCTCTAAGAGAAGTTTTTTTCAAAACTCCAATAAATAAACTAAGCTGGGTGTGTTGGCACATGCCTTTAATCCCAGCACTTGGGAGGCCAGCCTGGCCTACAGAGAGTTCTAGAACAGTGAGGGCTACACACAGAGAAAGAAAAAAAAACCGCAAAACAAACAAGCAAGCAAGCAAACAAACAAACAAACAAAAAACAAAAGAAAAAAAAGCCCTCCCTCCCAACCTTCAGAAACTTTAAAAATTTATTTTCCATTCAATATAAGAATAGAAACTATGCCTGTGCACATTTTTTATATCTTTGCCTGTATTTCTCAGGTAACAGCTTTTTTTTCACCTTTTTCCCCTTATGGAAGTGCTTTGAACATCAAATTACTCTTTAAAAATCGTCATAGGGTAACCCAAAAGGCCAAATTCCATTTGAAAAACAGCAGTCTTTCAACATGCATGGGAAAAATCCTCACTTATAAGCACACATATAGCCCTTCAATATGGAGGACATAGATGAACCATGTTCAAAATGAGACAGGAGACCAAAAGAGTCACTGCATTTTAACTTATTTAATAACACTTTGAAACTAGCAACAAAAACATCCACAGCTTTAATTATCCATTCCATATAGTTACAAAGAAAATTGTACACAGTATGCTTTTACATTCTGAGGCTGCCCATAACACTTAAACTGTATAGCACATAAGATAACAAAATTATAGGTCTGTAACGAAATCTCATGAGTTTACACCTTGACTACTCTCAGCTTCATCTTGATACTGAAATATTTAAGCACATTTGAAGTTGTTTTGGCTCATTTACTTAGCCACAAGGGTATCAGATATGGGTCTTTATAAATGTAGAGTGACCATTATACTGTATAGTAAGTAGAGAAGCAGACTGAAAAAAATTCTTTTAGTTACTGTTGTCTTACTTTTAATACAAGCTCTTCAGATATTAATGTGAGATAATATTTCACATTGTAAAATCACATTATATATTCTGAAATTACAAATTAACACAGTAAGAGTGTAGACCTACTGTAGCTTCTGGGATTTAGCATTACACTCTGGTCAAAACACTTCAAACTTCAAGGCAATGGAAATCACAAGAAAGGTTTGAAAAGGTATGACAATTCAAGTATTCTTTTTTTTTTTTTTAGCAAGTGTAGAGACTGGGGGCAGCCAAATCATCACAATACACATGTGTGAACATGATAAGAGGTACCCTGTTTACAGGAAATATGGGTGACCACTTTAGGAGAATGATAATTTAGTTTTTGACTTTGTAATGCAAGATTTATCAGTGTATGTGAATAAAATCTTGAAGATGTAAAATTGTGTAAGTCGAGCTGCCTTGTACTAAGATGTGGGAATAAAATTTCACTTTGCAAGAAGAGCAGTAAGACATAAGTTATTACAAGTCACATACAAGTCAAGTAATTTCTGACATACAAAATTGTCTTGATGACTTTTTTTGGATAATGAATTTAACATGAAGTGCTAGTGCCAAATACAAGATGAACTGAAAACCACTTCACTTTAGAGGTCATGTAATATTATGATGAAAATACCAAGAAAATAGTTATTCTCTTAAAAGCATACTATATGTAACCTGTAATTATTTCATCTTTTAATCTCCAAGAAGCCTATTCTGGAGTATAAATTCTCTGCAAATAGACTTCCACTTTATTGTCACCCAAATTACAGATATCCAAGATACAGATGACGTGGTTTCTATCCAGTTCAGCCGCAGCTTTTATAATATCATCTAAAAGTAAAAAAAACAAAACAAAAAACCAGATGGTAAGTATTGTAAAAATAGTTAAATATTTACTTGGATTTAGTATCACAGAAACTGATGTTTTTTTCTTACGGTATTAACGATGTCTCTAATCTTTTTAATTCATTACATGCATTTACCAAATTTCTCAAGACAGACGAGAGCACACCTACAGACGCAGTCAGTAATATTCTTACATGTATCTCTCAGAATATTTGGTTTTCTTTCTTTCTTTTTTGGTGTGGAGTAAAACAAGTCTACATATTTTCAAGGTCACAAACACACATCTCCTTAGATTTTAAAGGAAGGGCAAAGATAAGTTATTTTATCTTTACAGACAAATATTATTTTAGAAAAATCTACAAACTGTAAAGCAAACCATCAATGGATCCTACATATTTTAATTTGATTTACATGCATTTGTATAGGTGTATATGCATGTAACTGAATATTCTTTCAAAGTGTGTATATATTTTAGAACTAAGATAGTTTTGTATACTGTCATGAACCTTTATCAAAAATGGATGAAGTGAATGAGATCACTCAAAATGGCACAGCAGGGACTCAGGGTCTCGCCTCTCTCAGCATGCACAGTGCAATTTGGCAAAATTCTAAGAGTCAATATATATACAAAATTGCAGAACGCAGACAAATATTTATAATAATTGAGACAAATATTCACAAAGAAAGCAATTGTCCTGAGTCCAAGCATGCTTTGGGAGTATTAAATTGCCTGCTTACCACCATTCACACTCCAGCTAACTGGCCACCA
Organism: Acomys minous; assembly: GCF_964271855.1. Classification (NCBI taxonomy): domain Eukaryota; kingdom Metazoa; phylum Chordata; class Mammalia; order Rodentia; family Muridae; genus Acomys; species Acomys minous. Next base: position 45,563,512 of record NC_140488.1, read on the forward strand.
CGAGCAGAGCTGGTCACATGCCTGGTGGAATGTGCTACATTAAAGAGACCAAAGCACTTTACCCTCACTGACGCCACTGTGTTTTGCTCTATCTGGCAGTTACCCCAACGACAGACAAAAGAGGTTGCTTTTGTTTTACCCATGACTGTGATGGCTTCCCAGAAGTGGGCTCTTGTTAAAAGTTGTAATATAAAGTATTGGTGAGGGGCGGCGCTGAGTTAAAACGAGCAACAGACTGAAAATCCAAGGTAGCAAGATGCTGAGAAATGAGATTTATCAGGGAACAAGTTCTTTTAAAAGATCGTGTGTAAGAAGACCATGCTATACACACATCCAGGGTTTGCTACATGGCCTGGGAAGGCCTAAGCAGAGTGTGATCATCCACTTGTGGCAGACTTCAGGAGGAAGTGAAGTCCAAGGCAGCATTGCAAGTGGCCTGGTTACACGTGGAAGTGTTGTGGCACAGAGCCAACTGGAACCACTTAGGAGAAATAGCTTTCTTTGGTTTTGTCAAATTTTTTTTGGCTCTCAATGTTTAAAGAAGCTGTCAAAACACTAGGCAGCCACTGTTAAGCTAAAGGATAATCGAGTTCAAGGACAATGGACGACTAGCGTTTGGTTTTAAATACAAAATGCTAAAAGCGTTGAGAAGTAACAAGCAAAGCTCCACGATGACTCAATCCACACGCCATGGCATCATGGTACATGCTTTTCACTTCCTGTGCAAGAGATACAAATTGTACAAAAGTTTCGGGACTTTGCTTTGGTTTGCTGCTTTTGTTTGTTTGTTTAATGAAAGAATACAACAAAAATGCCTAAGAGTAAGTATCACATGAGCCTTGGATGAGATGTATACAAGCTCAGGCCTCAGGAGCTTCACAGTAGATCCCTCCTCCACTAGACACATTAAAAAAAAAACCCTAATGAACCAATCAAACGTGTGATACTATAAAATTATGTTCTCTAAGTGTGCAGGACATTAATCCAGATACATTGAAAAGTTTCAAGACCTTCATATTTGATGCTAACTAAAGCAACGCAAAGCTATCATAAAGAGATTTAAAAATTGACATACACACCATGCATAACATAAAACTGAAGGCTTCTCTCTGGCTGACTCTGGCAGGGATGTTCTACTTTGAGTAAATGACAATTTACTGTCCAATTTGCATATCTAGTACCTGCATCATAGACTGTCTCAAGGGTGAAATACATATGACGCTCTTACAGTGGTGGTTAACATACATAAAACACAAACAACTAGCACTATTTTGTATTTAAGAAGAGCTTTATATTATAAAATTAAGATATTAATTACATCACAGAAGTCCTTTGGAGCAGGACTATAGGATTTTACTTATATGAAATGAGCTTTTGCAAAGTTGCATGAAGTTGTTAGAATTACATACTTTAGGAAAATAAATGCATAAAGTAGATGTAACAGAGGAAACACTGAGTGTTCTCAGTGCTGCCTTTTCTCTGTCACGGGGGAAGCAAAAGTACCCTGGTCTCTGTAGTTTACTGGTATCATGTTAACAGTTCTGGCAAATGGGAATGTGGTTTGGAGTGATCCACCATTTCTTATCCAAAGTAAATAAAGAGGAATTTGTTCGCCATCTCTTTCTTTGCCTTCACAATTCTAGAAGCCATTTTCTCCTGCTGTTGGCAACAAGAAAGCAGCATGCTGGGTTCATGAAAAGGGAGTTACTGAGTGAGTGCAAGACACTTGAGCAAGAAAGAAACTGATTGTGCTCAGTCACTGTGACTTGAGAGCTGCCTTGTAACTGCGGCATAGTTCAACCTACAATCTAATGCAGTACAGTAGTCCTTGCCTCTGAAATCAATACAGAAAACCCTGATTATCCAGAGAATATAGTTTTTTTCTAAATATGTGAAAATTCTTCTATATTACACTACATACATGAACTGTTCTTCAGTAGATACATTAACATAATGCTTTCAAGTAAATATAATGTATATATATATATATGTATATCCTACTTCTTGATTAAAATTATATCAAGGAGGATTTCATATTACTAAGGTTTGTTAAATGATTTGTGATAAATGGTTAATCACTTGTAAAATGTAATGCTACATCCTTATTTCACCCTCCACATAAACTAATTCTAAATGGGTTAAATTTTTTTAATGGTAAGAATAAAGTCATATTAATGATAACTTCTCCCACTAAAAATTAAGAGGAGCAAAGGACTTGAATAGAAAGTTCTCTAAATATTGTCCTATGGTGCATATGTACAGAAAAAGGTGCTGAAGTCATTAGTAAGAAGGAGAAACGCAGAACCAAGCTCAGAAGAATACCACCGCCTCTCTATTAGTACAGCTCTATCTAAACACAATTTTCAATGGATTTATTGTTTGAGTCACTGACTTCTAGGAATTGATGTTATAGATGTAGCTTTATAAGTATACAAAGATTTCATGTCTACACACATATATAAATATACACATATACACATATACATGCATACTCGCTGCAGTATTATTTGGCAACAGAAAAATCATTTGAAAATGATCTATTTATTGAGGCAAAGCCTCTAGCACTGTCTCGCTTACATTTTGTTATATAGACAGGGACTTCAAACTTAGAGATCCTCTGGCCTTAGCCTTCTGAGTTTTGGGGTCAACATGTCTGGCCTGGTTGGAACCAGTCTTAAGCACTCTTCAACAGGGGACCAGTAAAGCAAATTTTGGTGCGGACACACAGTATTTTGTAGAATACTTTGAATACTTTGTTGTTTCTGAAAAGCATGAGTTGGCTTTGGCTTTTGCTATATAAGTCTGAAAAATGTCCAAGCTGTATGTAATATAGGGGGAAAGCTACTATAAAACTATGTCCATAGAATATAATTTATGTGTCTTTATTTGATAGAAAATTATAATTGGCATAATCTGCTGTTTTAAACCATATTGTTAATAAGTGAGATGGGCTGGGCCTGGGAAGACAAGAAGGTGAACTTTCACTTTTGTGCAGGAGTTCTTCTGTAACTGTTAAGAAATTTTAAATTATCCGTATGCATACTGTTTGTGATTAAAAAGAGAATTGCTTATGTTTAAAGGACGGCACCAGTGTTACTGCATTAGCTGCTGTTTTAAATCACCATGCCTAGTTTGGTCTCTCATGCTAGAATCGTGAAAGGAATGGAAAAGTTGGGAACCAGGCAGACTTTCAGATTCAAATTCTAGCTCTGTTATTCATGCTGGTGAGACACTGATTTTCAGTGGTTCCCTGTAAATAGAGGATAGCAGTGTTCACTTTGACAAGGTCTCCATGAGGAGTAGTTGAAAGGCCAGGCATGCTGATCTGCACTATCATTATTATTAATGCTGTATCCACAAAAATGTGATACTGGCCTCACAAGAAATCATTTTGCTTTTAATTGCTCTGTTACTTTTCTCCTTTAGTAATCTGTGTCCTTCATGTGCAAATATTAACTACTTGGCAAGCTGCTAGCAGGTAGTTTTCATGTGACCATGCTAATGGTGACTGGAAGAACACTGGCACTAGCAACGAGCAGATAAGTGGGAAGGAACTCTGACTTACAATCGCATATCAATAACTGCATATGCATAGACCAGAAAGCATGTGACAGGGCAGATAAGATTTGAAAGAAGAATATGAGTACAGAAATGTTTCAACTACTTAAGAAATTGAGGCCCACCGAGAGCCAAAGGAGTTGTGATATAGGACACGATAATGCAACCTAGCCACCAAATCATCTCTAAATGGGGGGAAAAATGGGAATCTCATAAAATTAGATAGTCCAACGCAGTTTGCACAATGAGGAATGTCAAGTGATGTTACCAGCAGGTAGAGTTCATAAGACACGCTCAAAATCAACAACAGGAGTCATCAGCTTGGAGAGACATACACATCCCCCGCCCCGAGAAACTTGCAAGAAATGGCTTAAATCCACCATCTTGTTGAACTCAATGAAGATGACTAGAAGCTTTGGCACTTGCTCAAGGAATAGAGACAGCGTAATGAACAAGACCCTGATCATTGCAGAGTTAAGTCTCTAAGTAAAGCATGGACACCATGGTATTTTATGAAGCAATGCAAACAGCTGAAGAGTTTCATTGTTGGGATCACATATACTCTTAGCAGTCCTGAAGGAAGGGAACGACTAGCACTTGAATAACCAAACATTTATGAGAAAACGATTATACTGGAGCGCATTACTAAGGTTGTATAATTTGAGGTAATTATATAGCAGAAGCATAAAGGACAAAAGGGAAGTGTTACACTACCCTATGTAATACTCTGTCGATCTGATGGAGTAATTATAACCATAAAGTATTCATTCTGTCTCTCTGCAATGAAAATAAGCTACTTAATTTATTTGAAAGCCACATTCATATTTAAGTCCTAGAGGGCACACATATCTAATGAGTTAAGTCTATGGTAGTTTTAAAAATACAATTGCTGCCAGTGGGAAAAGGTTAGAATCATTCATGGTATCTATAGTATTTGTTTGGCTAAACAAAAAGAACGCAGTCACCTGCAATTGCCTTGGCATCTGCCACTCTTCTACCGACAGGTGCTTCTGGTGGATACACACAACTGTAATTCATGCAGGTCAAAAGCGTGTCAACTTGATATGTTTGGACGTCTCCCAGGGAATACATAGGTAGAAATGCAACATCAATCGCAGTCTCGTGGTTCAAACCTGCGAGAGGAAGACCACATATTATTAAATGTTCAGTGGCTTAAAATATTTGCTACTTTGAGTTTCCTGGCATGATCCTAACATATGCCTAATAGTTTGAGACCTGGTTACATACTGAACACGAAACTCAAACTGATTTCGATAGGCTGCATCCCCTTACCAAGGTTATATGATGATCAAAAGACCCATTACCATGTATCTCTTTTCTATATATTAATTTAAACTATCAAAGAGAAGAATTTATGGGTTATAAAATAATATGTTAAATATACTTATTTATAGTTTTATTTATGCCTTGTGTTATAAGTGATTATGTATACTACAAGGTAACAGTAGGAATAAACTATCTCAGACATATTTTTATAACTTTGTAAAATAAAACTAGTTGAAGATAAATGCTCATTTATAACTGTGTTAATTATATAATAACTTTACATGGTATAGTTAGACTTGAATTTTGTTTGAATGAGATAAAAACACTATTCCAATATTGAATATTTGTTTTCTCTGAAACAAAAGTGGCTGAGAGATTTAGGAGGTCTGATTTTTAATCATGGCCTGCTTTGTACCCAGCCTGTATGTGAGTCTTAAAGTCATGTGAGTTTCTTTGAGCTCTAAAATTGAATATGCAATCAAAGAAATAAAAGAATGCCTTTTCTTCATGCCAGATAGCTCAGGGAAAATTACTGTCAAATGGTAGTAAATTGGTTATCTCTCCAGAGCTTGTGACACCTACATTCTAGACTTCCTTTAAAATCCATAAATGGCTTGTCTTTTGCCTCTAAACCATCCTTGGAAACAGGTAAGAGAGCACTTATATAAAAATAGCACACTGCTAACTTCGATTCAATCTGGTGATCAGAGTGACACATTTGTGTTCCTTATACCCTAGTCTTGCTTTTAGCTGACTCATAGCCGAAGCTAATAAAAAGTGGCAACTACATATGAGTCAGCTGAGACATACAATCTGTTTCAATCAATCTGTAGAGTGCTAAAGAAGAAAAACACTCGGTCCTGTGTTTCTCTATGATTCTCTGTTTCTATGGTTACTTCATTTGATGTATGGGAAATCTTGGCTTGACTATTGTTTCCTAGATATGAAACTAAGGTTGATAAGATATCTGAAGAGATCAAGTACCACAGTCTAGTGAAGACCATCTGAAAGTTACGGCTCTCATTGTCAGTGGACATTTATAACTGCATGTATATTTACATGCGAGGGAACAGGAAAGAAGGGGTAGAGGGAAATAATGATGAAACAGAGCACCGAAAAAAGTTAGGGCCATCAGCACTGACAATACAAAGATCAACAAACCATATTCAGATCAGTCATGGGTAAAGGAAAACTCTGTTGGTTCCCACTCTCGTATCCCCCAGATTTTCCAAGGACTTGCCAGTGTTGAAAAGGCCACATTCTGAGTTTTATTATATTTCAGAATTAGTGCTTCTTTCATTTAGTTTGAGCCAAACAGAAATACCCCCTTGGATTTGTGCCTGGGTGCTTATATTTTTTAAGATTAATTTCTAACTATATTTAAACATGTAAATATATTAAATTAATAGTATTGACGAATAAGAGAGGAGCAATTCACCTACCTAAGATGGTTACTTCAAAATGTCCAAGGCTTCGAGCACTCTGAAATTCATCAAGTTTGGGGACCCTTCCTTCTGGGGGTATGTATTTTGAAGGTTGGAAATTATACTGCTGGGCGAGAAACTTTCCATGCTGCGAAACAAATTTCCGTGGAATACTTTCAGGATAAACGCGACTATACTGTAGGTGATCTCTCAAGCTATGCTTCTTCTCTCTCCACAGGTGGCTCTTCCATCTGTCATTCGTCATCCTTCTGGACTTCCCTGAGGTACTAGCCCTTGAACTTTCTACGCCTGTTCAAAACACAATGAGATAGGCACAGTTGGCCCATAACTTAGCTAAATCAAGGCATTCACTACATTAAAGGATACAGATTAATGAAGAAGAATTAAGCAACTTTAAAAATCAATGACCAACAAAACAAAAACTGAGTATCTAAAAGATAATTCTTATTAAAGTTAGGAAAGATGGATCTGGAGTGATGGCTCAGTGGTTAAGAGTACTTGTTGTTGGGTTTTTTTTTCCAGAGGGCCTGGGTTCAATTCCCAGCACTCACATGATGGTCCCATAACTTTGTTCCTGAGGGTTCAACACCCTCTTCTGACCAGGCACACATGTGCTGTACAGACATGTATGCAAGCAAAATATCCATCTATATAAAAATAAATAAATCTTTGAAAATGTGCAAAGGTTTTGAAAAAAAGTTTTGAAATAATTAAATTTGCATTCTAAATAAATTTTCCTCCAAAATAATGGATAATGTATTTTTTCTTATTTGTTGGAATTATGGAATTATCTTTTTTAGTGTCTCTACATTTTTCAAATGCCCTTAAATAAGCATGTTTCTTTCATTTTATGTAATACAACCAAGTGAAATTAAATTCATGACAATGATAATATACATTCATTTATTTATCGTTTGTGTCAGTTAGCTTCATGTCAACTTGTTATAGCCCAGAGTCATTTGATGGCATCTCAAGTAGGGCATGGCCCAGATCAAACTTCTCTGGAGCCATGACTGTGATAAATTTCCGTGGCTAATTATTGATGGGGGGAGGGGGGTGGCTCAGGTCATTGTAGGCAGTGTAATTCCTGGGCTGTCAAGTAGTTTAGCAAGCCAGTAAGCAGCATTCCTCTCTGGTCTCTGCTTCAGTTCTGTCAGGCCTCTGCCTTCTGGTTTCTGTCTTGAGTTCCTGACTCTGGCTTCCCTTCATGATGGACTCTCCCATGTAAGCCAAATAAATCCACTTCTCTCTCAAGCTGTTTCTGGCTAGTGTTTTATCACAGCAACAGAGAAGCACACTAGGATAGTTTTTATTTCATACTCTCACATAGACCAGGCTGGACTCTTAACTCATTATGCAATAGAAGTTGACCTTGAATGTCTGATCATTTTGCCTTGGGCTGGGGTTACAGGTAACGACAGACATCACTCGTTACTGGTAGAATTCAAGCCTAAAATAACACTGTTAATTTCTGCTAGAAGTGATCTGAACAAATGGTCTTTTTCTCAAATAACACTTCTCCTACAAATAATTAGATTTAGCATCTATGATCCTCCTTTCACATACAAATAAAATATGGTAAAGAAACAGGGAAATAAATTGAGATTAACGATCTCAGGACTTGAGCTGGTGAAATGGTTCAATCCCGAGGACTCAAATTGTTCCCTGAACTCTACATGGGAGCTGTGGTGTGCGCACATGCACACACACAATCAAATGTTAAAAGAGGTCTCTATTCTTATTCTTTATTATTTTAAATTTTGTGTGTGTGTGTGTGTAATATATGTATGTGTGCATATAGATAATATATGCATAGAGGGTCAGAGGTTGATGGTGGATGTTTTCCTATATTGTTTTCTACCTTATTTTTTTTTTGAGACAGGCTCTTTATCTGAACATGAAACTTACTGAAATCTAGGTTGGCTGGCCAGAACCCTCCAGGTATATGCCTATTTCTGTTTCCATGGCAGTGGAATAATAGGTATGTGCTCCTCTGCTGGTATTTTTTTAAGTGGGTGCCAGGACTCTGAGCTCAGCTTATCATACTCTCAGTGAAAGTGCTTTGTGGAGGAAGCCATTTCCCTAGGACCCTATTGGTTTTCTATTAAGGAGTCAATTTATTATCTATGTACAACTCAACTGGTACTTTTAGTTTTTAAAGCAGAAAATAAGTAATCCCTTTTACAGTATAACATTCATTCAACAATTATTGAGCACCTATTGGACATCAGACATTGTGCTAAGGAATCTGATATACATAATATTTTGATTGAATAACACACCATTGGAAGTAAAGACACATTCATGCTAAAATAAGAACAAAACACATATTTAAAGACTAAACTGTCCTGTTGTCAGCTTTACTGGCTAAGGCAATCTATGAGTAACTAATTTTAAGTGAACTACGTTTCCCAAGTTGCTTCTTTGCAATCCCTTGTGTCCTGCTGTTGATTCCTGTCCTAGCATAAGAAACCTTGATGAGACAGAGGCAGCAACAAGGTTTCACCACAGTTAATATCCCTCCCTTGCCTTTCATATTTTATCCTATATCTATATCCATAAAGTAAGCACAGTGCGTGGTTTCTTAAGAGTGGCTGGAAATTGCAAATTAAAAGATAGTGTTACAGGAAAGATATAGAAACTGAACACATACTTCTATTCACCAAGAAACTACAACAGTGCAGTACCACAAGAGTTATTTTAAATTCAAATTCAAGCTGATGGGTGTTCCTATGATGATTGATAATAAAATGGATAAACAAATGAGTCATACATGAAAAGACAAGAAAGGAATAACGCAAATCCAAGAAAATAGGATTAAGCAGAAGTTTGGGAAGTGATCTTATCTCTTTAATACTTTCCTATAAATAAATCCCTTTTATTTAAATTCATAAAGGTACTCGGGACAGCACAAAGTAGCTAAGCATAGTGGTACAAGCCTATCATCTTGGCATTTTCAAAAACTGAAAGGGAGAGGCACGAGAACTGTGACTTAGAGATCTATCCAGGTGGGCTATGTTAAGACACTGTCTAAAAAGAAAGAGATGAGCATCAGCAAGAACAATGAACGACTGCCTGCAATGACCCAAACCATAATGGACATTCCCACATAATGAACAAGTCATATAGTAGTGTAGTCTTTTAAAACTAAATATTTATCTTACATTATAGAAACATCATATTATTGAACTTGTCAAGAATAATTAACACACTCAGTGGGGGGAGGGGATAGGGGAGAGAGAGACTGTGTGATTAAAGACTAACAGGGTATATGAGGGTATATATATTTTATAAAAATTTCCCTTAAAACCATGCTATATATTTTTATCTTAGTAACTTCAGATTTTAAATTCCCACTTCAATTATACATTCCTAACAAATGAATATGAAATAAGTATAGGCAGCATTGGCAATTACAGGTTGTGAATAACTATATGTCCAAGGAAATTGGGGAAAATATATTCAGAGGTCAGTTGTTTCTAAAGATAAGACAAGAATCATAAACTAGAATTATTTATGTTTAGCTTGAACACTACTAGAATTACCGTGCAAAAACACATTTGTTTCTCTTGAAAAATGGAAAGACATGCCACTAAATGAATTAAAATATTACCCATGTGGGCTAAAGAGATAGCTCAGTAGCTCTGATAATGGACTGCTCATGAAGAGGAACCAGGTTCAGATCCCAGAACCCACACAGTGGCTCTGTAATTCCAGTTATAAGGGATCCAATGCAGATACACAGGAAGACAAAACACCCAAACACATAAAACAAAAATAATTAAAAATAGTTATCCATGGTGAGAGTGATAGAATATGAGATAAGAAACATGTATGAAAATTAAAGTTCTTTTTAAAAAAAGATTTATTTGTTTTTGTTATTGTTATTATGTGTACAGTGTTTTGCCTGCATGTACACCTGCAGGCCAGAAGAGGGCACCAGATCACATTATAGATGGTTGTGAGCCACCATGTGGTTGCTGGGAATTGAACTCAGGACCTTTGGAAGAGCAGGTGGCGCTCTTAACCACTGAGCCATCTCTCCAGCCTGAAAATTAAAATTCTTTAAATATGTATTCTTTGGTGTAAATTTGGAACTATGCTAATTACACAAATTATAAAACAAATATTGTTTATATAGGCTGTAGTCAGATGGGAGAATGCCCCTCCCACCCAGGTCTAGGGGAAGGGAATAGGGCAGAAGAGGGAGGGAGGGTGGGAACGGGAAGATACAAGTGAATAGATAACAATCAGGATGTAAGGTGAATAAATTATAATAAATAAATAAAAAATATATATGTAAAAATATTGATCCTTAAGACTTAAAAAGAACCAAACGTAAATATCTACCCAGTTTATAACAGAACCTTGCAGAAAGAATTATTACATGTTATTAAGTCATAATAGTGCAGTATACCTTAAAAACAAAAGGAGCTGCAAAGAAACATGAATTTGTGGTCATTATGGTTTTGATATGTCCCCAAAAGGAAGAATTGTTTTGCAACTAGTGGTTCCATTCATTGAGAAGTGATTTACCAATGAGGACTCATGTTTAACCAATGGATCTATCCCTTGGTGGATCTTCTTTTTTCTTTATTAATTTATTCTTGTTATATCTCAATGGTTATCCCATCCCTTGTATCCTCCCATTCTTCCCTCCCTCCCATTTTCCCCTTACTCCCCTCCCCTATGACTGTGACTGAGGGGGACCTCCTCCCCCTGTATATGCTCATAGGGTATCAAGTCTCTTCTTGGTAACCTGCTATCCTTCCTCTGAGTGCCACCAGGTCTCCCCCTCCAGGGGACATGGTCAAATGTGAGGCACCAGAGTACGTGAGAAAATCATACCCCACTCTCCACTCAACTGTGGAGAATGTTCTGTCCATTGGCTAGATCTGGGTAGGGGTTTAAAGTTTACCGCCTGTATTGTCCTTGGCTGGTGCCTTAGTTTGAGCAGGACCCCTGAGCCCAAATCTGTCTATCATAATGTTCTACTTGTAGGTTTCTAGGACCCTCTGGATCCTTCTACTTTGCTATTCTCCCATGCTTCTCTCATCTAGAGCCCTTGGTGGCTTTTCACGTACGTATAGTCTTGATGGCCTGGGCAGTTTCACAGATGTTCTTAAAGTAAACACAGGGATTTGCAGTTCTAGATCTGAATGATTTCATAAGGTTTTTTGGGTTAAGAGAATAGGGAACCATTTTCCTGGGTCACCTCAGGTTTGATTATAGGAAGAGGAAGAACAGAGCCTGCATTCTTACAGTGGAATACATTTCCTTTGTTTTAATCTTGTATGCAAAAATTATTTGTTGATTTGAATGGGAAGTACATGTGAAATAATGTTTTGACTTAACATTACCTTAATACCAATAAGGTAGCGAGTACTTTTCCTAGTTCTTCCCACTACCACAAAGGCTTGGAAATAGCAAGTGGCCAATTGTATATTCAGGCTTATAATGCCCTGACTATAATTGCTAACCACTACAGCTCTGTGGGGGAAAGAATGCTCAAGAGGATCTGTAAACATGCTGTCAAGCTAATAGCAAAAACTCCAATGCCCTGCTTCCACTACTAGGGTCATGTGAACAGTGTAAGCATAAACGAAGAATTTCTAATCCACCAAAGTTCACAGAGGATTGCTAGTAATGATAGTGATAACAGAAAGAAAGAAAGAAAGAAAGAAAGAAAGAAAGAAAGAAAGAAAGAAAACACCAAAGGAAGCAAAACAAAACTAAAGCAACAACAACAAATCTACCCCACAACTGGTCACATGTGGAAGATACTTGGGATCCCAATCATTATTTTGAAAAGACTGACCAAAAAAAAAAAAGAAAGAAAGAAAGAAAAGAAAAAAGAAAAAAGAAAAAAAAGAAAAGAAAAGAAAGAAAGTATACATATCTTGCTTTAACTAAATGAACTACATGTCTACATAGTTTAGTAAGCCATGAACTTTCTCCTATGGAGCTGTTTTTCTTCTCAGGGAACGAACAAAGAAGGAAATATAAAGTCATATGAACTTTTGGACCTCAGCACTTATCGCCAGTAGCCGATAACATCGAGCAACAAGGAAACGTTCTAATAGTCTAGAAAAAGGGCAGAGTTGGTGTATCAAAATGCTCCTGACTCTCAATAGGCTACAAGGAACAAGGAAAAAAAAAAACCAGACTGATTCTCCCTTTCATGGTCAGCCCTAATCACATATACACATGAGCAACACTAAATGAACCCAGCAGGGCGTGTGTGTACACGTGTACATAATTAAATAACACGAGGCTGTGTGGAGGGCACTTGAGAAGTTGGATCCGGAAGAATAGGGTGGAGCTGATGTAAATACTATGCTCGTGTATGAAACTCCAAAGAAAGGGTAAATAAATCAGAAAACATTTAATAATAAAAAAAATTAAGCAGAAATTGTCAAAAGTGACTGGGCAAGAAACCTGGACAACAGAGTTCAGAGAGATCCAGAAAGCTGTATGGAGCTTTAGTTGCCTTTGTTAGGGCCCTGCCCAGGCACAGCAGTATTCTTGAAGAAGGAAGTCACGGCTCATTCTGTGGGATCCTGGTCCTGGACACCTTATTTACAAATTTTTACGTAGCTTCTTTTTTTTTTTTTCCCTTGAGGTTGTGGGTGGAGGATGGGGTGTGTGAGTCTATGACTGTGTGTGTGGAGGCCAAAGGTCAACATCTGCTATCTTTCTCTATTGCGCTCCACCTTAGTTTTCTGCATTAGCAGTTTTTCCATACAAGATATTTTGATAATATTCGTCACCTCCCCTGATTCCTCCCAGGTCATCTCCACTTTCCTGTCCACCTCACTCTCCCCTGTCCCGCCCCTGGGCTTACAGTTGTACACTGACACGCCTAGCTCAGAGATCCAAACTCAAGTCTCCATGTTTGTACAAGCACTTTACTCACTGAGCCATTTCCCAGCCCAATTTAGATCTCTTCTGGCCTGCCAGGGCATACCTCAAGTACAATATAAGGTCTTGACCTCGGGCTTGTGTATCTTACTTAAGGATGAGAAAGCAGTTGGTATGCTCTGACAACACAGTGAAGTGGACCAACCACCTGCAGCAAGCTGGAGCAGGATGGTGGAACTGAGATTAAAAAGTCACTTGTCTAAGGTCATAGGGGAAAAGCCAGTTCGACATTCTGGGTTTAAAACTGGTGCATTCAAGTCACACACGTATCCTAGGTAATTGGGAACAAGGTCCCTCTAAGTGATAAACACAGAAAGACCCGACACCTTAAGCTTTCACTTCAGGCTGCTCCAAAGGCTTAGTGGAGGGCCTGATGGAGTCAATCCGACAAGGTTGGGAGAAGCAGTAGTCCACTGTAGTTTATGTTCTTCAGAGAAATGTCTGTCATGACCATAGATGCGCACAGTTAGGGAAAAGAGAACTCTAGCTACATACAATGAGTTTTTACCAATTAAAGGAAGTCTCTAGACAAAGGGAGATTTATAGTTTTCAGGGGGAAAAAAGTAGAAAACCCTTTGATGAGAAAAAGGCTAATTATGTTAGAAGTGGTGGCGCACACCTGTAATCCCAGCACTCAGGGAGGCAGAGACAGGTGGAACTCTGTGAGTTTGAGGCCAGCCTGATCTTCAGACTGAGTCCAGGACAGCCAAGGATACACAGAGAAACCCTGTCTGGAAAAACAATAACAACAACAAAAACAAAAACCAAATAAAAACGGAGCTGATTTCTATAGTCACTGCATCATAATATTCCAAGTTCAGTTTTCAATAAGAAGCCAAAGCCTTACAAAGTGAATGTAATGTATTCAACAGTCACCAACAGGGCACAGACACTAAAATTCCAACACAGGTATTTTAAAACCAATATCTTACATATGCATTTAAAAATGGAAAGGTAAAAATTGTTCAAAGGGCTAAATATAAAAATAATAGACATATGGGCAAAAATCAAAATTAAAATCAGAGAAACAATACTTAAACCAAAGACAAAATATCAAAGAGAAAAACTGCAATAACAAAAATGAAAGAAATAGTAATTCCAAGGGACAAAACAATTACAGAAAAAGAGAATTCACTCTAGGGTTTCATTGAATCAGCAAAGTGGGAGGTCGACTAAGAGCAGAAAGGAAAATGAGTTAAGCAAACCAGGGCCTAGGGAACTGGTGTGACAACATTAAGCTGACCAATACTGATATTATCAGAGTTATGAAGGAAGAGCAGGATAGAGTATTTGAGCAAAGAATGACCCTAGATTTTACAATGAGACAGATTATAACAAAATGGGTGAAAGACATGACAAAAGAAAGATACCCAAAAGCAAGAGAGAGGTAGCTTGGCAAAGACAAAAATGGGCTGTACAGCAGAATTCTCTTAAAAAAGGTTACCAGGAAGAGACTTGATACCCTATGAGCATATACAGGGGGAGGTAATCCCCCTCAGGAACAGTCATAGGGGAGGGGAATAAGGGGAAAATGGGAGGGAGGGAAGAATGGGAGGATACAAGGGATGGGATAACCATTGAGATGTAACAAGAATAAATTAATAAAGGAAAAACCCTGCAGGGCCAAGAGGCAAAGTGGTGATTTAGAACCCTGGGGGGAAAACTGTCAAATACAGGTTCTCTATGGAGCAAAAGGTTCCTTCATGAATGTGAGGGAAATCAAGTCATGTGAAGAGGACCAGAAAAGGAGGGACTAGGTTAACCTGCAAGAAGTGCTGAAAGTACTTCAGGTGGATATGAAACGTCACCGAGCTGTACATCACCCTGATGTTATATCAAGATCAAAGATATTGGATAAAATTACCTTCACTAACAAATATGACAATACATTTAGTTGTTTTTTTAGTTTTAATCCTATTTTTAAAATTTCTATATGAAATCAATCCTGTTTAATATATATAAGGCATAATTAAATTTGTCATAGGACACACAATGAAAATAGATATAATCTGTAATGACAACAATATAAATAGTAGGGCATAGGGAGACATGTACAGGAGCAAAGATTTTTTTTATATAATACTGAAAATAAGTTGCTATCAATTCAAACTGTTGTTATAAATGTAGAATATTATGTAAGTTTAATCTACATGGTAACTGTAAGTGAAGCCGTTATTACTCTCTATTTGTGACTTCTACAATCATAGATTCAATCAAACTTGTATTAAAGCTATTTTAAAAACAACTGTCTGCACTATACATATACATCCGTTTCATGCTGCCATTGCTCTATAAACAATACAGTGTAATAATTGTATACCAAGCATTTATACTGTATTAGATATTAGAAAGAATCCAGAGAAGATTATTAAAGCAAACAGGAGGACATGCCTAGGTTATATACAAATACTACAACTTTTTATATAAGGAACTTGAACATACGAACATTTTGGAATCTGTAGGGGGTACTGGCATCTAAACCTTGCATGTCTCAAGCTGCAAACCTATCTTCAAATATACATATACCTGTATATGCACACAGACAAGGAGATAATAATCAAGATGGTTTCTATATAAAAAAAAAGCTGTGTAAACACAGAGTAAGCAGAAAAGCATAATACAGAGGAAACAAAAATGTCGAAAGTGTGTCCATCCTTCTCAGTTATGACATCAAGTATACATCAAGTGCTGTAAACAAAGCTTAGCAAATGAAGAAAATGACACAAGTATTTGCTCCTTACCCAGGACTCGCTGTAAATATAAAGACAGTGTAAGTTGAAAGCAAAAGGATGGAATTCATTGCAAATCCTACCCAGAAGAAAAGTAGAATAGCTATTAATATCAGACAAGCTGATGTACTGACATTTCCAGGTACCGGTGCCCAACTTTCCCTCTTTACTTCTATTAATGCTTTGCTCTTGAGCTTTGGGTGATCTGGTTTTTATTTTAGATAAAGTTTATAATTATTACATAATTGGATGAATTGACTGGTCTTAGTAGATAGCTTCTTTTATCTTTTACAAGTTGTTGGCTTACAGTCAACCTAGCTAGGAGGCGAAGAAGGAAAAGGAGAAAGAGTATTGTAAAGCAAACAGAACAGCCATGTATAGAACACATCATCCCCAAACAGTGAGGCACACATCCTTCTCAAGAACACATGAAACATTTCCCAGAAAGTCCATGCACTGGGCCACAGAACAAGTTTCAGTAAGTTAAAAACTCAGACTTCATTCAAAGGGACTTTTCCAACTGCAACAGAATGAAGTTAGAAACCAATTATGGAGGGAAAATAGGAGAATTCACGGGTCTGTGAGAAGGAAACAGCAAAGCCTTAAGCACCACATTAAAGGCAAAATCATAAGGGAAATCAGAAAATATCTTGAGGTGAATGAAAATGAAAATATACTAGGAAACCTGGGAGATGCGATGAGCTGCTGGTGGACAGCTGGTTGTTAGAGATGCTGAGATTAAAAGGCGAGTTTTCAAATCAATGCTAAACTTTATACTGTGAGGAATTAGAGAATAGTGTTTAGAGCAGATATGCAATAGAAAAATATTTTTAAAAACAACTAAATCGGTTCTTTGAAATTACCAAAATTACCCACTAAATTTGTTGTCTGAAAATGTCAAAATTATCTTGTATAGGCATGTGCATATGTGTTCATGTGTGTGTGCATGCATATGCATATGCATATGCATATGCATGTATGGAAGCCAGAGGTCAATGCTGGGTGTTCTACTCAATCACTACCTTGTTTTTCCTAATTTTATGGGGAGGTTCAAAGACATTTTAGGGGAATTGATTCTTTCCTTCTACCATTTCAAGTCTTTATGTTTAGACAGAAGCATCTTTACCTGCTGAGCCATCTCATTGGCCCTCTACCTTAGTATTATAATTATTTCAACATTTATTGTTTTCGAAAATTTCATGAGTGCTGTGTTTACATCATTTCTACCTTCCCCTCCCCTCTTTCAACTCCTCCTTCATCCCGCCCCTCCCACTCCCTCTCAAAATTCATAACCTCTTGAATGAATATTCTGACAGGGTGATGATTTTTGAAACTGAAGAATGAAAATCTTATTAGCTGTATTACTAGTGTATATCAAGACCTGTCTCTTTTTATTGTATGTATGTGCTAGCTATTGAACCTTTGTCCACATGTTTGTGTAATAAGCACTTTACCAATTAAACTATCTCTTCAGCTTGAAAATTATCTTTATATAAACTGGCCAGGTCAAAAAAAAAAAGACACAAATGACTAAAATCAAAGATGAAAGTGTTACTCTTCAGAGAAATAATACTGTAGTGGAATACTGTTAAGTGCCAATCATCCAGATAATAGAATACACATTGCCTAGGAACAAATAAATGGATTATGTTTATCCAGAAGATGCAGAAACTATCAGCAGATCTGCAACGAGTACAGAGATTGAACTAATAATAAAAAACACCAGCAAGAAAAGTACAGAAATAGATAGCTTCACTGGTGGATTCTATAAGACAGTCAAAGCAGAATTGGGCTGGGGTAGTTCTCAGCAGTCTTTGGCTAGTATGTGAGAGACCTTAGGCTTAGTATTGGGGCGGGGTGGGGGAAAGCACAAATCCTCTAAGTGATTATAAAACAGAAAGTGAAGGGAGGCTTCCTTTTCATTTTTCAAAGCCAGCATTACCAATACCAAAGTCTGATAAAGACACTTAAATAGGAAATCATACACAAATATCCTATAGTAATATCTCTTAATATAGATTCAGAATTATGAAAAATTATCAGCAAACCAGTCTCAACAGAATTTTAACAAGATTCTATGCCACGATCCAGTAGGATTTATCTGAGAAATGCTTGAGTTGTTCAACATAAGAAAAGAAATATATCCCATTAATTCAATGCCGACAATACCACATAATTATCTGAAATGGTGTCAAAAGGCATTTTACAAAATCCAACACCCACTCGTGATAAAAGCACTTAGCAAACTAGGAATAGATGAGAACTTACTTGAGATGACAATGGCAATTTTTTAAAAGAGAAAGGCAATAAAAAAAAACTTACTTAGTGGATAAATAAGAAAGACTTCTCCCTTATTTATGGCCAGACCACCCTAAAGGTACCTGATCTCATGGGAGAAAATTTTTCCTGTAATCTTGTACAAGATCAGGTTGCTATCCAACTTAGAGAAAGAGATGAGAGAGAGAGAGAGAGAGAGAGAGAGAGAGAGAGAGAGAGAGAGAGAGAGAGAGAGAGAAGGAACAAAAGAGAAAGGGAGGGCTGGTACGATGGCTCAGTAGGCAAAGGTGATGAGCTGAATTTAGTCCTTGATACCTACATGGAGATACCTAGTAGGAGGCCCAAGACCTACATAGGAGGAGTCACTTCTAAAAGGTGTTTTCTGAAGTCTACATATGAACAGTGGCACACACACACATGCCCCACATACCCCTCCATCGCTAAATAAATATAACACAAAATTTAAAGATGAAAAAAACAAATCAAACGAAGAGATGGGGAGCCCCTCAATTGGAAAGGAACAATAAGAATACCCTCATCTGGTGGCTGGAGAGATAGTTCAGTGGTTTAGAGCATTGGCTCCTTTCCCAGAGGATCTAGCTTCCATTCCCAGCACCATACTACAGCTAACAATCATCTGTATCTCCAGGTCCAGGTAATTCAACACCCTCCTCTGGCCTCTATAAGCACTACATGCTAGCAAAATACACACACACACACACACACACACACACACACACACACACACACACACACTTTTTTTCTTGGTTTTGGTTTTTGAGACAGGGTTTCTCTGTTTAACAGCTCTGATTATGTTTAACCTTTCTGGCTGTCCTGGAACTTGCTCTGTAGACCAGAATGGCTTCAAACTCACAGAGATCTGCCTGCCTTTGCCTCCCTGAGTACTGGGATTACAGGCATGTGGCACCATGCCCAGCTTAGTAATTCTCTAAAGCATTTCAAATGTCAACATTCTATTTCAGAATGGATTCATTACATAAAATTCAAGAAATTTAAAAAATACACAACAATATTATCCTTACTTGCAGATTATATGAAGCTTTATGTAGGAAATCTGTCAGATTCAAGAGGAAAGTAATTATAGTTAATAAAATTATTTAGCAAGTGGGCAGAATATACAATCAACACACAAAAACCATGTGTTGAGGACGCACATCCAGAACCCATAAAGACTTCAAAAAAATAAGATACTCCAAATCAATGAACCGAAATCAATTAATGGGCAAAATAAATAAATAGACAATTCTCCAAAGAAGTAAAAATGGGCAATAAATATGTGAAAATAAATTCAGCATCTTTGCCTATAAGAGAATAAAAATAAATCACACATTGAGATTCTATTTCATTCCACTCAAACTAGCTATCTTTAAGAAAATAAACAAGTGTATAAAAAATGGAGGTAGCAACCCTTCTTTGGTGAGACTATAATACAGCCAGTGTGGATATCACTGAGGATGTTCATAAGAAGAAAACTATTTTATGATCCAGCTATAACAATTCTAGCCATATATCTGAAGGAATGTAACAGCACACAAAAGGTACTTGTATACCTAGGTTTATGTACAGAACTTTATCACCTCCAAATTCATATAGTTAAATTTTATCTGCACATAAGATGGTTATACATAAGAGATGAGGTCTTTAAAGAGGTGATTAAGTGGCTATGAGCCCATCAGTTTGGGTCCTAATTCAGATTGGTGTCCTTATATGAAGATGAACTTTGGATGCACATGTATGCACACAAGGGAAACAGCATGAAGACTGCAAGAAGAGCATACACAAGCCAATGAGAGAGGCCTCGGAAGAAACCTATCCTATCCAAGCCAGACTGGTCTCCAGACTGGGTGGGAAAAATTCTGCTGTTCTAAGCACTGACTCTATGGGACTTCATTATTTCAATCCTTGCAAGTGAGCACAGTTGCATACCTCTGATGGAATTTTCAGTCTCTTCAATTGAGACAAAATGTGAGTACCCAAGGCTTTACCATTGACTCATCACTTTGCTACTTTCAATTTACATCAACATCTAAATTCAGAGTTTCAAAATTATGCCTTATTTCTTGTTTTATTCTTCATTTTAAAAACCACTACTATATATTCCAGACCTTCACCATCATATCCCGGCTTCTTTGCCTCTAGAGTTGTTTTATTTACATCTGTTCTCCACAGAGCCACCAGGGTGAAATCTTAAAATGAAAAGAAAACCATGCCATTCATTCTGCTTATTATCTTTGAAACTCTTTGTTTTGATGCCTAAATTCCAAGATCCCTCCTGTAATATATCCTTCACTGAGTTAGTCCTTTGATATTTTCTTTAGTCATTAGACTACTTTCTGCCTCTTGCATTTGCTGCAGCACAACAGAAGTATAATAGGACTGCAGACCTTAGTAGGCCCCCAGACCTTAGCACAACTGACTCCATGATGGATGTGCCATTCAAGGTATAAAACTCAGCAGGTAGGCAGCACCATCAGCCAAAACTACAACAAAGGTCTAATCCATCAGTCAATGGTTCTGAGAAAGTCTCTAAATGTACTAATCTTGCCTTTTGGCTTCTGTAGCTCCACTTCTGGCTAACTGTTCTTAAGTGAAATATGTCCACCCAAGGGCAGGGCATGGATTTTGTGCTGAGAAGCTCACCCTGAGAAAGGTTCAGGGCTACACTGCAATCTCAAACACCTAGTGCAGTCACTGGTCAGTGAATAAAGACTTTCTATTGGCTTAAACCCATGTCTGAGTAGTGGTTTTGGTGAGTACAACACAACAACAACAAAACACACCTTGTATTTTGACAGTCTATGAAATGTCTTCTTTTTGAACTTGTGCTAAAACTGATCATTGTCTATATACCTGGTAATTTGCCAAAATTATACTGTTTCTTTAATGAATTATTTAGGTATTTCATGGACACAAGTCTCTCAGGCTTATTTGACTTTTCTTAAAGGAATAAGGAAAACTGGATGATCAGAGACAAATGCAGTATAACTATAATCATGAACCAGAATTAGGTATTTTTAGACTTACATTTGTCATAATTGCAAAAGTGTTCTACTCTTTTAAATATTCTTTTGTTGTGGAAGACCTTCAAACAAACAAAGACTGGCCTGCAGGCCTGTCTGTGGGACATTTTCTTGTTCACTAATTGATTTAGAAACACGAACTCTGGTGCCCCATATTTGACCACGTCCCCTGGAGGGGGAGACCTGGTGGCACTCAGAGGAAGAACAGCAGGCTACCAAGAAGAGGCTTGATACCCTATGAGCATATACAGGGGGAGGAGGTCCCCCTCAGTCACAGTCATAGGGGAGGGGAATAAGGGGGAAATGGTAGGGAAGGAGGAATGGGAGGATACAAGGGAGGGGATAACCATTGAGATGCAATATGAATGAATTAATAAAAAAAGTACTATTCTGGCTGCCAATTAAAAACCAAACCTACTTAGCCATTTTTCTGTTAACTAAAAAACTCATGTTTGCTGCTACTAAAGGAACAAATAGTTTTAAAATATTTTTACACTTACAGATGATCATTAGCCCATCTGTTGATACAAAAGATCCCTACTTAATAGCGCTATCTGATAGTAGAAAAAAATTTAAAAGAAAACTATAAAGACAAAAATCCCGATGGAAGTCATCTAAGACAGAAGAAACTGCTTTCATCTTGTAGTGACACTGGTTACATTTTTAGAGCGTATACCAAGGACAACGCATGCAGAGAACCTAGACTCCCTGTTCAGATGTAGCCAATGGACAGCTCATTCTCCATGTTAGCATGGGGGAGGAGAGCAGGGACTGCCTCTGACAGGAACTCTGGTGCCCCCCAATTTGATCATGTCCCCTTGGTGGGGAGAACCTGTGGGCACCCAGAGGAAGGGGAGGCATGTTATCCAGATGAGACCTGATAGGCTGTGATCAGATGGGGGGGAGAGGGCCCCTCTGCCAGAAGTCTAAGGGGGGATAGGACTGAAGAGGGAGGGAGGGTGGAAACAGGAAGAGGGAGGGGATTACCATCAAGATGGAATGTGAGTAAATTATAATAAATACATAAATGATATTAAAAAGAATGTATATAAGAACACCTCCAAGGGATTGAAGGGCGCTCACTACTAAATGTGTTAAATGGGAGGCAATTTCTCTTGTAAACAAGGAAATATTTTGTGGGCTTTTCTAGAACTGTAGTTTATGACAGATATTGAGCAAATATTATTGGGTAGTAATTAAGTAATGTGACATTTGCATTTTCTAGCAAGACAAATATAGATTTATGTGGCAAAATTGCCTCGTTGAAGACATATTTTTCCTTTCAGGAATTCCTGTTTCTTGGAACATCACTCCTAAGTTTAAAACATACCAAATGTATAGAAATAAACATTTCTTTTAGTTGAAAGAGAAGTTCATTGTCAGCAGCTGAGAATATCACGAGCACATGCTTGTCACATGGCCATGGTCATAAGGCTCTCTGGTGAGACTGTAACCACTTCCCTTTTACGCACATCTGTCCTTCCTGAAGGCATCAACTTTAACCTACATCTCTGCATGTCTGCGTTTTCTGCTTTCTATCTGGGGCTAATCTATTCCTTCTAGCCAACAGCATCTCTATGTTGACAGTGAATCTCCCTTTAAAGCATATTTTACCATTTTAATACTTGGTAGCTATCCAGATAGATTAATTACAAGAACAATTAATTAAGCATACAATTACACACATTTATGCGGTACAATGGAATGCTTAAGTATAAGTATACAATGTATAACAACGAGATCAGGGTAACTGGAAGAACTAGCATCTCATAAACTTAGCATTTGTTTGGATCCATCTGTAATCTCTTCTGGGTAATGTGAAATACGCAATTAAATATCAACTATATGCCCCGTAATGTGTGACAGAGCCCTAGAAGTAAGCCGTGTTCATTGTACCCTGATATCTTATAAACCTTCTGTCTCATGCTTGTATTCCTAGTCCCAGAGTCTGGTAGTCATTATTATAGGAGCACATACTTTTCAGATAATATTTCATGATGTCTTAAACTAATATAAACCTTTTTATCTTTGGCTAGGAAGATCTATAACACAAGACTGGGGAATAAAATCAAATACTAATGTTTATGCAACCGAGTTCCATAAACTTAAATATGAAACAATAGCTAAAACAGCGACACACGATGGGACGTACTTGATCTGTTTCCTTTTGAATGTGTAGAACATTGTGGATGAGGCTCAGGAACTCTGCAAGTGATAGAAAAAAAATAAGATAACCACAAATTATTAAAAAGAGGCTTAGGTGGGAGAATGAATTATTTATTCAGAACTTATTTTAATTCAGTAATTTAATTCAATACATTTCTTAAAGTAATCCCTTAAATATACCCATAATTACCATATGCAATATAGTTCAAAACACTGCAGTGGAGTTAAACTTTCTTGTAAAAGGAAACAGTTAACTTCATTATATGTCAACTAAAGATGCGAACACTTTTACTGTTTTATCATAGGCATTTCAAAATGAGTGCAATGACTTTGTTCTATTTTCTTCAACAGTTCTGTAAAACAACCGCCTTTCCTGTTGTACAACTCCACCTTATAGTTTGTTAGTTCTCTGCTACTTCAGATCTGCACTTACTTCTTTCGGCAAGGAACAATTCCATGCCTCTTTTCTTTGGCTCCATTAATTTCTGTTTGTCCTTCAAAGTGTAACTCAGTTATCACGTCCTATAGAACCCTCCCCTGATTTTTAGTTAGGGCTAAGTTTCCTATTACAAAAGCAACATAGTGCCAGAATAAACACTGTTGCCAGATGCTGTCCTCTGCTTCTCATGGACATTCACCTCTTGAACTATCAGCAGCTGGGATCACTGAAGATAGCACAAGATTGGGCTCATTTATGTTCCTCTATGAAGGGAGGGGGATGAGGAGGTCCCACCCTTCTCCCAAACTCTATAAGCATTGAAGAGTTGCTAGGAAACGGGGCTGGTGGGTTGTTCAGTGCTGTAGCTGCTACCAAGTTTCCCATGTTCCAGTAAACGACCCCTTGCCCATGAGCCCATAAATAGTCCTAATTAAACTCACTGGCATAAGAATCTAGGCCGGAAGAAGAATCATTACTTTGGAATAGATGTTTGCCCATCTCATCAGAAAAAGTTCCCACAACGCTTGGCACTCTAATGAAGGACACAAGAGACTGAAGAAAGAATCCTGGAGGGGAAGTAGCATTGTCTCTGTTGTGGGCGGAGACATGCGACTGAAATGAAGCTGTCTGAGGGTGGAGCTTCTGTGTGGGAAATCTTGGCATGGTGTCCTTCCCTGTGTGGTATAGAATGGAATGCCTTCTTGCTTTAGTAGCCCTTGCATTGTCTCTGCTATAGGTGAAAAGACATGCAACTAAGGCTGCTGTGTTTGATGTTGGAGTGCCCCTGGATAATTCTAGCAGGACTGTCTTTCTCTCTATGTGGTATGGAATAGCAAGACTCCTTGATGGATGGCATGTATCATGTGAGTATGGAGATGTCTCCCAGATGGTTGGTGAAGAATTTGTTGTTATTATTATTATTATTAAAGTTTTTTGAGGCAGAGATTTTCAGTGTGTAGCTCTGGCTGTCCTGAAACCTGCTCTGTATACTAGGCTGGCCTTGAACTCACAGAGCTCCACCTGCCTCCGCCTCCTCAGTGCTGGGATTAAAGGTGTGCACCACCACTGCCCAGTTGAAGAATATATTATAATATACAAAAGTAACATATATGGGACAGGATCGTAAGCAAAGCTGTGGTGTCAGTTGCATGGTCCTTGCTCTGTGCAATAAGACAACTAACTGGGTTTGAGTTTTCTGCCTAGAGGGATTTTGTCTGTGCAGTGCAGGAAATACAAGAAGAAGACAGAACATGTGGATGCTATCCTCTGCACTGGCTATTGAATTGGCATGAAAAATAAAAGAGGGAGGAAAAAGGAAAGAGAATAGAATGGAGGAATTGGCTTGCCGTTTCTTATTTGAACATAAGGAAAAGAGTACAAATTATATCTGCCCTCAATAACCTCTCTTGGGATACCCAAACTTGGATTCCATTGGAAGAATTGGATGGTGAGTAGGGACAGGTAGGGTAAAAGTAATACAAGATAACTCTCAGGTCTGACCTTTAATACAGAGGAAGGGAAAACATGAAGAACACAGAGGGGACTTCAATAATGACCTGAATAAGAAAGTAAACTACTATAATCAGGGACTAGCCTGACTTCGAACTATGCAGCTTTCTCAAAGACAAGGGTTATACAATGACTGATAGAGAAGTGCAGGTATGGGACAGTAAGTTTGTCTCAGGAGTGCAGTTAGCTCCCAGAATAAGCGATATATGTTTCTCTTCTATAAGAAAGGATACCTGGAGTGGAAATTGTTTGTTCGTCTCAAGGCCCTCTCAGTAGCAGGTGTGGTCAAACCCACAAGCCTAGTTCCAGTCCCAAGGCTCTAGAACCCTCTTTATTTGCCAGCAACCTTTCCTCATTGCCCTTTCCCCCAATCTGTTGCCATCTATAAACTTACCAGTCTATTTCCAGTAGCCCTGAAACGTCTTTATTTGTAAACCACTTCTGCCTGGGAAGTCACCATCCCTCCCCACCACTATCAACAGACGCTAAATCCTAGTTCCAGACCATGGTCCCTTAACCCTCTTTGTTCTTGATACACTTTTGCAGGGAAAGCAGCTTCCCCCTTTCTAATCCCCAGTCCCTCCCCCTCTCATTACCCCACCTGCAGCCATCTCTGCATCCAATCTAAGAAATGCTAAAATAACACATCAGACACACAACCAAAGACAGAATTCCACATGCTCAGGTCAGATTGCACAAGCAAAAACAAAATAAATGACCAAGACAGATGTCTCCCATCAAACCCACTAGTCCTATAGACGTGCTCTCTGATGAGAAGTACCTAGAAGATCCCCAGAACATTGAATATAAAGTAAGTATCATAAATTTTATCATAGCAGTCAAGGAATTTAAAGAAGATTGAACAAACAATTCAATGAACTCTAAGAGGATAACAACTAATGCTTGAGAGAGGTCCAAGAAAATACAAATACATGGATGAATAAAATGAACAAAGATAATTGAGGATTTGTAAGTTGGACTTAATAAAGAAATCAAAACACTGAAAGCGAACAGAGGCGGAAATGAAGATGAAATTGAAAAACTCAATATCCCAATTACAAGGCTCAGGGGAAAGCCTTGCAAGTAGAATTAATTAAAGCCAAAGACGGAATATGAAGACTTGACGATAAAGTAGAGCATCTAGACAAAATAAGCAAAAAAAGTGATAAAAAATTAAAAATCACAGGAAAGGAATATACAGCAAATGTGAGATACCACCTCAAGGCCAAACTTTTGAATTATCATCCTAGATTATGGAGAAGAATGTCAGATCAATAACATAGAACAGATTTTTAACAAGGCAGTAGAAGAAAATTTCCCAAAAGTAAGGGAAGACATATAGACACAAGAAGGACACAGAACCCCAACTATATAAGAGTTAAAGAAAAACACCCTTGGCACATCACTGGAAAAACACTAAATACACAGGCTAAAGAAAAAACACTGAAAGCTACAAGAGAAAAAAGACAAGACACATATAAAGAAAAACCCATCAGAATAACTGCTGATTTCTCAGTGGAAACTCTGCAAGCAGAAGCAGCAGGAACAATGCATTCCCAGGCCTAAAAGAGCACAACTGCCAGCCTAGAACACTGGGCTCAGTAAAACTATTTGCCATAGTTTAAGGAGAAAGAAAACCTCTCCGTGATTCAAACAGCCTCTGTGTGTGTGTGTGTGTGTGTGTGTGTGTGTGTGTGTGTGTATACACGTGTACATACATACATATATACATATATACATACATATGTGTGTGTATATATATAATCTCCAGCAAAAGATTGCTAGACAAAATACTGGAGACAATACTCTGAGCTCAAGAGAGAAATAAACACAGCCATGATACTCTAGAAAGGAAACAAACTAAGCTATAATGTAATATAATGGCTCAGCGGTTAAGAGCCCTGTCTGCTCTTCCAGAGGACCTGAGCTCAATTCCTGGCAACCACAAGGCGGCTCACACCTATCTATAATGAGATCTGATGCCCTTTTCTGACCTGCAGGTGTACATGCAGATAGAGCATTCATATACATAAAATAAATACAATTTTTTAAAAATTAAAAATGTAATGAAATACAAGTACAACAAATAACAAGCAAAAAACATCAAAATGACTATATAATTTATGTATACCTTTTCAGCAATATCTCTAGATATAAATTATATCAACTCTCTAATCAAAAGATACAGGCTACATAAATTATTAAGAAGGAAAATCCATCTATTTGCTATCTATAAGAAACTCATCTTAGTTTTAAATATAGGCAGCATCTTTAAGTGAAAGAATGGAAAAAAGTATTCCAAGCAAATGGGATCAAGGAGCAAGTATATATTGTCATCCTAACATTGAATGTAAAATACACTTCAAACTAAACTAATTAGAAGAGACAAAGACAGAAACTTCATTTTTATCAAGGGTACAATTTTATCAGGAATATATATATATATATATATATATATATATATATATATATATATATATATGTATTAAAGGCATCTGAAATCAAGTAATTTGAGGTGATTTCAAGAGAGAAGGAGAGGAAGGGGGGGTTATGCACATGTGTGTAACTTAAAGGAAGTTGAGCCAACAGTACTCCCAACAAGAACCAAAGAGTAGCAAAACCCTCATGCACAAGAAACCTCCCTTTGTATGGTTGGTCAGATAGCTGAAGTGAAACAATACAGACTATTGATGTAGAGCTTGGTTGCCTCTTAGAGGTTGAAAGTGGGACTCTATTGCTGAAGACACCACACACTGAGAACACGCTGAAGTGAAACAATACAGACTATTGATGTAGAGCTTGGTTGCCTCTTAGAGGTTGAAAGTGGGACTCTATTGCTGAAGACACCACACACTGAGAACCCAAGACTCAGATGATTCCAGATACATCTAAACTGACAGCCCTTTTCCTGTGTACTAGCTTTCATGGTACCAGAAAATAATAATATGCAAGATACTGAAGATAGGAATTAATTAATAGGCCTATCTAACTGCAATACCTATGAAACATAATGACACACATGGCAAGATGCCAATAGAAATGCAATAAGTGGTACTTAAATGTTGGTGGTAATGAAGAACTGTCTAATTGGACTTAAGGCCCACTCAACAAATGGGAAATCATTTCTGGTACTAGAAGACTAACCAATTTCTTGAGACTCATGAAGGTATGAGCCTTGAAAAACAATCTATTATTGTCAATTTGCTATAACATCACTGTTCCTTACTACATTCTAAATATTTATACCCACAGATACTACTGCTAATCAAAGAAGTCTCTCACTGTAGCAAATAGAGACCATCACAGAAAACCACAACTGGACACACTACAGAAATTGATGGATCACGGAGTGTCCAGTACCAGAGGATACATGTACATCACAGCTCCTGCATTTTTTGTTTAAGGAACATTTTGGGAAAAGGGATGGAAAGATAAAATCCAGAATACCAGAAAGTCTACTGTGAAATAGTCTTTCCTAAAGATATCTGTATAAACAAGATCAGAAAAATGTCACTATCAATGGCCATGTTAATGTGGTAGGGGAGAAATTTCATGTGTTGCTGTCCTGATACAACCGCTATAGAAAACAAATGACTACCAAGAAAGGAAGAACTTTAGTCTTTCTCAGGGATGAGCCCCCGTATTTGTGGTCAAATACAAAGTGCTCAGCCCTGAAAGCATAAGCCACAAACAAGAAAAAGAGACTCAGCAGGTTTTGTTTCTATATCTGTGCATACATAGACATACATATATGTAACAATAATGATCAAAGAAAAAGAGACTATTCACGTTGAGAGTACTGGAGAATGGGAAGGATTAGAGGGAGGTTACGTAGGGGAGGCTGAAGTAAGGAAAGGGAGGGGGGAGTTTTAATTAAAAATGAATTGAAAAGGAATGTCAGACACAGACGAATGGGTGGAGTTTTGTGGAATGTTGTTTTTCAGGTATGACTGGCCATTGCTCTCTTGAACTCTCAACAGATGTAATTACTGCAGGACTGATACACAATATTGGGCCTATTAATATTTAGTACTAGACAGGGTGAGGTTGAAAGGGTAGCGCGTAGGAGGCCACACCTCTACTCAAGGAAGTATAGAAAGTTATCAGTTAGCTAGGAGAGATTTGTTTTTTTTCTCCTTCAGTGATTTAGTGACTTATAAGTAATCCTTATCCATGTTCCTGTAAGTAGCCCTTCACTCATGCTCTTTCCTGTAAGAAACCCTAACTAAACTCATTGGTTCACCAAGAAAGATCTAATGGAATATTTGTTTGATCTACTGTTGGTGCCTTGTCTGGGGTGAATAGCTATTTGTTCATCTACCTAAGAGATATCCATCCAATGAATATCTATCACAACAAACACAATACTGTACTGAAAGTAAGGCTTATCAATGAATATATATTTTTAAGATTAAGATTTCTGTGAGAATACTATTTTTATTTTTGTAGCCCCATATCGTAGTTGCCAAATAGCTGTTTACTGAATTGAAATGAATGGATTAAGAGAAACATCTTATTTTGAAAGTAAGAAGAACCAATTTTATTATTATTATTGCAACAGTTCTATGATAAAGAAATACTGTTTAATTTCCAAAATTAAAGGCAACAATACAGATTATGGGTCTTTCTTCCTAGGGGTGGAAGGTAAGTACCAATTGCAATCTTCAAAAGAGAGGAAGAAGCCAACATTCCTAGTCAGCTAGGATGCCTATGAACTGGAACAATGACCACCATGGCAGGATAACTTTAAAGGTGTAGCAGTGACTTGATGACCTTGGTCGTAACCAGCAGCTCTGTAATTGAACTCAAGACCTGCTTGACAAGAGCAAAATGATGCCTGGTACTGGAAACCTAACAAACTACGGAGGGAGAAGTCAGACAGGACATACCCACTTGTACAATAGTGGCAGAAAAGTCATGGGAATAACAAGCCAGTTCCTTTTTTGTACTGGTGTTTGGAGACAGAGCCAATCTTTGTAGTCTTGGATGGCCTGGAACCTGTGATGTAGACCCAGCAAGTCATCTGCCTTTGCCTCTTCTTAAATTTTTAATTTTAATTTATTAGAATTTATTCAAATTACATCCGGAACATTATCCCCTCACTTATCGCTTGTGTATCTTCCCATTCCCACCCACTTTCCCTCCTTCCTTCTTCTGCCCTATTCCCTTCCCCTATACCTCTGACAGAAGGGGACTTCCTCTCCAAGCATATGGCCACAGTATATCAGGTCTCATCCTGATAGCCTCCTTCCCCTTCCTCCACGTGCAGCCGGGCCTCCCCTTCAAGGGGGAAATTATCAAATTGAGGGCATCAGAGTTCATGTCAGAGGCAGTCCCTGCTCTCCCCACAACCATGGAGAATGAGCTGTCCATTAGCTAGATCTGAATAGGGAGGTCTAGGATTGCTGCATGCATTGTCCTTGATTGGTGCAACAGTTTGTGCAGGCCCCCCTGGGTCCAGACTTGCTATCCTTGATGGTCTCCTTGTGGGGCTCCTGAACCCTCTGGGTCCTTTCATCTCCCCATTCTTTCATACCACTCTCAGTACTCCACAGGGAGTCTGGTAGCTAGTCACACCATCTGTCCTAGTCCCCTGCTGGGTGGAGTCTCTCAGAGGACATCTATGTTGGGCTAATATCCACTTATAAGTGAGTATATACCATGCATGTCTTTCTGGGTCTGGGTTACCTCACTCAGGATCATTTCTAGTTCGACATAAAACCAGATACACTATATCTGTTAGAAGGGAAGGTGAGGAAGAGCCTAGAACTCATCACCATAGGAGACAACTTCTTGAACAGAACACCAATAGCTCAGGTTCTAAGATCGACAATTGATAAATGGAACCTCATGAAACTGAAAAGCTTCTGTAGGGTCACTGTCAACAGAACAAAATGACTGCCTCCAGACTGGGAAAAGATCTTCATCAACCCTACTTTTAACAAAGAGCTAAAATCCAATATATATAAAGAAATCAAGAAATCAAACAGCACCGAACCAAATAACCCAATTAAGAAATGGGCCTCAGAACTAAACAGAATTCTCAAGAGAGGAATATCGAATGGCTGAGAAACACTTAAAGAAATGTTCAATGTCTTTAGTCATCAGAGAAATGCAAATCAAAATGACTCTGAGATTCCATCTTACACCTATCAGAATGGCTAAGATCAAAAACTTAGGCGACAGCACATGCTGGCAAGGATGTGGAGAAAGGGGAACACTCCTTCATTGCTGGTGGGAGTGCAAACTTGTACACCCACATTGGAAATCAATCTGGTGTCTTTGCCTCTTCACTGCTAGGATGAAGCATGCATGCCACCATGCCCAGCTTCCAACCACTTTCCAATTAAAGTCCTGCTCTGCAAAATGATATCCATTATCAAGTTGAGAAACTATGGCTACACAGGAATAGGCCCAAGGAGAAGCAACTACTATTATACTGCTAAGTGGACATGGTATTAAACTGACTCCCAATGACATGTTGATATACCCATATATCAATGCATTTCTTAACCCTCATCTAAGAAGCTTCTATTTGCAGTAGACAGTGACTAACAGAGAGTTGCAAAACTGGTCACATTGCACAGGATAAGATCCTACAAACCTACAAGAAGAACATTATGAAAGGCAGATTTGGGCCCAGGGGTCCTGCTCAAACTAAGGCACCAGCCAAGGAGAATACATGCAGTAAACTTCAAACCCCTACCCAGATCTAGCCAATGGACAGAACATTCTCCACAGTTGAGTGGAGAGTGGGATATGACTTTCTCACATACTCTGGTGCCTCACATTTGACCATGTCCCCTGGACGGGGAGACCTGGTGGCACTCAGAGGAAGGACAGCAGGTTACCAAGAAGAGACTTGATACCCTATGAGCATATACAGGGGGAGAAAGTCCCCCTCAGGAACAGTCATAGGGGAGGGGAATAAGGGGAAAATGGGAGGGAGGGAAGAATGGGAGGATACAAGGGATGGGATAACCATTGAGATGTAATATGAATAAATTAATAAAATAAAATAAAATAAACAAACTACAGAATGCTCAGCCCTAAATGGATCATGTATAACACACACTCTCCTAAGGCTCAGAGATCTTGCAGAAGAGGGGTGGAAAGAAGGCTTAGAAGCAATAGATTGCTACAAGGAAGCAATATTGTCTGGGCATAGCAAGGCACCTGAACATATGAACTCATACTGGTTGCAACAGCATGTACAAAATATGTACAATTTCAAAATCAGATCCTACCCCATTATTGAGAGGGCAGTTAGGCACACAATCCTACTCCTAGCTGTGGAGCTGTTGGCAATTGCTAGATGTTAGGAGAAGCTGAGAAAGTATTTTGATCAGTCTCCTATGGAAGACCACACATCTAAGAATATTTAGGCAGTAAAAATTTGTTGTGAAGGATTTTTAAAAAATAGAACATAAAATTGGGTGGGTAGGGAAATAGGAATGGATCTGGGAAGAGTTGGGGGAGGGGTACAAATATGATCAAAATATGTATCAACCTTAAGAATTAATTTTAGATAAAACAAAGTATATGTAAAAAATACCACTGAGCTATGGGTAGCACACGTCTTTAATGGCAGCACTCAGGAGGCAGAGGTAGGTAGATCACTGTGAGTTTGAGGCCAGCCTGGTCTCCAAAGCAAGTCCAGGCTAGCCAAAGCTACACAGAGAAACCCTGTCTTGAAAAACAAACAAACAAAACAATAACAACAGCAACAAAAACATAGTAAAATCCATTACTTTGGGGTTTTTTTTGTTGTTGTTGTTATTGTTTTAATTTTTCTTACTTTATATTTTAAGTAGCATTAAAAACAAGAAAATAAGTGGATTCATGGCTGCATGTGGTGGTGCACACCTTTAATCCCAGCCCTTGGGAGGCAGAGGCAGGTGGATCACTGTGAGTTTGAGGCCAGCCTGGTCTACAAAGCAAGTCCAGGACAGTAAAGGCTACACAGAGAAACCCTGTCTTGAAAAATCAAAAAAAAAAATTTTAAAAAGCGGATTCATAAAAAAGGAAGTGTCTTACGGTTTCTATTGCTCTGAAAAGACACCATAACCATGGCAACTCTTACAAAGGAAAATATTTAATTGGGGTTCAGAGGTTTAGTCCATTAATGTCATGGTGGGAAGCATAGTGCTACACAGGCAGACATGGAGCTGAAAAGGAGTTGAGAGTTGCACATCCAAATCAGCAAGCAGCGAGAGAGATTGACAATGGGCCAGGTTTGAGCATTCGAAACCTCAAAGCTCACCCTCCCCCATGACACAATTCCTCCAAAAAGGCCACACCTATTCCAACAAGGCTACAGCTCCTAATGAGCCCACGGGAGCCATTTTCCTTCAAACCACCACAAGAAGAAAAGGCAAGAAGGAGCCTGATGAGGGGTCACTTCTTTGGTCTGAGAGAGTGGGCCAACCATACAA
Organism: Acomys minous; assembly: GCF_964271855.1. Classification (NCBI taxonomy): domain Eukaryota; kingdom Metazoa; phylum Chordata; class Mammalia; order Rodentia; family Muridae; genus Acomys; species Acomys minous. Next base: position 45,597,319 of record NC_140488.1, read on the forward strand.
GGCTGAGTGACTGAAGCTACCTTTGTAGGCCCAGAAGACACAGCACTGAGCCAGACAATATAATTCTGAATACCTTGAAAATCAAATGGAATTTTCCATATAATATGGGATGGCTTTTATCTCATAACTCCTCCCTTTCATTCTAATTTCTCTTTTTTTGTTTGTTTGTTTGTTTGTTTTCTTTTTGAAGACAGGGTTTCTCTGTGTAGCCCTGGCTGTCCTGGACTCACTTTGTAGAGCAGGCTGGCCTCGAACTCACAGCGATCCACCTGCCTCTGCCTCCCAATGTAATTTCTCTTTTTTTAAAGAATGGGAATGTTTACGATAGCCCTGTCCCACCACTGTAATCTGGACATATAACTTGTCTGTTTCTACCAGGTAATAGTCGAATCATTTTCACCAGGATGACTTACCTGGGTTTTCTTTACATTAAGAGTTGAGGAAGGTGTGGGTGAAGACTTTTAAGGGTTATTGGGATACAGTGAATGTTTTTTTTTTATGTGTTAAGGATATGGATTTAGAGGGAGATTGGCAGCAGGTAAGCATTAGTTATGAACTATTAATCTTCCCTCTTCATCTGAGGAAATCCTAACTCTGAGTAGATCAGAACAAGACCTAATTGGGAAATAGACTAATTATAGGTGTGCTTAGTTGACCTGAGTTCGCAGCTTGGCATAGTAATTCATGTCTGTAACTCCAGCACATAGAAGGCTAAACAAAGTAAGAGGTCACTATAACTAGTCTTTGCTACTTTGTGGGTTCTTCCTTTCCCCACTGTTTATCCCCGTTTTCACCCCTTGACACTAGATGGAGGGATTAGGATAAAGGGAAGAAGAATCAGGAAAATGTCTGAATCTAGTTTCTTTTGTTTCTTCTCTGACCATGGCTACTAGCAAACTGTAAGTAGCTCCTTAAAGGATCAACAACTGCCTACCTCACCCTCTAAAAACTTCCCAGAATTCCAAATGTCACATAACTGCAGAAATTATCTGCATCTGGCAAAACCACGCTGCTGCTAGAGAATGAGGCAAAGCATGATCAGCTGTTGCAAACGGTCCATACCAGCCTCACATCGCTCCACCTGGGATTAAAATGAAAGCACACTCTTACATCTGTGGTTTTAAAGAAACCAAAATTACAAATTTGGCATTACAGGTCATAGGCGAGCTTGGCCTATATAATGAGATCGTATCTAAAGAAAAAATAAATTTCTACTGAACTAGAGTGGTTTCCCAATCCAGTATGAGTGGTATATTTACAAATAAAAAAACATTAGGGGGGGGGGGACAACTGGAGAGGTAGCTCAGTGGTTTAGAGCACTTCTTCTATCAGAGTCCCTGGGTTTGATTCTAGCAATCAAATCTATAACTTCAGTTCCAGGAGACACGGCATCCATGAGCACCAGGTATGCATGTGGCACATAAATATACATTCAGGTAAAAAAAAATCATACATATAACATAAGGTAATTCTTATTTTGTAATGGTGGAAAAACAGACAGTCAGACACATTGGAGAACTCCACGTACAACTGAAGTATATGTATAAGGCAAATGACTTACGGATGAGGACTTGAGCCTTGAAGACTTTTTCTTTTTGCGAAGGGGTTCAAAACCATTGGCCTGTCACTTTGAGGTCTTTTACTACCTCTTTCATGATAATGGTCTTCGTGTCTAGCTGCTTGCGATGATAAGGGTTGGCTATCATTCTAAAACCAATAATTAGATAAAATATTTTAAAACAAGTTCACAAAATTATTTCTCTTCTGAAAAACAATGCTTTTTTTAAGTTTTCTACCTTGAAGAGTTGGGCAGAATGTTGTAATTGTTCTGCTTTTATATAGATGATTAAATTTAATCTGTCTAGTATTCACTTTAAGTAAGACACAAGTCATCCTATGCTATTAAAATTGACCAGATAGTTTAAATGATTATTTCCACATATATAGTAATACTTCGAGACGTAACTTTGAAAAAATGTGAATAGGAAAAATGAACTCTTGATGGTATGCACATTCCAGTATCGGCCTCTCCTCATAGACCATTCTCTTATGAGAGTTATGGCTTTGCGTTATAAAACATGGGTAAAGCTACCATTACAGATAGAGATGTGAAGTATTCCCCCAAAAGAAGTTTAAAATCCTTAAAGAACTTAGCACAGCAATTAGCCATATATTCCATCTGGGCTTTAAAGATGCACACAATAGGCTTGACTTATTTAGAAAACGAATACAGAGTCTGATGCCTTTAAAAAATGCAGAGGCTTGCGCCTTCCCCCAAAATGACAGAAAAAAGAAATGAAATGGGAATAAAACCTAAAAATCAATCAAACAAACAAACAAACAAACAACCTCTCACATTACAGCTAAGAGTCAATATTTAAGGTACATATGGTCATTATGAGCATAGTGCTGTCAGAGATGTACTGGGAGGCCTCTGGCACCATACCTGACATGTTTCTGATGCTGAGGCATCTTCATCTGCATGGTTATAGGGGATGTACTTTATAGCAGTAATTATCCCCTGAATTGCAATGCGCTTTTGTTCCCTGTACTGTAAGTCTCTAATTATCTTCCTCACTTCACTTATAGTTGACAGGACCAATTCGGCTGCAGAAGAACAAATCCCAAGAAATTATAAGTTTAAAAGAGTAGACATAATTGAAAGTAAAAATTAGATTTCCAGTGTAGTTTTACAATGTGAATGTGCTGTATTAACTTAATTGTGAGACTTTGTGTTTATATTTGGTATCCTCTTTAGTAATTTTCATTAAAAATTATAGATAAAATGCATGTATCAGTCAAATTGTGATATATGCTTCTAGTCTGAAGTCTTTGTAACAGAAATTGTACATATTGATTATAATTTATAGATCATATTTTAAATGATATATTATTGGTTAGTCATTGGCCAGAAATCATATTTTCATTATTTTAATCATATACACCTTATTGATAACATAGGACACCCAAGAGGATAGCAACATTTAGATTACGGTAGCTCAGCATTTCAATGTTTACTTTCTCCCAAACATGAAAACAGCTCAAGCTTTAAAAAAGAACAAACTTATTTTATACTTCTAATTCTACTTAAAAGGAAGTTAGTGTTATTCTCTCACTACTAATTCAATTCTAAATTCAGCACCCTGTTTACTCTAGTATCCCTTTTTATTTCAAATCAACAGTCAATCATGTTATATACAAAAGAAACATCACACAGCCACCAACATCTGGATATCAGATTGTATAGCACCTCATTTAGATACCATTGATCTCTCTATGTAATGTCATACAAGTTGAGATTTCCAATGTGAACTGATGTTAATGACATTAAATCAAGATATTATCTACAGGTGAGTCTTCCATCTTCTCTATTCTCTTTTTCCCAGTCTAATAAAATAAAAACATTAACCTTTAGGAGACATAACATATATTGTCTATCTACATTTGGACAAAAATTATTGTCACTAAGGTTTACTACACATAGGCTCACTCCTTTAAGAGAAGAGAATACATGACTAACAGAAATAACATATACTAAGCTTGTAGAATTAAACAGTGGAACTGGCAATTAGTTATACCTTTAACACTGTGACTATACTTGAAGAATGTTTCCGGAACCGGCGGATATGGATAATATCCACCAATAACAGCATTCTTTTCTTCCAAATCAGTCTTCGTTTTAATCCACTGAGTAAATCTTTTTACCCTGGACTCGTACATATAAGGCTGATAGTGATCATCTCCTTTTGAAAAGAGAGAAATGCAAACAAACCAAACAATTAAAAAGAGAAATAAAAAGGTGACAGTAATAGATTTGTGTGGACTTTCTAACATTAAAACAATCTCTCATTTTATATAAAAAAGCAATTTTACTTATCTACTATGTAGCATATCATTATCCAAAGACAATAAACACACCCTAAGAAAATCAGATATATCAGAGTTCACCTGGATTTAAAACTGAAACTGTCTATATGATAATAAAAACCACAGGGGGAAAGCCCTCAAAATTCTATTTTAAATGGTTGGCATCTTCTGAAAAGCTGGGTTTTTGACAACTTATTGATTTAATAGTATGGTGTAATCCAACAACTGAAATATTGCGGATGTAGTTTGGGATTTAAATTCATATTCTTAAGGCAGACTTTAAAGTGGCACATTTATGTCAGATATTGCTAATATGTATAAACTATTGATAAGATATGTTATATATGTTATAAATCTCTTAATTACCAGCATGGTAGCATTCTGGTAAATACCTCATTCCATACTATTCTTTCATGCTCTCATTTGGAAATTTTTATCTTGTTTTAAAGCAAAAATAATATGCTGCTCTTTCTCAGTACTTATGAGCCTTATATATTAAAAAATCTATAGATGTTCAAATCCCTTAATATAACGTGGCTAAAACCTATGCACATCCTCCTGGATAATTTCCTAAGTTCGAGATTACTTCTAATACTCAGAATATTGCAAAACACACAAATTATTGTTATATTGCTCAAGGAATAATGACAAGAATGAAGTTTGTACATGTCCAGCGTGTACAAGTATAATATATATTTTCCCCAAATACTTGTGATATAATCTTGGTTGAATTTAAGGCTGTGCAAACCAAATATATAGAGGGCCTAATTTACTTGTTGACAAATAACAACTTAATCATATAAATTAAATGTGAGATTTGGAAGCAAAATTTTGATTTTTTTTTAATTTGGTACACTGTAAAAAATAATGTTAACTGAATGCTTCTAGGTCTTTCCCTAAAGTCAAGTATGAAACTCATGTTGACTCTACACTGTGGTACCAAGCCTAAGAGTCTTCAATGTAGCAAGCAATTTTCCTATTTTCTATACCAAGTAGCAATCAAGGTTAGCCAAATGACATAAATGCAATTTTCCAATGAGACATGAAACAATTTTCTATTATCAGGAACACAGGAGGAATCTATTTTGTAGGCAAATATTGTTTATTAAAATATTCTACAGTCATAATGATGTCAAAATAAAGCTACCCTGAAGTTGAATGTTATAAGATAGAAGTTAATAAGTACTAAACGGTTCTAGTGAAAAGACAATATAGTACATTTCCAATAAAGAAGATATAAAGAAGGTACTCACCAATAATAAACGTTCGGCTTTCATTTGTAGTGGTGAGGTAAAGCAGATTAGGTAGTTGACTGTTATTTCTAACAACTTTCAACTGGGTACATATAAAATGTGTCACTGTAGAAAATGAAAAATACATGTGAAAGTGCATTTGCATTTCAAAGAGTAGGATCTACTGGAAATTCTTCCCATGCCTTAACAAATACACAAATCTGGAAGAACTTTCCTTAAGGTGCCAATTCAGATTTACTCTGTGGAGAGTGCATCCAAGATGCTACATTTCTAAGATGTTACCATTTCTTGCTGCCTGTCCTTTGACCAAAAAGGGATCTGACACTACCTAGAATGTTCTTTTGCTTTTTGTGACTTTTTAAAGCAGAGGTCATTCCTTTGGAAAGTACAAGGGTTGCATGTAAGAAAGCAAGGTGCTTACTGTGTAAGAGTCATTCTTGTCACTCTAAAACATGAGCGAGAGTGGTTATTTTCTACTAGGGAAGAAAACAAGTTCCTACCTGATACTTCCATTGATTTATTCAGTATAGCAGTCAATCCTGCTTACTTGGAATCCTTCTACCATAGAGGGATATGGAGTAGTAATTTGTATTTGTTTATACAGGTGATTTATATCTCAAATAGTTACCTTAATTAAATGCCAACACTCAATGACAAGATTTATATGATCTGTTTAGTTTTTTTTTTCTTCATCTTGTTAACCTACTTGATAGGTCACAAATGTGATTATAATGAAATTATAATGTCTTCAGACTGCAACTACTAAAAAAACTTATATTTATTTTTAATTACCTATTATGTGAACCTGTCCCCAGGGGCCTGCAGGCCACAGCAGCCAGGGCATCAGGTAGGCCATCTTCATTCTCCAGTCTCCTCTCCAATTCCAGTCCCTCAGTCTTCCCCCCAGCCTTGTAGCACCCCACCTGCTGTGGCCTCCCTTCCTATTCCAGGAGTCTACAGCAGATCCTGCAGGAACCCCCAGCCTTTTCCCATCCCATCTACCCCCTCCTAGCCCATCTCTATCCCTAACTGTCAGCTCCTCATAACTAGAAATACATTCTACCTGGAACCCCAGATACTACACCTGGCAGGATTTCAGAAGAATTCCCTACTGGGCAACCTACAGCCACTACACACTTCCAAGAACCAGAACAGAAACCAACAGAGACCAAGGATCAGAACACCCACCCAGCAAAGGCAAGATCAGATAATAATATCTAGAGTTACAATCATGCCAAACCCAGATGCTTAGACACCAGCATAAAAACACAACCAGTAACAGCCAGAACAATATGTCTCCACTAGAGCCCAGCAATGCTACTACACTAGGCCCTGAGAGATGCAACTTAGCTGAAGCACAAGACTCCAAAACAGCTATTATGAATATGCTCAAGGACCTTAAAGAAGACATGAATAAATCTATTAATGAAGTCTATGAAACTACAAACAGTGGAAGGAAATAAAACTGCTTAAGAAATGAACATAGAAATGGAATCAATAAAGAAAACCCAAATTGAGGAAAAACTGGAAATAAAACTTTATTAATCCAATCTTATTGTGTACTTCAACTCACTATATGGCCAAATAATTTTAATTTCATAAACTAGCACATAAATAAACAAGTATAAATTCATGTAATTATTCAAAAGCAGAATTTGAATAATAATAAGTAATATATAATAAATTAAAAAATTTATCCACAGCATGAATATTAATCCATTTTCTATCTCTCCAATTACTAGTTCTTTCTATTGTAATAAGGAAAAGAAAATCCATCCAAGTAGTAAGAATGACTTTAACTTTTTTGTTTTTCAACACGATTCTCTCTGTGTAATAGCCCTGACTGTCCTGAACTTACTTTGTAGAGCAGGCTGGCCTTGAACTCACAGTGATCCACCTGCCTCTGCCTCCCAGAGTGCTGGAATCACAGGCATGTGCCACCACATCCAGCTCAGTTTTAACTTTTTTTAACATTTAAAAAAAATTTAAGCTCACATCTTCTTTTTCCTATATGGCAATAATTACATCAAGAAAACGCTTTCATTCACAAATAACCTCAAAACCACCTAGGAATACAGTTAACTAAAGAGGTGAGAGTCTTTTACAGGGGAAACTATTAAACACTGAAAGAAGAAATAAAAGATATTAAAAGACTAAAAACCTGCCTAACAAATCAGCAGAAATGATACTGTGTGAAATGCCACATAACTAAAAGCAATCTACAGATTTAGCATAATCCCCCTGAGATTCTAATGACATTCTTTACAGAGCTAGGAAAAAAAAAACTGTAAATTTTGTATGGACGCATAAGAGATCCTGAAATGTCAAAGCAACCTGGAACAAAAAGAGTTATGCTGGAGGTATTATAATATTGGATTTTAAACTATACTAGAGACATGAAAACAGAACCAGCATTATGCGGGCATAAAGCAGGCACACAGTTCAGCAGCATAGAACGAAGATCAAGACACAAATTGGTATAGCCACAGACATCTGATTCCCAAAATAGGTATCAAAATGTACATTACATTCAGATTCTACCTGAACCCCATTCTGAATGGCAATTATCAAGAATTAAAAAGCAATAAAAAATGTTGATGTGGATAAAGGGGGAAAGTAACACATAAACTACTGGTAGGAATGTAAATTAGTCTAGTCTGAAAATCCATGTAGAGAAGTTTCTATATGAGGAGACTGCATGTTTGCTCCCATCATCACAGAAAAACAAAAACAAAAGCAAAAAAACAAGAAAAATTGGCAACCAAATAGGTATAGGCAAAACTAAAGATGAGTTAGGGAGGATCAGTTGACTAGCTCTTGTCCTTAGGAATAAGACATGAAACTAAAGCTTATCTGTCTGGAAGTAAAGCGTCCACTAGTGGATTTCCTTTCCTTAAGTGGGGTAGGATGGTGTGCAGTTGAATGCTCCTCACAATAGGCAAAATAGGACATGCAACTGGGGCTTAGTATTTAATAGTGGAGTGTCATTGTGAGAAATGCAATAGTGGCCGTATTCTATGTTGTATGGGGTAGCATGTATCTGTGACAAATGGGACCTACATTGTGAGTAAGGGGATAACCCCCAAATGACTGAGGGGATAGAGAATATATTGTAATCCTCTTAAATATTAGGGATGGGATCATAAGTAAGCTGTGCAAAAAATTAGTGGCCTTGTTGTGGATAAGAAGACATGTGACTAAAGCTCAGCTGTCTGCCTAACAGACAGAGCCTGCCTGAGAGGGAAGGAATTACATAGAGAAAAAGACAGGTGTGTGCTATATTCTATATTATATTCTGAATAAGCAATAAAAGTTAAAAACAGGGCAGGGCAGATGAGATAGAGGTGTTAGCTGGCATTTTTTTCATGTCTTTTTTGGTTTTTGCTTTGTTGTTGTTGTTGTTTTTGTTTTTTGTTTTTGTTTTTGTTTTTCTTTGTTTTTCGAGACAGGGTTTCTCTGTGTAGCCTTGGCTGTCCTAGACTTGCTTTGTAGACCAGCAGGCTGGCCTCGAACTTGCATCAACCTGCCTGCCTCTGCCTCCTGAGTGCTGGGATTAAAGGAATGTGCCACCATTCCCAGCTTTCATTTGTCTTTTTGAGACAGAGTTTAATGTAGTACAGAGCCCAGGATGGCCTTAAACTCAATATATAACCAAGAATGATCCTGAAGTTCTGATCCTCCTACTTCCATCTCACAAGTGATAGGTTATCTCTGCCAATGAAATAAGCCAATTCAAGTCAGATTAAATAATAAAAAGGGGTAGATTTATTTGGGAACTGGGGCTTCTGGGCGAGTTCACCAGCCTCAGGGGAGGAGGCCAGAGGAAGTCGGAGAGGGTTTCTATGAATTGTAGGTAAAGGAAAATGACATGTCTGCAAAAGGCTGGACTTGTGTCCAGATATGGCCCTCTGAGGCTGGGAATTTGGTGGCTGTCTTCCTCAGGTGATGGGGGTTGGGACAGCCATCAGGAATGTCAGGAATGCGGAAGTGAGCCTCAGAGACTTTCCAAGCAGGTGGCATTGGAGGTAGAGAGAGGAATGGGATTTTCCTGGGTCATGAGGGAGGAGGGGTGAGAAGTGGGTTTTCTGGAAACTCTAACTGAACAGCAAGTTCTTGGAGCACAGGCAGTACTACCACACTCAGAGCTTTGCCACTTCTTACAGTGGGCAGGATGCAAGGGGAAAAGAATAAAATTATACCTGTGTTAAGGAACCCTTTCTGGGAGCCAAAGAACTGGGACCCATTGGAAGAACTAGCCAGTGCAGAGGAAGAAAGTGTCTGACCTCTATTACAAAGGAATTCAGCAAGCAGATGGGCCCAGTCATAAAAATAGGTCAATTAGGGGCTGGAGAGATGGCTCAGCAGTTAAGAGCACTGGCTATTCTCCCAAAGGTCCTGAGTTCAATTCCCAGCAACCACAAGGTAGATTATGGCTGTCTGTAACTCCAGTTCTAGAGGATCTCACACCTTCACACAGACATGCAAGCAGGCAGGCAAAAGTATGACAATCAGGGAATAGTTAGCCTCTATTTGAATGGGAAATATTTTTATACAAGAAATGAGATTTTTTTCCCTCAAAGCCTGATTAGGAAGCTGCAAGAAAATGGGGATGTAGGATCGATCTGAGTGCTGTGGAAGCAGAGAAACAAAGTAATATAATTATTCTTCCCCATTCAAGATGAAGACCACATTAAATATGAGAGAAATCCTTAACCTTTCCTGATGGACCAATTCATGAGAGTCATTAGGTTATCACTGGCTAAGGTGCCTACGAATGTGACACATGTAGAAGAGGTAGACTAGGAGAAAGCTGATCAGGAGGGGCAGTGTGTTGATGCTCAGTGTACCAGGCTGGGTAGGACTCTGTTCACAGAAGAGTTAAAAAGAAAATTAGGTGGTACTCACCTTTAATCCCAGCACTTGGGAGGCAGAGGCAGGCAGATCGCTGTGAGTTTGATGCCAGCCTGGTCTACAAAGTTAGTCCAGGACAGCCAGAGCTACAGAGAAACTCTGTCTCAAAAAAAAAAAAAAAAAAAAAAAAAAAAAGAAAGAAAGAAAGAAAGAAAGAAAGAAAGAAAGAAAAGAAAAGAAAAGAAAAAAATATTAGTCCATCATGGGACATAGAGAAGTAACAGGCTTTAGTGGCTTACTGAGCTCCATGGCATGAGGTGATCTAGTGAACCTGAAGGATTTAGAACACCATGCAAACTGGGGTTTTAAAATGTGACAGCAACCAAGATGGAATGAGGAAAAGAAACAACAGACAAGGGGGCCTGTCCGAATCACTCAACACCCTTTAAAGATCAATTCAGAACGGATCAAAGCTCTGAATGTAAGTCCTGGAACTCTGAAACTACTAAAGGAAAAAACTTGGAGATGTAGATACATGCAATTACTTTCTGAATGGGAGTCCAACAGCTTCAGAAATAATAGCCAGAATTGGCAAGGGGATTGAATCCAAATGAAAAGTTCCTGCACAACTTAGAAAACAGCAGAATGAAGAGACAATTGAAAAATGAAAGAGAATCTTTGCCAGCTATTTTTCTGACAGAGAATGAGTATCCAGAATATATGAAGAACTTACTAAAAATTATGTGTCAAAAGAGCAAGTCATCTAATCAATAATAAGGGAACTGAACTGAACTTAAAGGCTCTCAAGACACATACAAATGCAGACCGAGATGCAGCTTAGTTGGTAGAGTGCTTATCCAGTATGCAGGAAGCCTTGGGTTTAATCTCCTGTATGCCATAAACTGGGATACACATGGCTCTTTTTAAAAAGAAAAAAAAATCGCCTACAAATGATTTATAAATGCACAAGAAAGTATTCAATATGCTTAGCCATCTAGATAACGCCATTAAAAGATGGCATTGAGGTTTCATCTCAGCCTAGTCAGAGTGGTTACAACCAAGAAATCAAACAACACCAAATGCTGGCAAGGATGTGAAGTAAAAGAGAATTGTAAGCATAGCTGGTCAGAATGTAATTAGTCCACGAACTATGGAAGTCAGCATAAAGGTTCCTGAAAATCCTGAAACTGAGTTACCTATGGTTCAATCATACCACCCCTGGGGTTCTGCCTGAAGCAATCAAAGGCAACACACAAGATATGCTTGGATATACTACTGGATCATTCACAATCACCAAGGTATATAGAGTTAGCCTAGGCACCTTCAGTGCACTAAGTGGAAGATATAGTTTTTAAAATTGCTTTCAGATCGTTTGTACTTTTAATTCATGGTCATGCCTCTTCTTTAAGTCACATTGCTCTCCCTGAAAAAACATATTTTCTTTAGGTATATGAGTGTTTGCCAGCATGTATTTATGCATACCATGTGCATGCCTAGTGTCCACAGGTGTCAGAAGAGGGCATCAAGTAACCCAGCACTGGGGTTACGGATGTTTGGGAGCCACCATAGGTTTCCAGACCAAACCTAGACCCTCTACAAGAGTAGCAAGTGCTCTTAACCACCGACCCATCACTCCAGCCCCCATTTTTACTATTTTTAAGTTCACACTGCTGCTCCCCAAAATAGAATATATCAAAATATGGAGTACTTGGGTTAATGTTTTCAAAGACTTCTGGCTGAGATGTAGAAAACAGCTGCACTATGAATGGTTGCTCTGAAGTCCAATCCATAATGTGAATCCAGCGGTAGGACCAAAAGTCTTCACTGCTTTCTATGTGCATAGAACAGGTAGATACATGAAAACCATTGTATGCATATCAACACACGACTCTTCATGTAGAAGTACTAACACTTTCAAATGTAAAAGCTCACCTTTCTTTTTTGATCGTTGCACCCGCCCCACAAAGGTTAACACACCAACTACATCGCAGATGAGATTTCCTGGCATCTCCTCTAGTTCTGATCTGAAAAAACAAAATTGTTAAATAGATGTTATATCTTTAAACAGTGACAAGACAGTCTTCAGTAATAACAATGAAAATACCTATCTGAATAATTGATACAGTTTAATTTGGGGTAGATTTTGAATATGTTTTAATCTGTTCTTTTCTGGCTTATCAGCATTTAAAGATTATCATTTAAGGGATTTTTATGAGGAACTATTTTACCTTGTGATAAATCGATTAACCAGATTTGGCAATTTCCATTCTGACTTCAGTTGTTTTTCTTGAATGATAACTATGTTAGTTGGAGGATCTCGGAGATTCAGGCAGATTTCTGAAAGAAAATGTATATTACTTTAATATTTTATTTTCCATAAGTTACAAAGCAAAACAATCAACTGAATACTTGTTTTTACTTTTGTTTGAGACAGGGTCTCACTGTGTATTCCTGACTATACTGAAACTCACTCTGTAGACCAGGCTGGCCTCAAACTCATAGAGATCTGCCTGCCTCTGCTTCCCAAGTGCTGGGATTAAAGGCATGAGCCATCATGCCCAGTTTAGACTCAAAAGGATTTATTAATTGACTATTTCATGAATATTTGTTTCAGAAAAAAAGGCAGAAAAGAAAATGGAAATATATAAAGCCATATATTACCAGTAGAGAATATATCTTTAGTTTTATATGGGAAGTTTCATTGTTATAGATTTACTTGGTCTTTTTACATGATTATATAGTGTTTTTCTCTAACGTGGACATCATATACAAATACAAAAAGCAAACCAAGATCAGTAATCACAATAGTTTGTCTAATAACATAAACACACACAAATGGCAGTGATGGCAGCAGATGTCTCTAGGCCCTTACTAACCTCCTCTCCCTGACTATGTAGCTTTCCTTATTTATTCTGCCCATAACACTTAACTGCCCTGCTATTTTTTCTAGCCATTTTTATTCCTTTTCCTCTCCTCCCAATTATTCTACTATCTTGTCCGTTCTTTCCTCAACTACACTTCTAATTGTAACCTCTCCTTTGGTCTATCACTATTTCGCTATAGCCATTAAATATTTGTTTTACTATAATTTGCTATCTTATCTGTCTGTTACCAATTAGGCTGATATTTTAAGGGTAGGACTATTAATATAGTATTTATAATTGTTTTTCTTATCTGTAGCCCTGATTCGCTTCATTAAATAGCTTATGATAGGTTCTCTTAAAGATCATAAATATATAGTTCTCAACTCCAGGTGCATATTAGAATAAATTGAGAGGTTTTAAAAGATATACAGATGCCTTTGTCTCCTCAGATTAATTTAAAAATAGTATCTTTGGTGTTGGGGAACAATTCCAGTGGTTTTTAAAATCTCCCCCGACTGACTCTAATGCGTAGTCAGAGCTGAGATATATTAAGCAGATAGCCTAGACAAAATATACTTTTCAGTTAGCTGCTCATTTTTATAAATTAAAGTTTTATAGGAACATAGTCATAGTCATTTGGTTGCCTCCACTTTCCACAGGCAAAGCTGAGCGGCTACAGTATCAACCCTACGGCTAGCTGAGACAAAAATATTTATTTTCTGGAATTTTACATCAAGAATTTATTGATCTCTGATGAAGAATGAAAAATGAAAAGTCTCCTACTAGTCAAAATTATATGGGAAATAAAGACAGTTACTACATTAATAAGAAGTAAAGCTGTTGTTAAAGACTAAAGAGCATATTTTACATAGATTATCACCCAGGGTCGCTGTCACTTTAAAATAATTATGTATGTGCATTTACATATTTGAAGGCACAAATACCTTTGTATTTTCAAGAACAGTTTTCCATCATAAAATGTGGGCTTATGGTTGTCCTCTATTTCTTATAGAGGCTCCTATTGTCTTAGTGCTGTCTATTGTCCTAGTTTTCATGTGATTTTAAAGCTCAGAAGTAACTACAAAATCAAAGTTATAGAGGTATCCAAGGCATTTAAGAAGTGTAATTGAAATTACTACTCTAATACTAGGTTACCTCACTCAGAATAATATTTTTATTCACAATTTTAATTTTTAAAATTTTATTTATTCTTCTCTCATCCAATACATCCCAACCATGGCTTCTCCTCCCTCAGCTCCTCCTAGTGCCCCCACATACAGCCCTCCTCTCCCTCAGATCCACTCCTCCTCCATTTCCCTTCAGGAAACAGTAGACCTCTCAGAACTATCAGCCGAACATGGCTTAACAAGTTACAATAAGACTAGGCACAAACCCTCCTATCAAGGCTGGATGAGGTAACTCAGTAGGAGGAAAAGGGTCCCAAGAGCAGCCAAAATAGTCAGAGACAGCCCCTGCTCCCACTGTTAGGAGTCCCAGCAGAACACCAAGCTACACAACCATAACATCTGGAGGGGACTTGGTGCAGACCCATGCAGGCTCCATGACTGCTGCTTCAGCCTGCGTAGTTGATTCCGTGGGCCCGGTTCAGTAGAATAGTCTCAACTGCTCATGCTTTCTTATTTGTGGATCATAGCCCTGAATCCTTACGTTTCACTGTATACACACAAGTTGCCACAGAAGCCAGAAAAATAAGAAAAGAACATGAGCAGGGTGTGAATGAGAAGGAACTCTAGAAGCAGGGGTCATAGGGCACAGGGTGATATGAAGGGGAAGGAATGAGAAAACAGGGAAGAGACGTAAACCGTTAATCTAGGAGAAGGAGGGTAATACTGAGTGTGAGGGAGGAACGAGAGATTAACACTAAACATGCTGGAAAAATCATAGGGAAACATAATTTTATAAGCTTACCTAATGTACACACACACAAACACACACACACACAGATGATAATACTTTCCTCAATAGCTGTACACACACACGCACACACACACATACACACACACGCACATACTCACACACACAGTACCATCACCAGCATACTAAACAAAATAAACAAAAACAAAATAGTGCCAGGCAGTGAAAACCTCCATTTGAGTTTTTTTTCTGTTCAGGAAAGTCCAGTATAATTTCTAATTGTATTCTAAATATTTACCCTTAATATGGACAGATAACTGTAGCATTTACCCTTCTTTTTGGAACAGACAGAAGCTGCCACAGATATTCACAACTGGTCATGATAATAAATACTTGTCGGTACCCAGCTCCAGTAGATTACATCCACAACACAACTCATGCAGCTAAAGCTCAGGGAATGCTGAAGAGAGGGCAGGTGTATTGTAAGAACAAGGGAGCCAGGAGGCCTACTGCTAGATACTAACTCGTAGAGATAACAGAGACACTGCAAATATGAGATTTCAACAATACAGTTGCCTAAACAAGACCTGTATGACAATAGCAGCTGACATTGCAACATAGATGGGCTAAATTTCATAAAACCTTATCTCTAATTAAAGAGCTAAAAGCCCTACTCCCCATATTATGGGACCCAAATGGAGACTGTGTTGCCTATCTGCTACATCTGAGCAGAGGGTCCAGGTCCTCACCAAGCACGGTCCTTGGTTGGTGTAGTGGTCTCTGCAGCAACCCCCTCCTCTGCCTGGATTTGTTGGCTCCATTGGTCTGCTTGTGGAGCTCCTGACCCCCTCCATGACTTTCTATTTCCCAACTCTTCCATAAGACTCCCTGTTTTCCACCTGGAATTTGGCTGTGAGTCTCATGGGGAGTAGGGACTAGTTCTGACATGGACTCTGTCCCCTACAAGTTGATCACTTTCCCCTGGTGGGGCAGCCTTGCCAGGCCACAGAGGAAGAGGATATAGACAGTCCAAATGAGATTTGATAGGCTGAGGTCAGATGTTAGGGGAGGAAGAGAGGAGGCAGAGAGGGGATGAAGGAGGGAGGGTTGGACCAGGAGGAGACAAGTGAGGGGGCTACAATCATGGTATAAAGTGAATAAATTAAAATAAAAGAGCTAAAGGCATACATGAGTGAGGAAAGAGGGAGAATGAAGTTTCTCTAAGGGGAAGCTCACTGGTAGATTATCAGATCTCAACTAGTCAGCCCTAAACACATATACATACAAGTAACATTAAATGGAATTCTATGATTTTTAAATATGTATACATATATGTACCTATTTCTCATATCTATAATTGACTAAGAATGTCCCCATCCAAGCTAAAAAATTTTATCCCTTGGCTATGTCAGCTTATGAAATGTAATTTATAATTTCCCAAGTGTGATAGTATATGCCATCAGTTATCAACAACTTCTTCTGGAAAATTTTTGCTGTATTTCCACAAGTGATCCCCAAGGCATCTAATGATTAACTTTCATCTTTTCTATGATAAAAATGTAATTATATAAAGGACTAAGTGTGCGAACTATTTAAGGAATAATTTCTTTCTAGCAAGAGTTAAACAATGTCTGCAAAATGGTTAATATTGAGTAAAGAATCATGAGGTTTTCCCAAATAGACTCATATTTAACAAAGCAATTACCATTTGCTACCTTTGTCTGAATAAGTAAATTTAATAAATTAGTTGAGAAATTAAGAATAATCAGAAATATAGTCAGAAAATTTATCACAAGCCAGCAATAATACTTAAAAACTTGCATGATTTTGTACAAAATTCTGAAAAAGACCCTAAACCCCCAAAAATTACGTGCACAACTAATAACTGTTAATGTTTACTAAGTGAATATCTCTAAAATATTTGAGGAAATTGATTCTTAAAACATTGATTACAATACCAATTAGAAAAAAAATCTGTGCTGGGTGTGGTGGCACACACATAATAATCTCACCACTTGGGAAGCTGAGGCAGGAGGACTGCTGTGAGTTTCATACCCAGATGGCCTACACAGTAATTTACATGATGTCTTGGGTTTCAGAGTTAGACCCTGTCTTTTTATTATTATTATTATTATTATTATTATTATTATTATTATTATTATCATCATCATCATCATCATCATCATCATCAACAACAACAACAACAACAACAACAATTTTGCATCATCGTCATCAATTTTATCCTTCCCTCTTCCTTCAATCTCCCTCTGTCTCCCCATCTCTCAGAAAAGGGGAGCCCCTGCCACCCACCCCAGCACATCAAGTTTCATCAGGACTAAGTGTATCCTCTCCCCTGTGGCCTAGTGAGGCAGCCAGCAAGGGGGAAGTGATCAAAGAGCAATAACAGAGTCCATGTCAGAGATAAGCCCTGCTCCCCTTACTAGAGGACCCACAGGGAGACCTAGCTGCCCATCAGTTACACCTCTGTAGGGGGCTTAGTCCCAGTCCATGCATGGTCCTTGATTGGTGCTTGAGGTTAGATTCTGTCTTAATTAATAACAACAAAAGACTTTTCAAGATTATAACAAGTGGCAACATTTGAATATTAACAAAAGGTCACTTAATAATAATGCATTGAATTTAAGTTTCCTGATTTTGATAATTGTACAGTGATTGTGCAATGGATCATTTGCTTTTTGGAAACAATATCTTGCCACAGATCAAGGTTGACCTTGAACTTGTAGTCCTCCTGCCTTATTCTGCCAAGAAGTGGGATTACAAGGATCCACCAGCACAGATGGCTAGATGTTCTTGATCGTTAGAAATATATATTATATTTATGGTTGTGAGCCTAGCCTTTAATACCTGAGCCATCTCTCCAGCCCATATTTGACTACATTCCCTTGATGGGGAGACCTGGTGGCACTCAGAGGAAGGATAGCAGGCTACCAAGAACAGACTTGATACCCTATGAGCATATACATATAGGGGGAGGAAGTCCCCCTCAGGAACAGTCATAGGGGAGGGGAGTAAGGGGAAAATGGGAGGGAGGGAGGAATGGGAGGATACAAGGGATGGGATAACCATTGAGATGTAATATGAATGAATTAATTAAAAGACGAAAAAAAGAGAAAAAAGAAATACATATTAGTACAAAGCTATGCAATCATGTACGATGGCTGTCACTTTCTCCCAAATGGAATTGTGTGTTTAAAGAAAGAATTAATTAATAAAAATAAATATTAATAGTTAATTAATGAGTTAAGGTAATGTAAGGTAAGGGAATTTTTTTATAATGTTCATTGAACTTTTAACCTTATAAGTGGAGAAACTACATGCTCTTTTCTCCCTACTTAAGTTTTGTTTCAAGTAATACAATTACAAAAATATAAGTTAAGGAGTATAAACTTTATCCCAATCCATTTGTCTTCTACATGCTTCCCTGAGTTAATACAGCCTTAGCGTTTTCATTCATTGGAAAAGTTTATACATCTTGCATATGCATCTGTAGCTATAAAGATAAAGACTATGTGCATAATTTATATATTGCTACATTGTGTAATGTTTTATAAAATAGTATGCTTTATATTATTCTACAATATATATCTTATTGATTTATACATGTTTTCCATTATATCAAAAATAAAAGCATTAAAGGATAAAATAAAAGTAATAGCAGAATGGTTCAGTGGGTTAAAAGCACTTGCCATGTAAAACTGATGATTTGAATTTGATCCTCAGATCACAAGGTGGATGAAAGAACAGGCTCCTAAAGTTGTTCTCTGATTTCTACAAGCATTCACACACACACACACACACACACACACACACACACACACACACACACTCGAGATAAGAAAGAGAGGGGGGAGGCTCATATAGTCACAGCATACACACATATACAATAACAAAAAACCCTGAATAGCTAAGACAATCACATACAATAAAAGAGCTTCTGGAGGTATCTCCATCCCTGATAGCAAGCTGTACTACAGAGCAACAGCAATAAAAATGGCATGGCACTGGCATAGAGACAGACGTGTGGATAATAGAATTGAATTGAAGACCCAGAATTAATTCACACATCTTTGGGCACTTGATTTTTGACGAAGAAGTGGAAAAAGATAGCATCGTCAACAAATGGTGCTTGTCTAACTGGATGTCTACTTGTAGAAAAATGCAAATAGACTCTTATCTATTACCTTGAACAAACTAAAGTCCAAGGGCACTCGGGAGGCAGAGGCAGGTGGATCACTGTGAGTTCGAGGCCAGCCTGGACTACAAAGTGAGTCCAGGACAGCCAAGGCTACACAGAGAGACCCTGTCTCGAAAAACCAAAAAAAAAAAAAAAAAAGACTTCAAAATACAACCAAAGACACTAAATCTGTTAGAAGAAAAAGTGGTGAAGAACCTTGAGCTCATTGGCACAGGAGACAGCTTCCTGAACCCAACGCCAGTAACTCAGGCTCCAAGATCAACGATTAATAAATGGGACCTCATGAAACTGAAAAGCTTCTGTAAGGCAAAAGGCACTTTCAACAGAACAAAATGACAGCCTACAGACTGGGAAAAGATCTTCACCAACCTTACATATAACTGAGGACTAATATCCAAAATATATAAAGAATCTAAAAACTTAAATATCACCAAACTAAATAATCCAATTAAAAATGGAGTATAGAACTAAACAGAATTCTCAACAGAGGAATATGGAATGGCCGAGAAACAGTTAGAGAAATGCTTAACATCCCTAGTCATCAGGGAAATGCAAATCAAAACGACTCGAGATTCTATCTTACACCCATCAGAATGGGTAAGATAAAAAAGTCAAGTGACAGCATATGCTCTCAAGGATGTGGAGAAAGGGGAACATTCCTGCATTGCTGGTGGGAGTGCAAACTTGTACAACCAATTTGGAAATCTATCTGGCATTTTCTCAGAAAATTGGGAATAGTTCTACCTCAAGACACAGCCATACCACTCCTGGGCGTAGACACAAAAGATGCTCCACCATACAAGGACATTTGCTCAACTATGTTCATAGCCTTGTTCATAATAGTCAGAATCTTCAAACAACTTAGATGTCCCTCAACTGAAGAATGGATAAAGAAACTGATGTACATTTACACAATGGAATACTACTCAGCTATTAAAAGCAAGGAAAATTTGAAATTGCAGGCAAATGGATGGAACTAGAAATGATCGTCCTGAGTGAGGTAACCCAGACCCATAAATACACACATGGTATGTACTCACTTATAAGTGGATATTAGCCACCTAATACTGGACGAATAACCACACTACAATACACAGACCTAAAGAAACTAAATAATAAGGAGGACCCTAGGGAGAAGGCTTATTTCTCATTCAGAAGGGCAACTAGAACAGACCCTGGAAGCAGCTGAAGAGAAGGAACAGGAAGGGAGCCTACCATAGAGGTCCTCTGAAAGACTCCACCCAGCAGGAGATTCAAGCAGATGCTGAGACTCACAGCCAAACCTCAAGGTGGAGATCAGGGAGTCTTATGGAAGAGTTGGGGAACAGAAGGACCTGGAGGGGTCAGGAGCTCCACAAGGAGACCAGTGAAGCCAACCAATCCAGGCAGAGGAGGGGGTTGTTGCAGAGACTGATGCACTGACCAAGGACTGTGTATGGTGAGGACCTAGACACCCTGCTCAGATGTAGTAGATACGCAGCACAGTTCCCTTGTGGGCTCCATAATATGGGGAGTAGAGGCTACCTCTGACATGGACTCTGGTGCCCACTTGTTGATCATTTTCTCCTGGCAGGGAAGCCTTGCCAGGTCACAGAGGAAAAGGATACAGGCAGTATAGATGAGACTTGATAGGCTGAAGTCAGGTGTTAGGGGAGGAGGGACCCCCTTCCTGAGTAATAGGGGAGGGAGGGAGGGAGAGAGTATGAGGGACAGAGGGTGGGACCAGGAGGCAAGGAGAGAGGAGGCTACAATTGGATTATAAAATGAACAAATTTAAAATAAAAAATAAAAAATAATTTAATAAATAATTTTGGCACAGTACTTAATAATAACTATAAAATGTACTCATGTGATTAACTTAATTATTACACACAAAAATTGAACAAAAACTAACTTAAGTATATCTGAAATGGAGTTCATTCATTGGTCAACAATAAATGTCTCAGATAACCTTTCTTAATAAGTGCACTAATTAACCTGTTTATTTAGTAATTGCTTAAGTTTTTATAAAGTAATTTAAGTTTGCCAGTATCTAACAAATTCAGTATTTTTACAGACTTTTGCCTAATATGAATTTGCAAGTTCGTAGAGGCAAGATAGCCATGATAAAAAATTAATTAAAAGGCCAGGCATGATGGTACACATCTTTAATCCCAGCACTCGGGAGCCAAAGTCAGGTGGATCTCTGAGAGTTTGAGTCCAGCCTGGTCTACAAAGTGAGTTCAGAACAGCCAAGGCTATATAGAGAAATCCTGTCTTAAAAAACCCACAAAAAAAGAAAGGAAGGAAGGAAGGAAGAAGGGAAAGAAAAAAGAAAGAAATTAATTGAATACTTAACCAATTGTAGAAATTTGTTTAATCTGTGGATCCACAGGTTCAGGCTTGGTTCTGAATGGGTAGCTTTTCTTCACAGAATAATTTTGAAGCAGAAGAGCGAAGCCCACTCTCAAACTTTTATACCACTCTGGACAGAAAGCATTCCACATAATCACTGACACCATGCCTGAACTGTCAGCAACTTCCAAAAAGCTCTAGAAAAGGAGTAAACACATGTACACATTTGTTATTTTTATTCATATGGTGACACACAAGGCATTATCTGCAAAAACTTATGCTTACAGAAAAATGACACTTAAAATACATTTTTTATTAGTAGTGACTCAGTTGTTAACTCTGATAGTGGAAGTCGGCCATACATAACTGACTTAGTGTGTGATTTATAAACATCAAAGGCACAGAACAAATCTTAGTTATGTTTACTTTTCCCATAATGCTTAACACTACCATACACAGAGCAACCACACAATAAAGTTTTCAAATGAATTTGGTAAGTCTTATAATTTGAAGATCTTCATAGCATTCTTCAACATTTGCAAGGCTGAAGGATCTTGCCATTTATTCATTTATCCTATAGCCCTTTAGATAGACATTGAGCAAGCATAATTCCATCAATGTGCTGATGACATTAATTTACTCATCCTCATATCCTATAATTTGTTACAGTGGCATGGCAATTATTTCTGTTATACTCTTTGGCACAGGAGAATACTAATGCTAACACTATTCTTGCTCAGTTTAGGTATGGTTAAATAAATACTTTGCAACAAGATGTTCTTTTCCATTTTATTTATTTTATTTTATTTTATTAATTTATTCTAAATCTGGAAAAATCCTGACAGAAAACATCCAAAAAATCAAGGACACCAAGAAATCTGAGGATAATAGGCATTGAAGAAAGAGAAGATATCAGACTCCAAGGCCCAGAAACTATTCTCAACAAAATCATAAAAGAAAATTTCTTTTCCATTTTAAAACATAAAGATGGACAATACTGGTTCTTCTCCTCCTCCTCCTCCTCCTCCTCCTCCTCCTCCTCCTTCTCTTCCTTCTTCTTCTTAGGAAAGGCCATTTTAAAATAAATTATCTTTTTAATTATAGAGATTTTTCAAAATTAAACAGACAAAACACTCCTAGGACCTTGCATTATTCCTTTCTATCTGAAGAATGAATGAATTCCCTGGAGAGTCTAGTCTTTCTCTAATAACTTAACAGCAAGATTGTCCAGGGTTGCCAACTACAGCAGATCCTTCTACTACCATTCACTTGCCAATTCTTTGGACCACCGAGTCCTGCTGGCAGAGACTGCTGGCTCTGTTTCACCCACAGGGTCATGCAGAAGTTGTGGAAGGAATGGTTACATTCTCCCCAGAACATAATCACCTGGACCCTGCAGTTGGTGAAGGTATTGTATTCAATGTCCCAGCTCCACATGGCTGCCATGTTTCACTTCTTAAGGTAGAACATCTTGTCGCCTCCTGACTAGGAGCCTGTACTCCTGGAGTGCAGAATGCGAGGACAGGACACAGGGTTCCTTGCCATCCTCCACACAGGTCATGGTGGCAGCTCAGAATGGCAACGCCAGTACTGGTTATATCTTAAGAACAGTATCCCAAATTTTCTTTAGCTATTTTAATTTCTTCTCAAATGATGGTATAGTCTAAGATCATTTTTTTCTTAGCAATGCCAATACATTTTGGTAATGTATTCTTTTAATCATGAAACATATATCAAGTCCAGATTAGCCTCCAGATATTATGTTAGGCACTGAAAAGGATGAATAGCTGAGTCACTAGCCCTGATAATAGCTAAAACAGAGGACTTGGGATGTGCCCTAAACACACTTAAACCATTTATTCATATTAAGAAATTGTTCCTCATGTCAGCTCTGTAACATATCAGCATCTTCATTTGGATGATTAAAAAAAATTGAGGCTTTAAAAAGTCAAATAGCTAATGCCATAAAGACACAACACAATTGAGATTTGGAACCAGTTCATATGAATAAGAAGCTATATGACATACATAGTGAGTGGCATTCAATATTACATATGTGTAATACATGATGGATTTAAATATAAAATTTTATGTATGACTTACACACAACCGTGAGAGGGGATAATATTAACCACATTAACAGTAGATATTCTGAGTGGTAAAATCTTGGATAATATTCTCTTAATATATCCTTTTATCTTTTCTCTTAATTCCCTTCAATAAGCATACATGACTTTCAGAACCCAAACTTAACAAAACAAGTATGCTAGCTCTGGATACACACACACACACACTATAGTGTAGTATTAAGTAAAAGGAAAGCAGAGCATAAACATAAAAGAACTCCAGATCTCACAGCACTATATGGCACAGAGTCAACTTAACAGAAAAGTGTAGGAGTGGACTGACAATTAGAAAGTCCCTAGTGAATGATGATCTGCAGAAAAGGCCAATTCGCTGTATTGAGAAGTAGGGAAAACATCTTCAACAAGTGCACTTGAAGAGGAGAGGCAGGAAGGCTCCAGGGCTATTTTTCCTTTACTACTGTGCTTTCCTTTTTAAAAGTTCAACTAGGGACTAGAGCCTGCTTATATGCTGGGACAAAAGGCACAGAGAAGAAAAGATTAAAGACAAAGAAAAAAATTGTGAGTTGCGTGTGGTGGCACACACCTGCCTTTAATCCCAGCACTCGGGAAGCAGAGGCAGGTGGATCCCTGTGAGTTCAAGGCCAGCCTGGTATACAAAGTGAGTCCAGGACTAACTAGCCAAGGCCAAACAGAGAAATCCTGTCTTGAAAAACTAAAAAGACAATCTCTCAAAAAAGAAAAAAAAAAAGAAAAAAGAAAAAGAAAAAGAAAAAAAGTGTGAAAGAAAACAGCTAGATCAGGAATCTAAAGAGTGTAGCTACCTCTTTAACTGAAGTGAACCAATGGCCCTGCACAAGCTAGGTCAGTTCTCTAACAATGAGCTATATGCCAAATCCCAATTAATTTTTAATAGAAAAATCATGTAGAAAAATAATTTGAAGTAAAAAAAATATGTATTTAAAATTATTAAGTTGAACCTGTGGGAAAGGACTTAAACAAATAATTTTTGTCAATAAAAACTTAAATGCATGTGTTATAATCTATACGTTTAAATTAACATATACTATTCTAGTGCTACTTGTACCTGATATGGCTCAATCGCCTTTTTATTAGGTTTCCCATAGTATCGCAGTTTTGACTTATGCAGGATCCTCACAAGCAAAGCAGGAAAACTCTTTCTGGTACTCCAGGTCAGTTCAAGGTGTGAGAGAGAGATTATTCTGATGTCTAAAATATAAAAGATAAAAAATTGTATTTCTTAGGCCATCATAGTTTCAAAGATCTATTCTTATGTTAAAAATGAGAGCCAGACCATACCTATTATAACTCCTTCTTGCCAGAGAGTCCTTTTTAACAATTTAAATTAGAGCCTATCTATATAGCTCTCTCATATAAATTATATACTATCATCACTAAAATATGTATAGGACTCACCATATAGAATAAGATGAACACCACATAAAGTAAAACATTGCTTCCTCTAAATTTCCTTCCACCACAGCAAACCATTTCATTACACTATGTAAACATTGGGTCTAAATTTATCTCTTAATATTTTCTCCAATTAGTGTTTTCTATACACAATACAGTCATTTATTTAACTTACAATAACTAAAAGTAAGCCGGGCATGGTGGCACACGCCTTTAATCCCAGCACTCGGGAGGCAGAGGCTGGCAGATAGATGTGAGTTTGAGGCCAGCCTGGTCTACAAAGTGAGTCCAGGACAGCCAAGGCTACACAGAGAAACCCTGTCTCAAAGCAAAACAAACAAACAAAAAACCAAAAAACCAAAACAAACAAACAAACAAAAAACCCAAAAAACCAAAAAAAAAAAAAAGTAAAATAATTACAGGCCGATTATATATACTGAGTTATTTGTGTAAATTCCTGGTAATAAGTAAGTTTCATTATCAAATAAGAAAGAATAGAACCTAGATACTCAATTTAGCATTTAGACAACCAACAGTAGAACACTTAGTCTCAAATTTTTAAGTATCATGACCTGTTACTATTCTTAAAAAATTAGTAAATATCTTTTTGGAAAGTTGAGACAGGGTCTCTCTGCATAGCCTTAACTGGCCTGGAACTCACTATGTAGATCAGACTGGCCTCAAACTCTGAGATCCATTTGCTTGCCCTTGCTTCCCAATGGCTCAGATTAAAGGGGTGTGCCACCATACCTGGCCCAAAGATTTTAAATATCTTGAAGAGCTTTTTTTTTAATGTGGTTTATACTGATTAGTTTATATGTACATTATACACTTAGAAATAAAGAAACCAACAATTAATTTAATAATAAATTTAATATATATTACTATGAACAATAATCTTTTTAAAAATGACTGTTTTTATCCAAATAAAATCAGGACTGAGGAATATAGCTCAGTTATTGGAACACTAATCTACTGTGCATGCCACCATAAATTCAATCATCAATACTGACAAGAAGAAAAAAAATCAACATTTCAAATAGCTGGAAACTAGCTCAGTGGTACAGCACCTGCCTAGGATGCTTAAGGCCCTAGATTCAACACCCAACATCTCTCTCTCTCTCTCTCTCTCTCTCTCTCTCTCTCTCTCTCTCTCTCTCACACACACACACACACACACACACACACACTCTGCAGTGAGATTATTTTATACTACTATAAATCACTATAGCTTATTAGAAAATAGCTTCGTGTGGCTGGAGAGATGGCTCAGCAGTTAAGAGCACTGGTTGCTTTCTCTGAGGACCCAGTTTGATTCCTAGCACCCTGGGGCAGCTCTCAATCATTTATAACTTCAATTCCAGGGGATCTACCACCTTCCTCTGGCCTCTATGGACACAAGACAATCATGTGTTACACAAATACATATGCAATCAAAACACCATACTCTGAGCTTGACTTCACACTTATGCACACAATTGTGCACTGCCCCCTCCCCCCACTGTGTGTCCTCATACATGAATCATAACAGGATCCTTCATAGAAAAAACAAATATGGGGCTGGAGAGATGGCTCAGAGGTTAAGAGCACTGGCTGCTCTTCCAAAGGTCCTTCAATTCCCAGCAACCACATGGTGGCTCACAACCATCTATAATGAGATCTTGTGCCCTCTTCTGGACTGCAGTTGTAAAAGCAGGCAGAACACTGTATACATAATAAATGAATAAATCATAAGAAAAAGAAAACAAAGCTGAAATCCAAGACTGGAGAAAAGGTAGACTTGTCTAGTGTGGTTTCTGGCTGGGCAGTGTTGGCACACACCTTTAATCCCTGCACTCAAGAGGCAGAGGCAGGCGGATCTCTGTGAGTTCGAGGCCAGCCTGGTCTACAGAGTGAATCCAGGACAATGAAGGCTACACAGAGAGACCCTGTCTTGGGCAAAAAAAAAAAAAAAAAAAAAAAAAAAAAAGTGTGGTTTCTGTCGGATCTGCATCACCACCAGGGAACTTGATAGAAATGCAAACTTACAGGACTCTACTGCAACCCTAATGAATCAGAAACTTTTGGTAGGACTTGGAAACATCAATTTTAAAACACATTTGTGGGGCTGGAAAGATAGCACAGTCGGGAAATTTCCTATCTTACAAACATGAGGACTTGTGGTTGATCCCCCCCACTACCCATATTAAAAAAAAAAAAAAAGCTAGGCACAGCAGTACCGTCTTGCATTCTAGGTATGGCGGAGATACAAGCAGAGAAATCCCTCAGGCTTGCTGGGCAGCTAGCATACTCACCAGGCTACAGGCCACTGGGAGATGCTGTCTCACAAATGAAATGGTGGATAGAGATTAAAGAATGCAATCCCAGATTGTTCTCTGGCCTCCAAACACATACATGGGCACATGTGCAACTGCATCAATACAAATATGTATACACCCCCAAAAAAGCACTTTGGAGGTGTGAGTAGACCACTCATGTTTATCAGTGTTATCCTAAATGCCACCAAAGTGGTAAAGGTCATTATTAGAAAAAAAAATAGAATCTGAGGCAAAAAGAAATATAGAGGAAAATTATCATACTGATGTGGCAACATTCACCAAGAAGGTATTAACCAGTTAAGAAATTAACTGTGGTGCCGGGCGTGGTAGCACATGCCTTAAATCAGAGCACTCGAGAGGCAGAGGCTAGCAGATGACTATGAGTTCGAGGCCAGCTTGGTCTACAAAGAGAGTCCAGGACAGTCAAGGCTACACAGAGAGACCCTGTCTCAAAAAACTAAAAAACCAAAAACCACAAAAAATAAATAAATAAAAATAAAAAAAGAAGAATTTAACTGTGTGAACATGAGTTATGAGTGGAGAAGAACATTGTGGGTCTGGCTCTATCACTCTGACTTATTCCCTTAAGATTGCTCTATCACTCCTGGCTTTACTGGCTTTTTTTTTTAAAAACATGGGCCCATAAGGCCTTACAGAGACTTAAACTGCCAACCAGAGAGCCTGCATGGGAATAATTGAGGCTCTCTGGACATATGTTACAGTTGTGTAGCTTGATCTTTTTGTGGGACTCTCAAGAGTGGGAGCAGAGGTTGTCTCTGACTCGGTTGCCTGCATTGGGGACACTTTTCCTCTTACTCAGCTGCTTTGTCCATGCTTCAGAGGAGAGGAGGTGCCTAGTCTTACAGCAACTTGATGTGCCAGGGCTGAGTGATATCCATTAGAGGCCCTGCCCTTTTTCTGAAGAGAAAGAGGAGTGAATGGGGGTGGGAGAGGAGAGGAGGGAGGAAAAACTGCAGTTGGTCAGGATGTAAAATAAGAACAAATATAATAAATACGCAAATCTAAAAAATAGAAGAGCCTTGTGGCCCTTGCATGAGGCATGTATTCAGTTGTCAGCAAGTACATGGTTCACAATCATCTGTGACTCCAGTTTCAGAGCATCCTAACATCCTCTGGCTTCCTTGGGCACCAGGCACGCACACTGTGCATATATTTGCATGCAGACAAAACACCCATACACATGAAATAAAAGTGAGCAAATAATGAAACAAAACAAATAAACAAAAAAGCTGGGCGTAACGGTACACATGCTTGTGATCTCAGAGTCTGGAAGACTATGCCTTTCCAGGCCAGCCTGGGTTGTAAGGCAAGACCTTGTCTCCAAAAGCTAGAGAAATGGGTAAAGGTGCTTGCCACCCTAGACTCACATGTGCAAGAAGAGAACATGCATCCCAAAGTTGTCCTATGACCTTCACACAGTCACATGAAATCGAGGTTCTCTGCCCTGACCCTATACCCACAAATAAATATAAAAATTAAAACTAGAAAAAAACAAAACAAAACAAACAGTGCCTGGTTGCCACACCGGCTGTAGTCCCAGGCCTTGGAAGCTAGAGACAGGGGATAAGAAATTCCCTGGACAGCCTGGGCTGTATGAGACCTCCCTTGCCTCAAAATAATAATTTTTTTATAAGTAGAAAATATTAAAAGGATGTCTGTAAGGTTGCAGTGTGAGCTGCCACATTTTACTTGGGGTGTAAACAAGGAATGAGAAAGACACTCTTTTTTGGGGTACCTGAAAGTTTCTAGATCTTGTTGGCGGGTGGACCACATAATCATGTATAAGAGTACATTGAGTGGGTTGGATACACCTTTTTCATGTTACTGTGTAAAGCTAAAACTTAATAAAAAGATTCAAAGGGATGAAACATAAGCAAAGTTAGCACAAAAGGATACCATAAAAATATCTGCAGCATAGAGAAACCACAAACTTAATACCTATTAGGAAAGAAATTCAGTAAATGAAAAATAAAAAGACAAACTTGGAGTGTGGTTCAGCTATAAAGCCCTTCTAGAGCCTATTGGAAACCTCAGGTTTAGTTCCTAACTGCAAAAAGAAAAATAAGACAAAGGGCATTATTTTAAAATAGCAAGGTATGGGGAAATGGGCAATCATGCATATACTGTTAAATTTTCAGAAAATAATTTATCAATACCCACTGAATTAAAAAATAAAAAAACTCAGGCCAGGCATGGTGGCACATGCCTTTAATCCCAGCACTTGGGAAGCAGAGGCAGATGGATCTCTGTGAGTTCGAGCCAGCCTGTTCTATAAAGTGAGTCCAGGACAGCCAGGGCTACACAGAGAAACCCTGTCTCAAAAAAACAGCAATAAATAAATAAATAAATAATAAATAAAAATAAAAATGCAAAAACAAAACCAATCAACAAACACACCCCTCAAAACAAAACAAAAAACCCCAAAACCAAAACAAAACAAACAAAACAAAACACCCAGGAAAAAAAACCCAAAAAAACCCTCAAGTATTTTTTAACTAATTATACTTCTAGGAATCCATCCTTTCAACAGAAACACTCAAATACAGTCAATACTCACATACCTTACTTATATTTGACACTATTTGCAATACTGAGAATGCCTAAAGTAATAAATTATGATACATGGTACAATTATAGAAGTTATCATATTTCTACCCTGTGGAATATTGAATTTATAGAAATACTCCAGAGATGCTTGAAGTATGTTATATGGAAATGTGACATAATTACTTTTATTTTTTCAAAAATGTATGCTATACTCTTAAGTTTGAAATTTTAATAGGAATGTTTAAGACACACAAAGGTTAAAGATGCATTTCAGTAAATTCCAAATTTTATCATTTACGTTGTTAAACAGAAAACAAACCTGAAGTCTTGATTTTACTCACTTTCTAGATTTTGCTACTATGCTTTCAATACAATCAGATCTCACAATTTTAACACAATATATTTTAAATTTTTAATTTTTTAGCACAGGGACATTACTTTTGTAATAAAATACCACTTTGATACCTACTGGATGTGACTTTCTTAAGAACAGAAAATCAAATCGACTTTTATAAATTATTACTCCCTTTAATTCTCCTAAACCAACTGCCCTTTTATAAATTAAAATGTAAACATATAAATGAATAACATTCTCACCACAGGTACTTTGCTTTTATATCTTCGTTATCTAAGCACTCATTGACTACAAATGTCTATGACTCTTTTGTGATTTTGAGTGGATACGACAATAAACTCATATTTTTGAACCAGTTATCTTTTTATGTTTAAATCTGTTACTTTTGCTTGCCATAGCAAGAATCCCCGTGACTTAGAATTGTAGTAACAACATAAAGAGAAAAGGGGGTGTGGCTGGGCAAGTGGCTCTTCTGGTATATATAGTGTTTGCTTAGCATGCAGGAAATCCTGAGTTGCATCCGAACTCCTGTAATTCCAACACCTGAGAGATAGAGGCAGGGGGATTGGGAGTTTGGGACTAGCCTGGGATATGTGAGCCTCTCTCCAAAAACAAAAACAAAAAAGGTCTAAAACTAGTAAATGTACAAGATTATTTTCTTTTTCGTTTGTTTGTTTGTTTGTTTTTGTGGAGGTTTTTGCATGTTGTCCCTTCCATTTCTTATGTGTTCAGCCTGTAGTGTTACCATACACCTTAATTATATGTCTTTCACTAAAAGACTTTTAAAAAAGCACTTATTGATGACAAACTGGCTAACTTCCTACTCCTGATACAGGAAATACAAACTTCCTGTATCAAGGAAAATGATCATTTGAAGCATTTCTACAACCACACCTTCAAAAAAAAATACTTGCATGAGTTTTACATTCAATGTCATAAACGAGATGTTTTAGTTAATGTAAATTATCATATCACTGAACATCCCCTTTGAACAAATGTTCAATCTTAAAACATACAGTGCTGCAAATGTTTATGTAAAATCCAAAGCAATACCTACCTACTTCAACCTACACACTTTTCACAACTGAAATGGGACTGCGACTAACATTAATTAAAACCATACGCAGGAGAAGTACTAAAAAGCAAGTCCTCAATCTTTCTGCTAAACGAAATTTAAAACACAGTTAGGTATTTGCAGTCAATCCAAGAGGCCACAGGCTGCGTGAAGGTAAGGTGGTCACTACGCCTCCTGGCTTGCAGGGACCAATACAAAAGCATTTTCTTTTCGTTTGCAGGAGCTCCCAAACTCTTAACTGTCCTGCTCTGGCTGCTGCTTGTTTTTGAGATAAGGTGTCTCTCTGGAGCTGATACTACCCTGGAATCTGACCTCAGTTCTCCTGCCCCAGTCTCCCCAGATGCTAGTCTTCCTGGTGTGTGTGTGTGTGTGTGTGTGTGTGTGTGTGTGAGAGAGAGAGAGAGAGAGAGAGAGAGAGAGAGAGAGAGAGAGAGAGAGAGAGAGAGAGAGAGAGAGAGAATGAGCGCGGGAGAGCCTGGTGGTGGTGGCATACACCTTTAATCCCAGCAGAGGCAGAGGCAGGAGGATCACTGTGAATTTGAGGCCAGCCTGGTCTACAAAGCAGGTCCAGGATAGCCATGGCTACACAGAGAAATCCTGTCTCGAAAAACAAAACAAAACAAACAAACAAACAAAAACAAAAACAAAAAACAAAAAAACAGCAGCAACAAAACAAACTTGCCTCTGGAGTTAAGGGTACACAGAGAAACCCTGTCTCGAAAAACCGAAAAACCAAACCAAACAAAACCAAAACAACAACAAAACCAAAAAAACTTGCCTCCGTTCCCTCCAATTACTTACTGTTAAAATTGAATTCCTCGGGGTGCTTGTTGGTCTTCCAGATATCTCCATAAGGATCTTCGTTATTCCATAGCGCCAGGTAGTGACTCCTGCCGCCTCTTAGAGGCCTCTCTGGCTTTTCCTCGTGTTCCCTGTTTCTAAATGGAGTTTCTACAGAAATATCATCTCGGAGCTCCCCACAGTGGGCCTTATCAATGCATAGGATTCCCTGACCCAATCTTTTCTCGTTGTAAAGACACGAGACCCTGAAAATTTTCATTTCTATGCCAACTTTGAGAATATTCTGATAAACAAGATAGTTTAAGCTGGGGTCTAAGTAGCACTTCTCCTGGTACACTCCGTCCGAGATCGTCACATCATAGCAGTAAAGGGGAGGCTTGGGCACTGTGTCCCGTGGCTCGTCCTCTAAAAGGTACCTTTGGACGGCCAGTACAGTGACAGGCACCACTTCCGAGAGGGTGACACACTGTCTAGGGGAGCCGGTTATTTGCTCAAGAACCTTCTGGATCCAGGACCTATGCCTAGGGCCTCTTCGAATCACTCCTCCCGGGACCCCAGCCGGATCTCTTATGGGGTGCTGCCAGTAGAGGCCAGCGTGGGAGGGTCCAGCCTGAGGCTGACCCGACTCACCAGACATCTCACACTCTAAAAAGCTTACTTGCCCGGCCTAAGGTCCAAAAGTATGGAGAAATCAACCACCTCACGGCTGACCGACCGAAGCGCGCGCGTGGTCGGCGAGGACTGGTCTAGTTCCGCCTTGGCGCTTGGCGCTTGGCGCTTGGCGCCAAAATTCCACGCCTGCGCATTAGCTTTCCCGCCTTGCTTTGGCCCCCTAGGGTGAGTCTTCGAGACAGTGTTTCTAAGGAGCTGCACGAGAGGAGACGAGAAGCAGCCGAAGGAGTTCGGTCTTTGGGTTTCCTCAGCTCACTGAGTTCCAACTAGGGGGAGGGGAGGCAAGGGACTGGGAGGAGAAAAGCGTGGTTGTCAGGGTTTCCAAAGTACAGCAGCTGCCTGAATAAAAAGCAAGGAGCGTTGCTGCCCCCACCCTCACCCTCACCCTCACCCCCACCCCCACCCCTACTCCCATCCCCAGGAGAGCATGGTGGAAAGTAGCTGTGACTCTCAGCATCTGCATCGGCCCCCTGCTGGGTGGAGTCTTTCAGAGGACAACTATGGTAGGCTCCTGTCCTGGTCCCTCTCTTCAACTGCTGAGACGACCTTTCTTAAAAAACAAAACAAAACAATAAAAGGTGGACAGTGCTTTAGGAATGATACCCAAGAATGTCTCGAGAGCTACGAACACACATATGCCTACTCAGGGACTCACACACACCACACACTACACACCTAATTCCCTAAGTGTAGATGCTTCCTCAAGTTCATTGCTAAGTCTCAAGTGGCAAAACCAGTATATGTGGCATAGCATTCTGTGTAAGTCCTCAAATGAATAAACAAAAGTATGGAATTTTTGGCGGGTGATGGTGGCGTGCGCCTTTAATCCCAGCACTCCGGGGAAGGCAGAGGCAGGCAGATCTCTGTGAATTCAAGGCCAGCCTGGTCTACAAAGCGAGTCCAAGACAGCCAAGGCTACACAGAGAAACCCTGTCTTGAAAAAAATATGGAATTTGACAGGATTTACTGCAGATACCATTTTAGTTCATTGATTTATTTACGTTACATCCCAAAAGAAATTTTCAGGTAGTTGTTCCGCTTGTTGTGGAAGCAGCTGGGAGCTGGAGAGAGCTTGTGTGGGAGGGCAGGCAAACAAGCGAGCTCAGGCTGGAGGGAGCAGCGCAAGGCACTGAGCAGCCCCAGAGCAGCTAGAGGGCAGCCCAAGTAGGGCCTCTGTCCCCACCCCCCACTGGGCGGGGCAGTGCCAGGTGCTCCCCTTGCTGGTGGCCTGAGGTGGTGGCTGAGCAGACCACACAGGACGGTGAAGTGTTGCCACCTCAGCCTGTGGCCACGGGGCCCTTGATGGGAGGGCAAGGAAGAGGAGGGAAGCTGCGGCAGCTGCAGCTGCGACAGCATGTCACCCGGTGTGGTGGCGCAGGCCTTTAATCCCAGCACTCGGGAGGCAGAGGCAGGTGGATCTCTTGTGAGCTCAAGGCCAGTCTGGACTACCAAGTGAGTCCAGTACAGCTGGGGCTGTTACACAAAGAAGCCCTATCTCGAAAAACAAAAACAAACAAAAAACAAACAAACAAACAAAAAAAGAGACGCATGGACACGACTTAGTCAAGCTCACTGAAAGCAAACATGATGTTTCAATCCTCGGAGGACTCCATGAATTTGTTGTTTCGTTTTGTGGACCACAAGGAACACTAATGAAGGAGGGGTGTGGAAAGTTAGAGTAGATCTTCCTGATAAATACCCTATCAAATCTCCGTCTATAGGATTCATGAATAAAAATTTCCATCCCAACGTTGATGAAGCGTCAGGAACTGTGTCTAGATGTAATTAATCAAACACAGCTCTCTATGATCTTACCAATATATTTGAGTCCTTCTTGCCCCAGTTATTGGCCTATCCTAACCTAAACCAATAGACCTTCTGAATGGTGATGTTGCAGCCATGTACCTCCACGGACCAGAAGAATACAAGCAGAAAATTAAAGAGTACATCCAGAAGTATGCAACGGAGGGGGCCCTGAAGGAACTTGTCAGAGAGTTCTAGGTATGAACTTTTCTGGAAGAAGAGGTCCAGGACATGGAGTTGTAGTAGAAAATGCACCTGCCTTTCAGAAAGACCTAACCATGAGAAGCAGACTCTAATATTCATATTTAAACAAAGCATTTTTATTACTAAATAAGGTTTTTATGAATAATAGCACACACACACATATAAAATCAACCTGAGGTGCATAGCATATTCCCACATTCCATTTTAGTAGCCATATGCAGTCCGAATGCATGCATTCGTAAGTCCATTTGGCCAAGTCACAGCCCCTGTGCTAATGAACTGTCAAGAATTTGCAACACTGATGGGGAAACACGTGTAAAACTAACAGGAAAAGGTTGCTTTTTATTGATGGTTCCAAAGAAAAAAATCAAATGTACCAGCTCTTGGATGAAGATAAAACAGATTTTTCCAGAGTGGAAAGGGAAAGGTTGAGAGGCATGCTTTGGGGTCCTGGGAAGCTAGCCATGTATATGTCAGTCGCCCCCAGGTCCTAAGTGGCCCTTTCTAAGGAGCAGTGTGAGCTGCGGACTTGAATGAGAAGTGAGACTTAGAACCTTTTTTTTTTTTTTAACTTGGATTTAAGTGCACTTTTCTCGATCAATCCCTGCCTTCCATGCTACCAGACCTGCAGCCCATTGGTTTGCCTTTGGAGAGCATTTGGGAAGTGCTTTCTGAACCCATTTCTTTCTTTTGGGGAGGGTGGGGGACAGCTTGTCATCCAGAGATTTTTTTTAATTTTAATTTTATTTTTATTTATTTATTTATTTATTTTTTAGAGAGCAAGCCTGAAGGAGAAAAGTGACGGGAAGATGCAGAGTTATATCCAATCCTAGCACTGGGGCTGCTGGAGACCACTGCCCTGGACTCAGCTGTTAAAAACTGAAAGCAGTTTTGTTTAATTTTTTCCCCTCTTTTAAAAATATTTTTATTTGTGTGGATTGTACTTAGGTTACAGATTTAACTTTCATGTACCAGAGACAGTCTCCTCCCTGGACAAGGTGCTCAGTGGATCATCAGATGGAAGGAAGACTGGCTGGCCCCACGGCTTGAGGCCCTTCTTGACTCTTTAACTGCAGGCTTAGTTTTCCTTCTGGAAGCTGATTCAGGGCAGCAGCCCGGTTGCTAACTGCCTATGGGAGAGAGTAATGTGGGTATTTGATAACCACAACATCCTAAGTCTAATACAAATGAAACAAATGGAAATTCTTGTACCCAAAATGGCTTGAGGTGAGGAAGAGCCACTTCTGTGATGGACCAGGGAGAAGGCGGTTAGTTTGTAATGGAGGCAGGTTGTGAGGGGTGACACTCTCTCCCTCTGCCATAATAGCAAGTCAAGACAGCTGGAAGCCCCCCACCCCCCACCCGGCCTGCTGCTACCCAGCATCTGCTCAGCTAACAGCCATCCAGAGTGCCCAGCAGTTTCAGATCTGACTCTGGAGGGAATTTGGAGACAGTGTGGACAGCAGTTGTGCTCTGTACTGGAACAGTAGAAAGTAGCCAGTCCTAAGATCCTCTGAAGACATTTGAATGTCCTGATGGATTAACTTTTCCTTTGATGTGTGTTTTTAGTTTAGAAGTGCTATATTCCACAAGGTTTAAATCAATGAGGTTGGAAGACACATATCCTTTTTTTTTTTAATTCAAAAAGCACAATCAGAGCTGGGCGGTGGTGGCTCACGCCTTTAATCCCAGCACTTGGGAGGCAGAGGCAGGTGGATCTCTGTGAGTTCGAGGCCAGCCTGGTCTACAAAGTGAGTCCAGGACAGCCAAGGCGAACACAGAGAGACCCTGTCTCGAAAAACCAACCAAGCAACCAACCAACAACAACAACAAAAAACCCACAATCAGTCTTTCCTTTGAAAATCTATGTAAAGTGCAACTTTTAGCATGATTATTTTCCTAAATAAAAAATTGAACATTTACTTATTTTATGTAAAGTATGGGCATGAAGCAAAAGGTTTTCTTTGGGGGAAATGTAGCAGTTCTGTGGGTCTGTAGTTAGTTCACTGTACTGTCTCTGGCACCCTGGCTTGCTGGAAGGTGACCTTAGCTGTGTCCCATGTAACACTGCTTATCATGCACTCTAGCGTGCCTTCCTGTGGACTAGCCATTTGCTCATGCTGTAGCCTTCACTGTGGGTGATACATAAGGCAGCCTAGAACTGCTGAGTGGTGATTGTGAGTTTAAACAATAAAAATGTATTTTTTTCAATACTGGAAAGAAAGATGGAAAGAAAGAAAGAAAGAAAGAAGTTTAATGCCAGGCAGTGGTGGCACACACCTTTAATCCCAGCACTCAGGCTGTAGAGGCAGGCGGATCTCTGTGAGTTCAAGACTAGGCTGGTCTACAAAGTTAGTCCATGACAGCCAAGGCTACACAGAGAAACCCTTTCTTGAAAAACAAACAAAAAAAAAAAAAAAAAACACACACACACACACACACAAAACAAAAAACCGACAAAAAAAAAAAAAAAAAAAAAAAAAACCAAAAACCAAAACAAAAACATTTCCCTTCCCTCATTTCCAGGTCTCTTCCTCTCACCTCTGTCCCCCTCCTTCTTTTCCTCTACCTTTCTTCTCAGAGAAGGGGAGACTGCCTACGATTATCATCCTGTCTTGGCATATCAAGTAGCGTTGGACACACCTTCCAGCTCCCAGGAGCCTCCCCTGTTCCACAGAGGCCCACAAACCTGTTTTAGTTCTTCTACCAGCCATCAGCATTTCCTCACACCTGATCCCCACCCATTTCCCTCAGCACCCCTCTCCCACCCAGATCCTCCCTTCATCTACTTCAGATTTTATTTCCCCTTCTGAATGAAATACAAGCATCCTCCCTTGGGCCCTCCCCACTACTTATCTTCTTTGGGTCATGGATTGTAGTATGTTTATCCTGTACTTTATGGCTAATATCCACTTATAAGTGAGTATATACCCATGAATGTCTTTCTGGGATTAGATTACCTCACTCAGGATGATCTTTTCTAGTTCCACGCATTTGCCTGCAAATTTCAAGATTTCCTTGTTTTTAATAGCTGGGTAGTGTTCCATTGTATAAATGTACCACAGTTTCTTTATCCATTCTTCGACTGAGGGACATCTAGGTTGTTTCCAGGTTCTGGCTATTACGAATAAGGCAGCTACCCAGGAGCAGTATAGCTGGCTCTTGAGATAGACCCATTCCTCGTTTTGTGAGAAAGCTTCAGATTAATTTTCAAAGTGGTTGTACAAGTTTGCACAAGTGTTCCCCTTGCTCTATATCCTCACCAGTACATGCTGTCACTTGAGTTTTTGATCTTAAGCCATTCTACTTGGTGTAAAATGGTATCTCGGCATTATTTTGATTTGCATTTCCTTCATTGAACATTTCTTTAAGTGCTTCTCAGCCATTGGAGTTTCCTATGTTGCAGATTCTGTTCATCTAAGTACCCCAATTTTAAAATAGGTTATTTGGTTTGTTCAAGTTTAATTTCTCATGTTTAATATTAGCTCTCTGTCTGATGGATGTAGTGCTGATGAAGATCTTTTCCCATTCTGTGGACTGCTGTTTTGTCCTATTGATGGCATCCTTTGCCTTACAGAAGCTTTTCATTTTCATGAGGTCCCATTTATTAATTGTTAATCTTACTGCTTGAGCTATTTGGCGTTCTGTTCAGGAAGCTATCTCTTGTATCAATGCCTTCAGAGCTTTCCCTACTTTGTCTTCTAATAGATTTAGTGTATCAAGTTTTATGTTTAAGTCTTTGGTTCATTTGGTCTTGAGATTTGTGCAAGGCAATAAATAAAGATATATTTACAATTTTCTACACGCAGACATCCAGTTAGGCCAGCACCATTTATTGAACATGCTTTCTTTTTTCCATTATGTGGTTTTGGCTTCTTTATCAAAATCAAGTGTCCGTAGGTATGTGGGTTTATTTCTAGGTCTTCAATTATATTCCATTAATGAATCTGTTCACTTTTTTGCCAATACCATGTAATTTTTATTACTATTGTTCCATAGTATAGCTTGAAATTAGGGATGGTGATACCTCCAGAAGTTCATTTATTGTATAGGATTGTTTTAGATATCCTTATATTTTTCCTCTCCAAGTTCTTTATGAAGGCACTTAGTGCTATGAACTTCACTCAGCACACCTTTCATTATGCCCCATAAGTTTAGGTATATTGTACATTCATTTTCATTGAATTCTGGAACTTTTTAATTTCTTTCTTTATTCCTTCCTTGACCTATTGGTCATTGAGTAGAGACTTGCTCAGTTTCCATGAGTTTGTAGGCTTTCTCTTGTTTCTGTTGTTGAAGTCCACCTGTTGTTTCATTTTTTTTTGTATCTGTTAAGACTTGCTTTGTGTCCAAGTATATGGTCAATTTTGGAGGAGGTAACATGAAGTGCTAGAAGAAGGTACGTTCTTTTGTGTTTTGGTGAAATGTTCTGTAGATATCTTTTAGGCCCCTTTGATTCATGACACCTATTAGTTTCATTATTTCTCCATTTAGTCTTTTATGATTCTGTCTATTGGTAAGAGTGGGGTGTTGAAGTCTCCCACTATTAATATGTGGGGTTCGATGTGTGATTTAAGCTTTAGTAATGTTTCTTTTACAAATGTGGGTGCTCTTGCATTTGGGTCATAGATATTCAGAATTGAGACATTACCTTGGTGGATTTTTCCTTTGATAAGTATGAAGTGTCCTTCCCCATCTCTTTTGATAAATTTTGGTTGAAAGTCTACTTTTTTAGATATTAGAATGGCTACTCCAGCTTGCTTCTTGGGTCCATTTGCTTGGAAAATCTTTTCCAACCCTTTCTCTGAGGTAATGTTTATATATTTGTTGCTAAGTTTCTTGTATGCAGCAGAATGATGGATTGTGTTTTTGCATCCATTCTGTTAGCTTGTGTCTTTTTATTGGGGATTTGAGTCCATTTATGTTGAAAGATATTAATGACTAATGCTTGTTAATTCCTATTATCTTGATGTTGATGGTGGTAGTGTGTATACATTTTCTTTCCTTTTTTCTTTTCTTTTTTCTTTCTTTTTTTTTTATTTTGCTGGTGTAAACTTATTTCTTTTCTATGTTTTCTTGGCTTTAGTTAAACTTCTTGTGTTGGCGTTTTCCTTCTAGTATCCTCTGTAGGGTTGGATTTGTGAATAGATGTTGTTGACACTTGGTTTTGTCATGGAATATCTTTTCTTCTCCGTCTATGTTGATTGAAAATTTTTCTGGGTATAGTAAGTTTGGGCTGTCATCTATTGTCTCTTAGAGACTGCAACACATCTGCCCAGGCCCTTTTGATTTTTATAGTCTCTGCTGAGAAGCAGATGTAATTCTGATAGGTCTCCTTTTATATGTTACTTGGCCTTTTCCTCTTGCAGCTTTTAATTTCTTTCTTTTATTTGTACATTTAGTATTTTGATTATTATGTGGCAAGAGGATTTTATTTTTTGGTTCAATGTATTTGGTGTTCTGTAAGTTTCTTTGTTTTTCTTTTTTTTTCTGAGACAGGGTTTCTGTGTATAGCCATGGCTGTCCCGGACTCACTTTGCAGACCAGCCTGGCCTCAACTCACAGAGATCCACCTGCCTCTGCATCCCAGAGCGCTGGGGTTAAAGGTGTGCACCACCGAGCCCGGGTTCTGTAAGTTTCTTGTACATTTATAGGCACCTCTTTCTTTAGGTTAGGGAAATTTTCTTTCTTTCTTTTTTTTAAAATATTTTTATTTAACTTTAATTTATGTGCATTGGTGTGAAGTGTCAGATCTTAGAGTTACAGACAGTTGTGAACTGCCATGTGGGTGCTGGGAATTGAACCCGGGACCTTTGGAAGAGCAGACAGCGCTCTTAAGCACTGAGCCAACTCTCCAGCCCCCAGGTTAGGGAAATTTTCATCTATGGTTTTGTTGAAAATATTTTCTGGGCCTCTGAGCTGGGAATCATTTCCTTCTTCTATTCCTATTATCCTGAGGTTTAGTCTTTTCATTATGCTCCAAATTTCCTGGATGTTTTGTATTAGAAACTTTCAAATTTGACATTTTCTTTGAGTGATGTACTAATTTCTTCTATCATAATTTCTACACCTGAGATTCTCTCTTCCATCTTTTGTATTCTGTTGGTGATGCTTGAGTCTGTAGTTTCTGTTCTCTTCCCTAAGTTCAGGTGGTGGCTCTTGTTGATTGTGTTCTTAAATGCTGTCCTTTAGCCATCTGGTGGTCTGTGGTTCTGGCAGACATCCAATAATTCAGGCTGAGATGTGGCCAGAAAATGCAGTGCCTGGGAGCAGATGTGGTTTACCTCTGTTGAGAGTGTTTTAGGGGTACAAGTAGGCAGGGGTATGGGGGGGGACAAATTCACCTGGTGACTCCTAATGGCTGCATACCTCTCAGAATGTAGGGAGGGAATGCAACCAGGCGGAGTGTGCAAGGGGAAAGACATAGCTCATTGCTGAAGGGCTTGCACAGGGGGACCCAATAGGCCGGGGACTGGGGTGTAGGGGTCTCACTTGTCTGTACCAGTTGGCAGCAGGCCTCCACAGATGCAGGCTGAGCTTTGAGCTGGGGACGGGATGCACAGAGGATCCTACCATTAAGCTTCAAGCTTCTCTATTTAGAGGAACTTAATTAATCCTGGTGTATTTGTGCACACTTTCAATTCTAGGACTTATGAGGTAGAGGCAGACCTCTGTGAATTTGAGGATAGCCTGGTCTATAGAAAGCAAGTTTCAGGTAAGCAAAGGCTACAGAGTAAGACCATGTTTAAAAATAAAACAGCTTAATTGAAATATTTCAAGTCTGCTTCATCCACAGTCTAAACTATACACACAATGTAATTTATGTTTAAGAGCATTGTATCTCAAAGTCCAGGTCCATCCAGTGAAGTCATGAAAGATGGCTTTTTGACAGCTATGCTTGGTAAGTGGATATTGTTTCAATAGGAAGAATGTTTGTTTTTACACTAGTAATAATAAAGATAAATGCGACTAAGGATATGTGCATATAATTGTAGCTAAAAGTGTGCATCACACTGCATTAAGAGGACTACTTATTTAATATTGTAAGGATAAATACTCGTTGGTGTGTTATTAGTAAGCGTATATGTTAGGGTCAACTACAGTACACAATAACAGAATTAGTAAGGTAAATGACTTTGAGTGTCTGTAATCGGTATCCCCTTTCATCTGGAACATTTTTTGTAATGCCTATATAGGTTAAAATAGTAAAATCAGGGAAAACAATGCTGTTTGCTTGTTTGTTTTTGATTTGCAAAATATTTGCTCATTTTAGTTTTACATGTATGGGTGTTTTGTCTACATAGATGTCTGTGTACCACTTATGTGCAGTGCCCACAGAGGCCAGAAGAGAAAGTGGGGTCTCTTGGAACTAGATGTACATTGACTGAGCCACCATATGGGTGCTGGAAGCTGAACCCAGATTTTGGGGAAGAACAGCCAGTGCTCTTAATCACTGAGCTCCAGCCCTGAAACAATGTTTTAAAAGGACATGTGAAAGATTCAAATACTTTAACATAATGTGAAATGACTCTGATAATTCATTGAATTTGGTGCACATACAAGCTCTACTGAGTTTCTTTATCTTTAAAACTGTACTAACTAATAAAATTAGTATTAGTTGTTGAAATGTAAAGTTAGTTTGGGTGAGTGATTAAAATAAAAAAAAACTGTTGAAAAGTTTTTAAAATGCTCTCACTGTTACTGTTTTTTTTTCCTCTAAAAGATAAAAGCACAGCATAAAACAATAGGGTTGTAGAAGTACAAGAAGCCACTAGATTCCCTGTAACTTGGTTTTCTTCAAACTGCCCAGTGTGAAGCTTAATATTACAAAGCCAATTTATTAGTCATAAGCTGGACATAAAAACATGATAAAAAGAAAAATCATAGCAAGTATTTCCCATCATAAGAATCATTTCATTAAAAATTGTTTTATTAGGAATAGTGAGAAGGTTCACTGAGTAAAAGCACTGGCTGCTCTTCCAAAGGACCTAGGTTCAGTTCCCAGCACCAACATGGTGTCTCACAACTGTCTGTAACTCCAATTCAATGGTATATTCTCCTTTGGTCTTTGAGGGCATGTGGCATACAGACAAAACATCCATGTACATCAAGTACAAATAAATCTTTAAAAATTTGTCTCAGATTTGTTGGCATGTATATGGGTAGAGTCTACTATAAAATGAATTTCTTGGTATAGGTTGGACCCAAAAAATGCCAAGGTCTCTATTATACTTAAATCCCTTTTGGTTACAAATGAACAAACTGGGCATAAGAAAAGCTACTAATGTGAACAAGATCAAACAGTGGTAAGTGAGTGACAGAGCACCAAGACTTGTAGCCAGGCTTTCAGATTAGCAAACTGCATAACAAGCCTTGGATTATTCCTTCCAAAGTAACTTTTTGTTTTCATCATGAGTTTTT
The DNA here is from genome assembly GCF_964271855.1 of Acomys minous. Taxonomy (NCBI): domain Eukaryota; kingdom Metazoa; phylum Chordata; class Mammalia; order Rodentia; family Muridae; genus Acomys; species Acomys minous. Next base: position 45,640,314 of record NC_140488.1, read on the forward strand.
CATTTTTACTAAAAATGCCTTTTCTATTTCTGAGACAATTTGTGTTTGTTTCTTTTCTTTATAATTTATTCCAGCCCTGGTGTCTTTGTTTCTTATGTAGGTCAGATTGGCTTGATTTTTTTTTATGTAGCATAGGCTGGACTCCCGATCCTCCTTCCTTAATTATAGGTGATCACCCTGCATCTGGTTGATTTTCTTTTTCTTTTTAATTATCTGTTTAGATTATAATTACATAATTTCCCCCATCCCTTTCCTCCCTGTGAACTGTCCCACAGAATCTCCTTGGCTTCTTTCAAATTCATGGGCTCTTTTTCCTTTTATTGTTGCTACATACATATATTCCTAAATACATAAATACAATCTGCTCAGTCTGTATAATGTTATTTATGTGCATGTTTTCAGAGATGGCCATTTGGGACTGGAACCAATTGTTGTGCTGTGCCCTGGTTAAAACTACCCAGCCAGGCTTGGTGGCTCATGCTTGTAATCTCAGCACTTGGGGAAGGTGGGTAAGACAGAGGCAGGAGGATTTCTGTGAATTCGAGGTCAGCCTAGTTTACAGAGCTATTCCAGGATAGCCAAGGCTACATATCTGACAAAAGAAAGAAAGAAAGAAAAAGGAAAAAAGGAAAAGAAAAAGACCACTTCACCCAATCTCAGCGTTCCTTAGTTGCCTGCAGTTCATTATCTAGGGTTGAGGTCTCACTCTATCCCCCATCTAAGTTAACATGTATTTTGGTGCCGCCATTTTCAGTTCATGTTTAGGCAGTCATTTGGTGAGATTTGATGGGCGCAGCTTCTGACATGTCTAAGAGATACAATCTCACAGCAAACTTCCTGTTACTTTGGTTCTTACTTGGCCCCATCTTCACAATGATCCCTGGGCCTAGGGTACAGGAGCTATGTTGTAGATATATCAGTTGGGAGTGGGCTCCACAACTCTGCACTTTGATTGGTTGTGGTTTTCTATAATGGTTTCCATCTGTTGCAAAGAGATGTTTCCTTGATGAGGGGTGAGGACCACATTTATCTATGTATATAAAGACACATACTTAGAGTGAAATTATGTTAGTGTAGTGAAGTGGTGGTTATAAGTTCTGCTTCAAGATCCACAACTTCACTAGCCAGAGTTTCAGGACCAAGCATGATTTCCCTCTGTTGAGTGTGCCTTGTCCAACTACAGAACTGTCAGTTACTGCGCGTTGCTACTGCAACTTAGGGATACTACCTAGGGATATTGTGTCATAATGGTTGGTTTTGTGGTTCATATACATCATAGTTGTGTGGGACTATTAGTTGCTTCTTACCCCTCGGAAACTTTCATAGTATCTTTTGATACCGTGAAAGTTAGTCATCATAGATGAGGCATTCAGGTAAGATCCAGCTCAGATATTCTGGGTCCTGTGTTCAGAATATATAGTATTTTCATAAAAAGAGAATTATCTTTAAGCTCTGGGAGGCAACCAAGGGCAACAGCAACAGTCCATCATGTTTTAGAAGTCTATTGGGCAACGTTTACCAACAACACAAAAGGAGGCTTCTCATGCCTGGTGCTCGTTTTGTTTTGTTTTTAAAGTAGTCTATGGTTCTTGCGAGGAGCACTGCCATCTCAAATGGGAACATTTCACTTAAACCATATATGCATGCTCAAACATTGACTTTATGTGTACCAGAAGCATTTTGGGTAAGCAGCTAATAGTTTGATTCTTTATGACTTTTTCAGACACCCTTATTGTTATAATACTCTTCTCCTTCCTTCTCTTGAATTTATTTGAAATGGCTTCATTTTGATCTATCATTGTATTCATTTAACTATTTTCCATTCATTTCCTTTGATAGGCCAGTTAGGATCATTTCCTAACCTTGGACATTACAAGAATTCTTACACATTTATCAAATCTTTAAGATTTTGAAAGCGTAGGTGGAGTTGTGGGGGAGAAGTGAAAAGAAATGGTGTTCAAAGAAAGTCGAGAGTTCAGATGCCGTCTCAAAGAGTGGCTAGGTAGCTCTCCAGATAGCACTACGGTTACAAAAGAGGGCCCGAGAGTGGCTGCCTGGCAACCAGAGCACTACAACTTTCAGCTCAGTTCTGCCTTTTTACAATATCTTTCTCTTTTATGGCTGCCTTTGATGTTTTTATTAACTAAATTGCTTCCATAAATGAAGATAGATTTGTAATGCTCAAAATACTCCTTATTTTATTTGAATCAAGAATGTTCCTATCAGATCATATCTATCAGATTTGGAATACGATTTGACTTACTTATATAAAGTGCATGAACACAAAATTATTAGCACAAACTCATCATGTTGATAGTTCTAGACTTCTTTTGCCTCTCAGTGCCTCAAAATGTCTATATTTATTCTCATATCCTTGTTTATCTTGGCATATATTAGACATGCCATGCTTTATGGATGTTGTTGTTCCTCCTTCCATTATATCCATTCAAATTTGACTTTGTTTACATAAAATGTTTTATACATGTACACACACATATATGCACACACACACACACACACACACACACACACACACACACACACCCCACAACATGTGTGCAGCTCAGAGTTCAACTTTCAGGAATCAGTTCTCACCTTCTACTATGTAGTCCCAGGGATCAAACTCAATATATCGGGCTTGGCACGACATCCAGTGAGCTTTTCTTTGACTCTCACTATTATAGACCTATACAAGAAATGGATCAAAAAATAAAGAATTGGATGCTAGGAAGACAGATCAGTTGGCAAAGTGACTGCCTCAAGCATGAGGACCCTAGTTACTACTCCAGAAGCTATGTAAAAAGGACAAATGTAGTACTGTATGGTTGTAATCCCAGTGCTGGGGATACAGAGATAGACAGATCTTTCTGGTTTTCTGATCAGTCAGCCTAGTCTAATCAGTGATCCCCAGATCCCAATGAGAGACCCTGTACCAAAAAGTAAAGTGAGAGCCTGCAAGATGGCTTGGTGGGTAAAGGTATTTGTTGTATAGTGTGACAACCTGACTTTAATACCCAGGATGCACGTGGTGAAAAGAGAGAATTAACTCCTTCAAGTTGCCTTTTCATCTCCCCACTAATGCTGTGACATGTACACGCACACACACACACACACACACACACACACACACACTGAATTTAGTATAAATAATTAAAATCTATGTTAATGGCTCCTGATAAATAACAGATGAGGTTGTCATCTAGCCTACACATGCATGTGCACATGTCTTTACATACAAAACATGCACACACACGTATACATGCACACACATACAAAATACGGATTTACTTCTTTTCAACTTAACTCTTTTATTATTAGGGAAAAGAAGATTGGTAATGAACTCTCAGGATTCAATAAACTAGCTTTTCCTTCCATTTATTTGTTATTTATTTAATGTGTGTGTTGAGGTGGGGGAGTGTATGATGTACGTGTGAGTGCAAACACTTACATGGCTGGATGCACACATAGATGTCAGAGGGCTTCTACCCTGTTTGCTGTTTCTGCCAGTGTGCAGTGTACTTCGGGCATACACAGCAGTCTAGCTGACCCAAAAGCTTCTGGTCAGTTCTCTTATCTCTCTCTATCTTCTCTTAAGTGTGCTACTGCATATGGCTTTTCCCATGAGTTACAGGGACTGAATTTAGGTTGTCAGGCTTGTGTGGCGAGTGCTTTACCCTCTGAGGCACCTCTGTGACCCAAACTTTTCACTTCTTACCCTCAGTTATCATCCTAGTGTATAATGTATTTAATAAGTATCGTAGCTCGCCTTCTATTGCTGTCATGACCAAAAGTAATTTGGAGAGCTGAGGGTTTTTATTTGGCTTAAAAATTCCAATTGTTGCTGATCATTGTGGGAAGTCAGGGCAGGAACTCAAGGCTTCTGGAGTTAGAGACTGAAGCAGAGACCATGGAAGAGCACTGCATACTGGCTTGTTCCCCTAGGCTTATACAACCACCCACTCCGGGGTAGCACCACTGCCATATGAACAATTAATTAAGAAAGCGGTCCACAGAACTGCCTACAGGCTAATGTGATGGGGGCATTTACTCAATTGAGCCTCCCATTTCCCAGCTTGAGTCATGTTGAAAAAGCAAAACAAAACACCTAACTAATGAGCACAGTGCCCATTAATGTTTATTTTCTGTTCTGGTTTGCTTTTGTTTTCTTGTTGTTGCTGCTGCTGCAATAAAACACTGGACCATAGCAACTTGGGAAAGAGAGGGTTTATTATATCTTACAGATTATAACCCATTATTAAGAGAAGCCAGGGCAAGAACTCAAGTATGAGCCTGGAACTGAAACAGAGGCCATGAAAGGACACTGTTTCCTGGCTTGTTCCCTAAGGTTTGCTTAGCTTTCTTTAAAAAAAAAAAAAGCTTTTGAAACTAAAAGTATTTCACCCCCCAATTCCTATTTCTCCCTCCAACCCCTCCCATGTATTCTCATTGTTCTCAAATTTATGGTCTCTTTTTAATCTATATGTACATAATCATATAATCATATATATTTAGTAACACACATGTGAGCCTATAACTCAGGACCACCTGCCACTCACAGTGGGTTGCACTTTCCCACCTTAATCATTAGTCAGGAAAATGCCCCATATACAAGTCCATAGGTCAGTCTAATGTAGGAAATCTCTCAATTGAGGTTCACTTTTTCATGGTGGCTTGTTTGGGTCAAATTGACAAAAATAATCCATCACATTCCTCTTTCTAAGAATTTATATTTCTTCGACTGTATGTGGCTAAACGTCGATTTAAAGGAATCAGAACACCAGTGTGTATACCAGGCATAAATATTGGTTCTCAATATGCTATTCATCTAAAAATCTTAGGTCTTTTTTTTTAAAGTAATGGCATTATTAAAATATAAACTGTTTGCCGCTCTAGTTGGCAGCCTGAACCTAAGGGAGTAGGGCATAAAATGAGCAGACTAAATTCTTATGCAATAGCCAACTTTACTCAGAGCATCAGACAATTTATACTGTAAGGAATTAAGAAAGGTCACATGAGTAAACTCATGAGGTAAAGCAGTATACAATCACAAGGGCAAGCTGCACATGGCAAAACCACATTTTCCCATAGAGACATATGCATAACAACAGCTGAAACAACCTCACTCCTATCCACTACACCTGGGAGGAGCACAAAACACATTCCAAGAATAATCTATGAACAGTTTTGAAAAAAACTGAGGTCAAAAGAGTCTTGTCTTCTTTTCCTGGGGTTTTCTCCCAAGCGCTAAGAATTCTCACATGACTCCATTCTTGGACTGTATTCCAACAATAAACCACACAATAAAATACAATTGAGCAAGTGTCCTTGTTGTGTTGTGGAGCATCTTCTGGGTATATGCCCAGGAGTGGAATAGCTGGGTCTTGAGGTAGCTCTATTCCCAGTTTTCTGAGAAAGCACTAGATAGATTTCCAAAGTGGTTGTACAAGTGTGAACTCCCACCAGCAATGGAGGAGTGTTTCTCTTTCTCCACGTCCTTGCCAGCATGTGCTGTCACTTGAGTTTTTGATCTTAGCCATTCTGATGGGTGTAAGGTGGAATCTCAGAGTCATTTTGATTTGCATTTCCCTGATGACTAAGGACCTTGAGCTTTTCTTTAAGTGTTTCTCAGCAATTTGATATTCCTCTGTTGAGAATTCTATGTTCAGCTCTGTACCCCATTTTAAATTTTTTATTTATTCACTTTACATTGCAATTGTAGCCCCTCCCTCATTACTATCCAATTCCCCTCCATCACTCATACACTATCCTTTCCACCTCTGGTCCTCAGAAAGGGAAGCCCACCTCCCCTAACATCTGACCTCAGCAAGTCTCATCTGTACAGGGGGAAATGATCAATATGGGGGCAGGGGTAGAGTCCATGTCAGAAGTAGTCTCTAGTCCTCATACTGTTGGGACCCACAAGGAGACTGTACTGCCTATCTACTACATCTGAGCAGAGGGTCTAGGTCCACATTGTACAGCATTCTTGGTTGGTCCATCAGTCTCTCTATTGTTGTGTGTCTATCCTGTACTATGTGGCTAATATCTGCTTATGAGTGTGTATATACCATGTGTGTCTTTCTGGGTCTCAGTCACCTCACTCAGGATGATCTTTTCTAGTTCTATCCATTTGCCTGCAAATTTCAAAATCTTCTTGTTTTTAATAGCGAAATAGCATACAATTGTGTACATGTACCACAGTTTCCTTATCTATTCTTCAGTTGAGGGATATCTAGGTCACTCCAGATTCTGTATTATGAATAAGGCTGCTATGAACGTAGTTGAGCAAGTGTTCTTGTTGTACGGTGGAGCAGCTTTTGGGTATATACCCAGGAGTGGTATGGCTGTTTCTTGAGGTACAATTATTCCCAATTTTCTGAGAAAGCACCAGATAGATTCCCAAAGTGGTTGTACTAGTTTGCACTCCCACCAGCAATGGAGGAGTGTTCCCCTTTCTCCACATCCTTGCCAGCATGTGCGTTCACTTGCATTTTGATCTAAGCCATTCTGATAGGTGTAAGGTGGAACCTCAGAGTCGTTATGATTTGCATTTCACTGATGACTAGGGGTGTTGAGTATTTCTTTTTTTTTTTCTTTTGACAATTTAAAAACAATTTATTTTAGTAATTTATTCATATTACATCTCAATGGTTATCCCCTCCCTTGTATCCTCCTATTCTTCCCTCCCTCCCATTTTCACCTTATTCCCCTCCCCTATGACTGTGACTGAGGGGGACTTCCTTCCCCTTTATATGCTCATAGGGTATCAAGTCTCTTCTTGGTAGCCTGCTATCCTTCCTCTGAGTATTTCTTTAAGCATTTCTCAGCCATTCGATATTCCTCTGTTTAAAATTCCCCAATTTTTTTCTTCTAACATATTTAGTGTGTCTGGTCTTATGTTGAGATCTTTAATCCACTTGGACTTTAGTTTTGTGCAGGGTGATAAATAAGAGTCTATTTGCATTTTTCTACAAGTAGACATCCAGTTAGATCAGAACCATTTGTTGAAAATTCTATCTTTTTTTCCATTGTATGGTTTTGGTTTCTTTGTTGAAAATCAAGTGTTCATTGGTGTGTAGGGACCTTGGGTGTGCTAGACAAGCATTAACTCACAGCTCTATGTCCCTAGAGCCTAGTTTATTCTTTTGTATCTATTAGCAATGAAGTTTTAAATGATTTTATATTTAGATTTTTCATTGATGAAACATATATCCAAATGGAATTGATTTTTCAACCTGTAACCTTGCTATGATTATATTTTAGTGCCAATAAGTGGATTTATCAGAATTTTGTGTATATGAGATCATTAATTATGTTAAATGCCCTTTATCAGGATAATAAAGCAATGTCCCTTATGTTTTTAGTGTTTAATTTTTGATGCAGATTAGTTTGAATGATGCATCCACCCGAAATATCATGGTTATGATCCCTTTGGATAGATCAAGATTGGCTATTCACCTCCCAATTCTCTTTTTTTCTTATTTTTACTCATTGATTCTCCATCATCTTTAGCTTAGGATTTTCAGCCTCCTCACCAGAGGTACCACAATCACCTTCTATAGCTTATCTTAAAGAGTAGCACTGATCTTGGGACTCATCTGCAGTAGGAATAGCTTCATCAACATTAATAATGAATCTTTCCCTGGGACAGTCAATTAACAAAAGCATATACCTTCTAGCCTGATAAAAATGACATGGGTCAGTAAATTGCTAATGGGAATATAAATTATTTCAACTAGGTGTAAAGTTGGACATGTACTTTAGTGGGTATTTTTCTCTTCATTGTCACAAGTGCATATTTTAGCTTACTGGCTAAAGGGTACAGTCTATCACCATAGGGAAATCATGCTGGCTAGAGCAAGTTGGTTCACGGTGGTGGAAAATTACAGTTGAGGTCCATGTTGTTATGGATGACAGGAAGCAGGGAATGTGGATTGAAAGTGGGGTCAGGTTGTAACCATCTAAGACCACATTCAATGGCTTAGGTCAGTAAGCTTGTCTTTTTGTCTCAAAGATTCCACAATTTCCCAAAACATTATCACCAGTTGGGATACAAGTGTTAAGTGCATGATCCTCGAGGTGAGATTTCACACTCAGTCCATAACAAATACATACTTAAAAAAAGATTTATTTATTCATTATGTATACAGTGCTCTGCCTGCATGACAGAAGAGGGCACCAGATCTCATTATAGGTGGTTGTGAGCCACCATGTGGCTGCTGGGAATTGAACTCAGGACCTCTGGAAGAACAGTCAGTACTCTTAACCTCTGAGCCATCTCTCCAGCCCCAAGTACATACTTTATTACAAGTAAATTTTAATTCTTTGTTTATATGGAGTTATTTTCATATAAGTGAGTTATGGCATTAATTTCTCATGTACAAATGATTTTTTTCTTTTATTAGAAAGCACCATGCATTATGTTACATTAATTCCTAACATTCTGAATACCAGTTATATCAATCACATAATAACCAACTCTCTCCAGGTAAGTGATTCTTGGTTCTGAGATGATAAATAGCTGTATTAGTATATGTGTGAAATAATATTCACAACATTATTCATAATCACTCTTAGTTGGAAATAGCACAGATGTTCACAATAGAATAATGAATAAACTGTGGGATAATCACAGTTAGAATGCTCTGATGACCACATGACATCAGCCTCCATTTTGCCTTCAGTCAGCCTTTTTAGTGTATGAGTAAAACTATATTTCTATTGAAATAGCCACATAAACTGAGTCTCTAAGAAAACACAAGTCTGAAAAAGTACTGTACCTACCACTCAAAATATGCTATTATAATAGTAACTTTTCCCTCTTTAAGTACCATGTAGTTCTGTAAAATTATATGGAAAATGTGCATCTTAGACACAATTTATGACATGGTATCTTTTGTGGTACTGATGTTATTTTTAAAATTAAAGTAGTGTGTGTGCAGCATATGTGTGTGCACATGCATGCGTGTGTGTGTGTGTGTGTGTGTGTGTGTGTGTGTATGTGCTGTACATGTGTGTGAAGTTAGCAACTGGTATTGTGTATCATCCTCTATTATACTGCAATTTATGTTTTCTGAAACAGGGTCTCTAACTGAGCCTGGAGCTCACCAATTCCACAAGACTGGATGTCTAGAAAGTTCCATGATCTGCCTGTCTTGTCCTGTCTGGCTCCCCGATCCTGGCACCGAGGTTATAGAGAGATGTTGCCACACCTGGCTTTTTAACTATCTGCTGAGAATTTGAACTCAGGTACTAATGTTTCATGCTTACACAAGAAGCACATTTCCCATTAAGCCAAATCCCTACTCCTGTTGTTAGATATCTGATGCATCACTTATAAGGCAGGCAACTACTTCTGAACAGTCCAACCATTGCATGTCTGACCATCTTGGATGTAATTAAGATGCTTACACTGTGGATGCTTGCCATCTTTCATATACTTGTATAGCATAGACCTCAAATGCCTGCTAGGTCTTAGGACTCCCAGTGGTTTTACATTTTCAATGGCTCAGAAATAGTTCCTATTAATCTATGGTGGTGCTTAAACCCCTGACACATGCCTAAAAATATACTATTCCTTCTCCAACTTGCCTGGGTTCTGGAAAGTCAAGTTTCTTTTGGAAACATTTAGGTCCCTGAAATAATTGTATCCATCAGTATATTATATGCTCTGAAGATTAAGAAATTATGCTCATCACTTCTCTTTGGTTGAAGATCATTTACTTTTCCTCCAGATTGCAGAGGATGAGCATTGGTAACAACAGGTGTTTGCATATTTACCTACAGTTCATGTCTAGTTTCACTACCATAAACATAAAGGCAGCTTTTAGTTATAGCGCTGCAAATTAAGGTTTCTTATATTTTCACTTACAGTTGCTTGACCTTGATTAAGTTGCTTAAATTCTCCAAAACTATTTCTTTCTTTCAACGATGGAGTGAAACCCTACTATACAAGGCTCTTGGGACCCTTAAGTCATAATGTATCTACTGGTGTGTTTGAAGGTTAACACTATATACAATATTTATATAGAAAATCAGTTTGAAAAGTGTGTGCATGTGTTCGTGTGTGTGTGTGTGTGTGTGTGTGTGTGTGTGTGTGTGTGTGTGTGTGTGTGTGTAATCTAAATGGCCAATAAAATTCTGCATAAAATTTCCCTTGAGGTACTAGTTAACTTTTAAGCCATTCTTGTTCAGAGGGGAAAAAAAAACTAGGGTAAAAGTACCTTTGTGGCCCATGTTTTTAGTCCCAGAAGTCAAGGTCAGCCTAATCTACATCATTGAGTTGTATGCCATTCAATATGTCGTAAAGAGATCCTATCTCAAAACAAACAAACAAATACCTAAAAATGCTGATATAATGCTAGTAAGCCATGTTAACCCCAAGAGGGCTATGCTCTGTGAATAAGCAAAAACTGGTAAGCTGGTTCCAACTGCTGGGAGTACTGAGACATCTCCACTCTGCCTGCTGTTTAGGAACTGAATTTCTCTTCCTCTGAAGAAGATAACAGCATCCAGAGACACCACAGTTTTTCATACACTATGTTTGACATCTCTCTTCCCCAAATCATCAGGAATAACAGGAAGTAGGGCCATATGACCAAAATCGAGGAAACAATAGAAACAGACACACAGATTGTGAATCTGGACTTAATAGATATTGCCTTTAAAATAATTATGGTTAATAATCTGAATTTAAAAAGAAATGGAGAATATTATTGGGCATACATAAATTTTAAAATAGAATCAATGGAAATTCAAGAATAAACAAAATAATGTTAAGAATCAAGTAAATTTTGCAAAGATCAAACAATGACATGGAAAGTATTTGTGAACAGGATCTAGAGCAATCGGCAATATCCAGACTAAGGTTCCAAGAGTAAAAAAAAGCATATTTTATATTCATGTTTCTTGTGGCACTATAATAATAGGTAAGATACAGAAATAGCCTGTATAATAAACAATGGATGAATGAATAAGGAAAATGTGGAATATGCACACACTGAAATAGCAAAATGAATGGAACTGAAGCATACTGTGTTAAGTGAAACAACAAAGACCAATAAAACAAAATAATAAAAAACAAATACCAAATGTTCTGTCTCATATGTGGAAAAATTTAAAAAGTCAAACTGGCAAAATGCTTTTCCCCCCTTTGTTTATTTATTATAATTTATTCACATTACATCCTGATAGTTATCTCCTCACTTGTATTTTCCCATTGCCACCCTCTCTCCCTCCCTTCTTCCCCCCTATTCCTGTCCCCTAGACCTCTGACAGGGGACAGGACCTCTTCCTCCACCATGTGACCATGGCCTATCAGGTCTCATTCAGAAAGCCTGCATCCCCTTCCTCTGTGTGCCCGCTGGGCCTCCCCACCAAGGGGAAGTGATCAAATCGGGGAGCACTAGAGTTCATGTCAGAGGCAGTCCCGCTCCTCCCACAACCATGGCGAGTGACCTGTTTATTGGGTAGATCTAAATAGGAGATCTAGCTTCTCTGTGTACATTGCCCTTGGTTGATGCATCAGTTTGTTCATGTCCCCCTGGGTCCAGATCTGCCAACAGAGAAATTTTGAAAATTGCAGGCAAATTGATGGAAGTACCAGAAAGACACACATGGTATATACTCACTTATAAGTGGATTTTAGCCCAACATAGATGTCCTCTGAGAGACTCCACCCAGCAGGGGATCAGGACAGATGCTACTCACAGCTGGACTCTGGGTGGATCACTGAGTGTTGTGTGGCAGAGTGAGGGTGATGGAAGGACCTGGAGGTGTCAGGAGCTCCACAAGGAGACAAAATGCTTTTTTTTTTTTTTTTTTTTTTTTTTTTTTTTTTTTTGGTTTTCCGAGACAGGCTTTCTCTGTGTAGCCTTGGCTGTGCTGGACTTGCTTTGTAGACCAGGCTGGCCTTGAACTCAGCCTGGTCTGATCTGCCTGCCTCTGCCTCCTGAGTACTGGGATTAAAGGCATGCACCACCAAGCCCGACACAAAATGCTTTTTATACCCATAAAATTAGTACTACTTTTACCCTTCCTCATGGGATCGTCTCTCTTTCCATGATTATTTATCAGTTTTTATTTTATTTATTTGTCTTTGGTGGCTGAGAACAGCCAGTAAATCTGTGTTTCTGAGAACACACTGAGATTTTTAGAAGATACCTTGTGCTGTATCAAATACATAAAAGATGTACCCAATACATACTTACCTACCTACACACACACACACACACACACACACACACACACACACACACACATTTTAAAAATAAGATAAAATTGTTTGACAACATCACACATATACACTTAGTTTGGGACATTTTACAGCCCTTATTGCTGTCTTCTCTACTACTGATTCCTTCTTCTCTACTACCGAAATCCTAGAGAAAATTCTGTTTACAATAGGAGACAACTGCAGAGAACAACTAATGTAAAGTACAGAGAATAAATGGCTGTGACTATGATACTAAACGGGACATATCTATCGCCCCATCCAAAGATCAGGGAGCATAAGGGAGGAGGGAGGAAAAGAATATGAAGGCAGATGATGGAGTGCTGTCAGGTGATAGCTCACAGGCAGGACATGGCTGTTGCATTCATGAATTCAGAGCAGCTATCATCCCCTACAGAAGACCTATAAGAAGACAGAGCCCACCAACATCCCATCATGACAGGAGAAGAACGTATGAGGTCTCATCCCTTCCAGAAACTGAACAGTCAATCCTTGGTATAGTATAAGTCAGCTTTTGTGTGGTATCACTTTTTGATAAGTGGCCTATACTCCAGGAAAAATCTCCCTACCCATGTTCAAGAAAGCAACCCTAATTAAAATCAGTGGCTCACCAAAAAGTAAAAGGACACCAAACTGTAAATAAGACATGCTGGGAAGGGTCTTAATGACCAGGAGAGAGGAGTAAAAAATGATGACAGGTGGGAGAGGGTGAAACTGACTGAAATTTAATACTAGTCCACTGTGTTTATATGCCATATTTTCTCATGGGGGGATGAATATGACAGATTATATTATATAGAAATATGAAATGTCACAAGGAGAGCTAATATTTTATGTGATTAATATATGCTAGTCAAAAGCTATAAATAAAAACATAACCAAGATTTGACTGTCCTGAGATGCTACAAGTAAGCCCACTTCCAAGAAACATATATATGTGAATTATATACATATATAATGAACACATATACACACATACACATATATACACTCTAGATAATTTTTATCTCATACTTGGTAGCCAGAGGTATCCACCTCCCTTTTTCTTCTTTTCCTGTATCAATTAGAGTTCATATATTTTATTGATATTCTTTTTTAGCATTAGAGTAATTATTGAGGCATTATCTATAATATCAAGACAATGGAAGCACTGTATGTCGCAGGAGGGTTCCTGCAGGTTTTACAGCAGGCAGGGAAAAATGATCAGGGTGAAGTAAGAATGAACTCAGGTCAGCCCAATTTTGGTAGCCAGTGTTGGAGCAAGACAGGACTTCTAGATTCTAACCCAGATAATTTTAAAAAATGATTTATTTATTTTTATTTTATGTACATTGGTGCTTTGCCTGTTTTTATGCATGAGTGATGCTGTCAGATCCCCTGGAACTGGAGTTACAGAAAGTTGTGAGTTGCCATGGAGGTACTGGGAATTTTACTTTAGCCATATATAGGCACAGCACATTTTGGGGAGAAAAAGTTTTCTCATAGTAACCCAGTTCCACGTGAACAACAATTTAAGACATGTTTACATTGAGATTCTTTACAAAGTACATCTGGCTTCTTTCACAGGACTATGTACTGTTGACTCAGAGATAGTGCCCAAGGTTCAGGGTCTAGGGAGATTGAGTAAAGTAAACAAATGTCAGGATTGGCCTGGCCCTAAGATAACATCAAAGCCACTTAAGTTGTTGTATAAATGATATCTTTCACAGGAATGAGTTTTATGGCCTGGAAGAAATATTTAAGGTTTTTAAGTGGAAAGGGCCTGGGATAAGTAAGACATAAATTCTGGAAGAGATGGACAGGGCCTAGCTCCAAATGTAGCAAAGGATTACCCAGTTGTAAACTACATTTTCCCTCAGGATTCCAGGAAAACAGCCAAGTACCTCATACCATTGAAGAGATAAGATGTATGCTTAACTCCCCTGCCTTCTCCAATGCTTAGCTGTGTGCACAAGGCCTTTTTGGCTCTCTACAGTACGTAACATTATATGCCCACCAATGGGTGGATGTTTTAATAAATTGTGTTATGTTCCTAAACAACTGTTTTCTTTAACTATTAGAGAATAAATTAATTACATTCATATTCATGACTGGAAAGAATATTTGTGGTGCCCTGAGTTAATTGCACATTGATCATACAACACTATTGTAGAGAACAACTATTGAGAAAATTAAGGACTAACTACTACACAGGTTTTCTGGATTTTGGACTGAGGGAGGAAAATGTGTATTTATGAAATTTTAGTTTTCATAAGAACATAATATTTCATCCCATTGTCTCCAGCAAATATATGCTGATTTTATAATTCTGGAAGAATATTTCATCACAGATCTGAAACTTGTACAAAGTTGAAAAGCTTTTATTTAAAATGGAAGTATTAGTTGAAGGATATGTTTTATATCATTATCACTATTATTTTGAACTTACAAACAACTTATCCCAAAAGAAGATACTAGCATCAATACCATAATATATATTTAACTTATTAGATCCTTCATGGATTTTTTAATTTGTCATAAACCTATTTCACTTTTGTATATTTATAATTTATATTATTATATTTTATTCACATTATATCCTGATTGTAATCCCCTCACTCTTTTCTTCCTGTTCCCACCCTCCCTCTCTTCCTCCCTCTTCCACCCTATTTGCCTCCCCTAGACAGAAGGGAACCTCCTCCCCCACCATCTGACCACAGCCTATCAGGTCTCATCTGGATAGCCTGCCTCTTCTTCCTTTGTGTTCCCACAGGACCTCTCTGCCAAGGAGCAGTGTTCAAATCACGGGCACCAGAGTTCATGTCAGAGGCAGTCTGCCACTCTCCCCACCCTTTCTCCACATGAAGAATGAGCTGTCCATTGGCTATGCTTGAGCAGAGGGTCTAGGTTCTCTGCTTGCAAGGTCCTTGGTATATACTCACTTATAAGTGGATAATAGCCCCACATAGATGTCCTCTGAGGGACTCCACCCAGTGCAGGATCTGGACAGATACTGGGAACTGCAGCTGGATTCTGGGAAAAGTGCTTAATTGTATGGAAGAGTTGGGGAATGGAAGAGGGGCTTGTCAGCCGCTCCACAAGGAGACCATCAAGGCTGGAGGATCTGGACCCAACGGATGCACCAACCAAGAATATACCTATTTCTTTTCTTATTTATTTATTTATTTATTTTAATGTTTTATTAATTTATTCATATTACATCTCAATTGCTAGATACCTATTTTTTAAGGAGAAATCATTTAATAATGCATGTTAAGAAATTTTTATTCTGAAACCTTCTTGACAGATAAAAGTTGGGTATAATTACTTCTCAGATGGTGGAATTCGCATTGGTCAAATTGAGTGGCCCTCCTGGATCATTTACTTGATCTTGCTATGTGTTTCTTTTTCAAATCTCTATTTTGAAGTAGCCCCTAATTATATAAATGGCCATCATTTCATAAAATATATGCTACTTTAGAAAAAAGGAAATAAACCCGATGTCAGTAATTCTCTTCTTATCATCATATTGCTATCATCATAGTCTTCATTTTAATTTCTTGTGTGAGGTAAACCAGTATCAACATATTCTCAGTCCTTTAAAGACTGGTAAACGCCTTAGAACTCTCATAATGTGTATGTTACAAGAGGCAATGTCTTGATATCCCTGAGATTGTCTGGAGTCGTTTTCACCAGTTCTAATCACAGTTTAATGATGAATGACAATGTTTTACTATATCATGCATCATAAAAAATGATTAGTTGAGTGATTTCTGCATATGAGGAACTATGTTAAGCCTTGAGGAAGCATAATGTAATTTAAAATCAATCATTATTCTATTAGTTATCATGACTTACATGTTAGATCCAAGCTGAATCGGGCAATAAGTGACCGAGCTAGGGCTTGGCTTTAAGATGTGTGATTCCACTCTGTATGTATAAACTATATTATTCCAATAGTATCTGAGATTTCCTTATAAAAGTTCAACATTTTGATCATTGCCTCAGAAACTTGAAGCAGAACTCCAATTCAGTAACTAAGTGAAAATGTATTAAAGGAAGCACCCAAATTTGCTATAATATATACGTTAGAGGAAAATACTTTTATGGTTTAATAAACCAATTCAGAAAGCTGCATTGACAAGTTTGATTTTCTTTGCAGTCCCAGTGGCATACTTTACAAAATATCCTTAGCCTATGTTGGGTCTAAAAAAAATCACAGATGATGATCTATCCTAATTATACTCTTACTTGAAAATGGCATATAGTGACACAAATTCTTAAGAATAAAGATGATGAAGACTATACTTAGCTATGGGTGTACACTTATTTATAGACTGTTGAAATTGAAAAAAAAAACTATCACAAAATCATGTAGCCAGGGTCACATTTTAGCATTCTGTTCTGACAATACTCTAATTTTAATACCTTTAAAAATCAATCAGCTAGTTAACAAACAGTCCTATAATCTTAGTGATTTAACACACATCAAAAGACAAAACATGTTTTGGATTCACACACATTACTAAGGATTTAGAAAATTACCTCCAAGTAGTTACTGAATTGGAGTTCTGCTTCAAGTTTCTGAGGCAATGATCAAAATGTTGTCTCATAGAAAGATTTTGCACTATCCAGTTGCTATAGAAAATTTGCACCAACCATTACTTCTGGTTGCTATGACAACTGAATCATGCCATCCTATTCTGAGAAGAGAAACATTTAAACGGAATATTTACAGACAAAAAGTATGTGACACTTCCACTAAAGTAATGTAATTTAGGTGTTTACCTTTAGTAGAATATGTTTATATATGAAGGTGGAGATGAAGATGAATATGTGATGGCAAATATAATTAATGATTATTGCTTGTGGAAAAGGAAAGCAGCCACTCCTGAGAGAAGACAGAAATGGCTGACTCACCACTTACTCAAGCTACTTTTTTGTTTCTCTGTCCTCATATGACATCTGTAATGTAAGGACTCCGCAATCTTAGATCCCACAAAGCAAAAGTTTGAAAAAATTTTAAACAATGAACTACTTCTTTAAAACCTCCTTTTGTAAAACCCCTAAAGATGTATCATTGCTTGCACTACATATATATGTATCAAGGAAATTTGGGGAAGGTAAATTATGAATTCATAAATTCTGAAAAAGATTGTGAAGTAATGAATATAAAGGAAATATTAACACTTTTGTCTTATGATGTTCCACAAATCATTTAAGCATTTTTCTAGGTTTCTGAGCAGCACTTTAAATATTATTGCTCTACAGGAAAACTTTTGATTTGTGACACCAGTAATTAAAATCTGTAAATGCCACCCCACAGTACTATACCAGTAACCCATACGATTCCCCATAAACAGAAGAATTAATTCGTTTGACACAGTGTTCTAGCATTTATATGTCATAGGAAAAATAAAATAGAGTGCTTTACCTTATTTGTGTTGTTTTCAGAGAAACATTTTTTTCCTGTTGTTGTTGTTTTGGTCAATGCAGCTACAGTGGGAAGGACAAAGAGGTCCAGCAACTCCCTGAAATCCATCTTTGGGGTCTTGCCTTGCAGGTAGTATTTAAATACAAAGCAGGGATCCTGATCACCTACAAGAGCATTCTGAACTCTAGCTGATGACTCATCTCAAATGGAATGTGAAAAATATCTCAATAGTACCAAACCCAAACCACAAATGACTACTGCTACTAGGCTGTAGCAAAGTCAGTTCTCAGAAGGAAGATCATAGAAATAGGTATGTGTAGTAAAAGAAAGAAATAAAAAGCCAGATGCCTTATTTACCTCTCTGGCTGCAGTGATAAAATATCCTCACAAAAGTAAGGACAGGTAAAGGGTTTATTTTAGTTGATAGTTGGAAAAGTCACAGTAGCCAGAGCTTCAAGCAGCTGGACACATCTGCAGTCAAAAATCAGAGAGTGACCAATTTTATTGTTGAGGTCACTTTCTCCTTTTAATAGAGTTCAGAATTCCATCCCAGGGAAAGTTGTCAACCACAGTAGGAGGATTTTCCCATTTCAATTAACCCAGTTAAGACACTCTCTCATACACATGCTCAGCAGCCTCTCTCCCAGATGATTCATGGTACATTCTTGATTCCCATGTCAAATTTACATGCTGTATGTGCTTGCCTTTATTTCTGGACTCCTGATTATGTTTCATTGATAGCTGTGTATTTTGTGTCATCATGCTGAGGTTTTCTACTCAATAAATGGTATTAAAGAATAAATATATTTATATATAAAATTGAGCAACTGGATATGTATGATATACCTTATATAAAAATCATCTTGGAAATGTGTTAAACACCTAAGCATATGTCCTTAAGTCACAAAACTTGTAGGCAAAGTCACAGGGGAAAGTCCTACAGATTGATATTGGTAATGACTTTTTTCTTTAAATACCATGTCAAATTTTCAGAAAATTGCACCAAAAATATATTGATCACAACTACATCAACCTCAAAACTTCTGCACATCCATGAAGAAACAGAATGAAAACACAAGCTACAGATTGGGAGAAACATTTTTAATTTATATATCTAATAAGTGCTCAATATTCAGAATGTGAGGAACTAAAAAATGGGCTTTGAAAAAACAACCACTGAAAAATGAGCAAAAGATCAGACCAGATATTTATTAAAAGACATATAGCTAGCCAGCACATATGAGAGAGATTCTCAACATGACTCATTATTAGAGAAATGCAGATCAAAACCACAAAAGATAGTACCTTATATCTGTTAGAATGATTATTATATCAGAAGAACTGGGGAAGGGGAAACCATAATCAGTATATACTGTGTGAAAAAATCTATTTTCAATAAAAGAAAAATACAAAAATATTAAATGTATCATCATTGTTGTTGAAGAATAACAGAAATAAACATCTTCTGGCACAGAGCAAGCACCCTTTTAAAGGGATAAGAGAAAACAAGTTTTTACAAAGAAGAGGAGAAGAGGGATGCCTCCCACACTGGTGTAGGGAGTGTAACTTGGTAAACAATTATGCTAACTAAATAAGATGGAGGCCTCTCATAAAACTAAAAGTAGCATTACCATGAGGCCAAGCAATCCTCTTCTGAGTATATTCCCAAAGGACCTGCAGTCAGCACATGATAGAGATATCTGTGCTCTTATGTTCACAGCAGTATTATAAATAGAGCCATGATATGGGCTATGATAAGTGTATGCTAGGTCGTGAATAGATAAAAGCAACTGAACTGTGTACTGATTTATTTACCAACCAACTCACGCATTTACCATGGAATGTTACAAGATCTTAAAAAAGAGACCATGATATTTTTTGATAAACCTGGATGAACTAGAGCTCATTACAAGCTTAAAAAGCCAGCCACTGAAAGAAAATACTGCATCGAGCTCACTTACTTGTGGAATCTATGAAAATCTAATAAATAAAGGTGTGCAGGATATCGGTTACAAGAGCTCATGTAGGGAATAGAAAACGTAACCCAAAAGGCAAAGAGTTGCAGTTATAAAAGGTATAGGTAAATCTAGCAATCCCAATGTACTGTGTGATGAATATAGTCAATAACACTTGTTTGTATACGAGAAATTCGCTGAGTGTATTTCAGATATTCTTCCTCAAAGGTAACAGTATGACAAGACTCATCACCTTGCTTGATAGTGCAGTCATTTCTCTAAGAAAATATACTTCACAATATATTTTAAATGTGTGTGTGTGTGTGTGTGTGTGTGTGTGTGTGTGTGTGTGTGTGTGTACATGTTCATAGAGCAGTGCATGCCACAGCATACATGTAGAGGGCAGAAGACAGCTTTGGGTCTCAGACCTCATCTTTTACCTTGTTTGATGCAGAGTCTTGTTATTGTTTGCTGCTGTATATCGCAGGGAAAGAGGCCCACTTTTCTCAGCAGTCTCTTGTCTTCATCTCCTATCTCCGTATATGAGTGCTGGGATCACAGCTATGAGTTACTGCAGTTGACTTTCATACAGGTCCTGGGAAAACAAACTGAGAATATAACAGTTGCATTGCAACTGAGCACTTCAACTCCACACTCCCTTCCACAACAATTTTTCTGCATCTCAAATATGTGCGAGAAAAAGAGGACATGATATTTTTGTGTTTAATAAATGATATCATTTTATAATTTTTCTTCTCTTCTCTTATTTAAGTCATTTAATTTTTTCATTTCTATTCCTGTGGAAGATTTCTTTTTTCATACACCTTTAAATATCTTTCCAATATCCCATATTTATGATATTCCAGTGATTATTTAGTGATTAATCTGTGGAAGGACCTTGATTGTTCTGTTGATCATATGGTATTGAGACACAGTAATCAGTAATGAATATCATGAAAATAATGAATACCATGTTTTTTCAGATGCTTTCACATAAATATGTCTAACACTTTGACCTTTATAACAAAGGGATGTTAATAACTGGTGATATTTTATGTATGTGTTTGTCTCACATAGCAGTTGTTCACAATGAAGGTTTTAATCTATGAAGTCAGCAAAGTATCTTTGGACTTTGACCCAAGATACCATCCACAAATTGACTGAATTGTATATGATAACAGCAGCTGGGTACCAAACAAAGTGAGTCAGTGCAGCAAGAAACTCATGGCACTCTTGGAAATGTCCCATAGATGAGAACCCAGATACAACCATACTTATCATTCCTGGGCAAGGATACTCTCCATGCTTGTACTCACTCCTACTGAAGGGTATTTGTGAGGTATAATGCCTATGAGGAGAGAATTTTCACTGAAATCATTTAGACATAAGAAATCAACCAACAGGTTATTAAAGAACAAAGCAAGGACTATAAAAGAACAGAAATCAATACCTACACTTAATACAAGAAATAATTTTAAATGGTCAATTTTCAAGCAAGAATTATGAGACATTAAATAGATAGGTAAAGGTTAAATGCACAATAAAAGTAATAAAAGCCTTCTTTGAGGAGTTCTGATGTTGTACTTAATGGGCAAGACATTTAAGAAATCATTTTAAGTGTATTCAATAAATGAAAGGCAATTTCAAAGCAGGGTGTTATGAAAATATCTCACAAATACCAAATGCTAATAAAGTGAAAGATATTGTGATGAAGAACCTTATGGAAATCTTGCAGTTGAAAAGTATAAAAATCAAAATAGAACCTTGATTAAAAATAGACTCAACACTTAGAGTTAAATTGAAAAGACTGAAAGCCAGATAAAGAGAAAAAGGTATGTGAAATAACAGATCTAACAACACATATTAATCACTCCTAAGAACAGTAAGGAAAAAGGGATGAAGAACAATAAACAGAGCTTTATAGGAATTTGAGACACCTACAAACACACTAATGAGATTCATTAAGGGTAATGCCAGAGGAAGAAGGGATAGAGAAATAAACAGAACAAAATTAAGAACTAATGCCTGAAAATGACTTACTTAATGAAAAATATTAGTATCACAAACTCAACAAACTCCAGGTAAGATAAACACAAGGAAATTTGTACTCAGGTGGATCAAATTAAAAACAGTGAAATCAAAATAAAAAGAATTTGAAAGCACCATGAAAATAAATGATATGACATGTATAAAATGACCACAACATGATTAATAATACTGTTCTAGAAATTGAACCCAGAGCCTCATACATTGTAGGGAAATTATTTACCACTGCCAAAAAGCTCAGTCCAACAAACTAATCCCCCCTCTTTTTTTTTCAAGACAGAGTTTCTCTGCATAGTCTTAGCTGTCCTGGAACTTGCTCTGTAGACCAGGCTGGCCTCAAACTTAAAGAGATTTTCCTGCCTCTGCCTGCTGAGTGCTGGGATTAAAGGTTTGCACCATCACCACCCAGCTAAACTATTTAAAAGAAAGAAAGAAAGAAATGTTTAAAAGAAAGAGGGATGGTATACTCAAAGTGGCCAAACTCAGATTTATGAATAGCCATCTTTTATGGGTGGTTACATGTGCATGTGTGTGTATAGGTGTGTGTATGTGTATGGAGGTCAAAGTTAACCTCACCTGTCATTCCCCAGGAGCTATCCACCAAGATTTTTTGAAGTAGGATCTCTCACTGTTACCTAGGCATCACCAATCGTCCTGGGTAGGCTGTTTAGCAAGTTCTAGAGGTCTGCCTGTCTCTACTTGCCTAGTTCTCCAATTAGGAACTGTGGTGGTTTGGATGAGAATGGCTCCCATAGGCTCATGTGTTTGAATATTCAGTCCCCAGTTGGTGGAACTGCTTGGAAAGGATTAAGAGGTGTGGCCTTGTTGTTGTTTGTTGTTGGGTGGAGGGGGGTTTCCAAAGACCAGTGCAATTCCCAGTGTTCTTTCTGTTTCCTGATTGTGAATCAGAAAGTGAGCTTGCAGCTGCTGCTTCAGCACCATGCCATGTCTGTCTGCCAACACGATTCCTGCTATTATGGCAATAGTCTCCCGTCTCTCTGGAAATATAAGCCCCATTTGAACTGTTTCTTCTATAAGTTGCCTTAGCCATGGTGCTTTATCATAGCAACAGAAAAGTAAGCAATACAGATGCTGGTACCAGGGAGTAGGCTATTTCTGTGACAGATCTGACTATGTGGCTTTTTGGAGGGATGTGGAAGGTTTTGGAAATTTGTGATAGAAGAGCAGTCAAATGCTGTAAGCAGAGCTTAAAGGGCTATCCTAGGAAGAGCTTAGAAGACAGTAACGCTGGCATTTATGTAAATAGTGGAGGCCCAGCTCAAGGGGTTTTAGAGGAGGACAGTATTAGCAACTGAGCCATTCTCATGATACTTTTACAAAGAATGTGGCTGCCTTCTGCCCTTTTCCTAAAAACTTACTTGCCTGAGGCTAAATGAAAAGCAATGGGCTAATTTCTTTGGTGGAGGAGATCCCAATACACCTTCAGTTTGACTCAGGCTGATTAGCAATCACACACCTGCAGGTTTACAAACGAAAAAGAGCAAGTGGGGCATAAATAATATAAAACATACAGTTTGAAAAGGAAAAGAACATCAGAAAACTTAGTACTGGAACCAAGGCTTATGTTGAATTGGATTAAAGGGAGGAGTGCTCCCAGCCAAGGACAATACATGCAGTAAACTTTGAACCCCTACCCAGATCTACCCAAAGGACAGGACATTCTTCACAGTTGAGTGGAGAGTGGGGTCTGACTTTCACATGAACTCTGGTGCCCCATATTTGACCACGACCCCTAGATAGGGAGGTCTGGTGGCACTCAGAGGAAGGATAGCAGGCTACCAAAAAGAGACTTGATACCCTATGAGCATATACAGGGGGAGGAGATCCCCCTCAGTAACAGTCATAGGAAAGGGGAGTAAGGGGAAAATGGGAGGGAGGGAGGAATGGGAGGATACAAGGGATGGGATAACCATTGAGATGTAATATGAATAAATTAATAAAATATATTTTTTAAAAAAGAAAAAAAAGGGAGGGATGCTCTGGTAAAACTCCTAACAGCTAAGGTCCCAAATTGTGAAAAGAAAAGAAATATTATGCTCCTAAAAAGCAATAACCAATCAAACCTGCTGAAAATGTGATAAAATGGGATTAGGATTCACCCCAAGTAGGCAGTTGAACTTGATAATGGTGTGCATGTGGGTCTGGCTTTAGAGTTACAAAAGATACACAAGCAAAGGGGTTGCAAAACATTCTTTCATGATTAAAGAAAGCCACCGAGGCCCAACGATGTGCTACAAAGCACACCCTGCAGGAGGCTCATGAGAGACCATTGTATGAGGCCCGAAAAGCAAAGTTTGGCTTGTGTTGGAGACCCCAAGATGTTAGTGGGCCAAGATCCATGGGATATCTGCCAATGTGAACTATATATAGGGACTGGAACAAATCCAGGAGAGAAAAGTATGCTGCTGGCAGAAGAGCTGGAAGGGCAGAGCCCTCAAGTCCTTTGACATCAGACATGAAGCTATAGGGTTACCACTTATTCTTATACCCACAGATGAGTGTAGATCTCATTTCTTATCAAAGACACTCATCAGTGCAAGAGATAAAGACAGTACAGAAACCCACAACTGGTCAAGGTGAAGAGAACAATTGATTGCTGCCTGTCAAGCCTCAATTGATACATCTATAATACGAAATCCCTGCACCTAAGGCTCAGGGAACACCATGGAAGAGTGTGTGGAAAGATTATAAGTGCCAAAGACCAGGAAGCTGTGGTGTGATTGTGCCTCTTAAAAATGACAGTGAAGCCAGGTATGGTGGCACATGCTTTTAATCCCAGCACTTGGGAGGAAGAGGCAGGCGGCTCGCTGTGAATTCGAGGCCAGCCTGGTCTACAAAGAGTCCAGGACAGCCAAGGCTACACAGAGAGACTCTGTCTCAAAAAACCATAATAATAATAATAATAATAATAATAATAATAATAATAATAATAATAATAATAATAATAATAAAATGACAGTGAAGCTTAACCCATGATGCCTCAATAATATGGCTGCCCAAATAAGAGCTGAACAAGTACAACAACAAAGTACCAACTGCCATGAAAGGAAAGAATCTCATGCCCCTCTAACAGACAACAGAACTATAGGAAACTAAGGAATTCTGAAAGCAGGAGAAATAGTCTTCTCTAGTGATAGCCCTCCCTAATTGGTTATCCAACAACAAATGGTCGGCCCTGAAATTACACACACACACACACACACACACACACACACACACACACATATACACACACATATACAGTTTTATTGTTGTGAAGAGATACCACGGCCAAGGCAATTCTTATAAAGGAAAACATTTTGTTGGTTTGGTGCTGGCTTACAGCTTTAGAGTTTTAATCCATTATCAAGCATGGCAGCATCCAGGCAGACATGGTGATGGAAAAGGAGCTGAGATTTCTACATCTTGATCTGCAGGTAGAGGAAGGGCACTGTGTGTCACACTGAGCATAGCTTGAGCGTAGGAGACCTCAAAACCTACACCCACAGTGATACAATTCCTCCAAAAAGGCCACACCTACTCCAACAAGGACACAATCCCTAATATGTTCCTCCCTATGGACACACATTCACAGGCAATACAGGGAAATACCTATTCAAACCACCATATATATGTAAATAAAATGTGTGTGTGTGTGTGTGTGTGTGTGTGTGTGTGTGTGTGTGAACACAAAAAGAACAATTTAAAAAATCTTGAACTTGAGAGGTAGGAAGGCAGAGTCAGTTAAAGGGAGGAAACAGATGGGGGAAATGATATAATTACATTTATATTTTAAAAATCCTAAAGCCAAGTAAAACAGGTTATGGGGTACCACATGGGTTCTGGGGCTCAAAACTAGGTCCTTTTGAAGAGAAGCCAGTGTTCTTAACTGCTGAGCCATTTCTCCAACCCCCAATCCTGAAAATGTATGCTAACCCAAAATATCTGTTCATGAATGTTCATGACAGCATCATTCACAACATCACAAAGTGGAAACAAAATGTCTATCAATCAAGGGCAAAGTAGCAGGAAGTCAGATTATTCAAAATTCAAATATGTAAAACGTGAGATGCAGTATTGACTTATTCTACATCATGAAAGAAACTTGACAATATACAGAATGAAATAAATTAAACAGAAAAGACTACAACTATATGATGACATTTGCAGAAATTATAGAGAATAGGCATATATATATAAAGACTGGGCATTGATTAATGGCTGATTAAAGTTATAGGAAGCACGAGGGATAGGGAGTGGCTGTCACGGGATACAGGATGATTATTTGTTGACAATTGCACACATCAAGGAATATATAACAACTGCTGAGATGTATATTTCAAAAGGATAAATTGTAAAGTATTTTAATAATATCTTATCAAAGCTAATAAACTAATAATGTATTTCCATATACACATGTTAAAATCATATTGAGATTATTTACATATACACATGCCTTTCTACCTATATATCATGATACACATGACTTGGATCTGGATCAAATCTTACATATAGTTAAACATGTATTCTATTATTTAAAATATTTTCATTATTTTATGTGTATGAGTGTTTTGCCTGCTTATATGTCTATGTACTATGTGTGAGGCTGGTGCTCACAGAGGCCAGAAGCAGTCGGTGGATCCCCAGAAACTGCAATTATGGGCAATTGTGAGCTGCCATGTGGGTGCTGGGAACTGAACCCAACTTCTCTAGTACTCTTAAGCACTGAACCATCTCTCCAGCTCTTAAGCATGCATTTTCATTCACTGAAGGTAACAAAAATGGGAGTTCTATCTCTAAAACTATAGAAGTTAGCTCTGGCTTTTTATTTCAAAACAATCTTTGAAGTAACTGTAACTGCACATGACTCTTGAATGGGCACTTTCCATAATTTAGGCCGAGAGTGCTAGAGATTGAAATTAGCAGTTCTGAAAAAAAAAAAAACAGTCAGGCCCCTGAACTGAACCATTTAGGAAATGGACAATATAAAGAAGAGGATCTGGTATGCTGGCAAAATAGTTTTGCAATGGGGTTTTGTGTAAATATAAAAGCATCCTCCTCTAGCCTCGGCTAATCTTTTTTTTTTTCCTGTCTTGGTTTGTTTTTATTCTAGGTCTCACAGTCTATGCAGGAATCACTGTAATCTAGAAAGGTCTCAAACACATTATCCTCTTTCCTATGTCTCTCAAGGGCTGTGATATCATTTCTATATTCTTCTTCACATTCAGTGGGATATTAAGGGAGCTATTAAAATGAGATTGAATTATATGTACTGGCAGCAAAGATGTCACATAGTATGAGAAAAGGCCAATGGTAGGATGGCATATACTAAGGATCCCATTTGTGGAGAAAAACACACAGTGAGAGTTTGATACCATTTAGCTACATAGCAATATTCTTTGGTCTTTAGGTAAGTTTAGTAGTAATTGGAAGAGTCAAAGAGAGCAAATCTCCATCTAGATTGGGTGGTAGAAACAGTACCCATGATTGCTATGTAGGTAAGACAGACCTGAAATGTTCTAAAGGCCCTTAGTCCCAATTGTGTGATCGTGAGCAAATAACTATAACTGCCTATTTCTCAGCCCCTGGCCCACAGTGTGCTTTATTATTTTTTGCTTCTTGAGAGCAATTGTGTTAAATGACAGGTGAAGGGAGGCATTGCAATGGGAATCTATTTCTTGCTTGCCATTTCATTTCATTGATTATTCAATGATTTGGCTTTTTTATACTTACTTATTGTGTACTTCCTTATTATCTTATTTGCTTCCTCCCTGAAGTTTAAGAGCTCTATCAATCACTTTAGTCTTTCTCACTTGTGTGTTTCTATGTGTGATATAGTTCAAGCTAGTCACCAATTACTTCAGTATGAAATGAAATTCCTCAAGGGCCTTATCTATGTTCTTCATCAATGACTTGGACTTCTTTGGCCCTATCTTCCAACCTTCCTGTTTCTGCAAGATACAATTTGTTGAAAAAAAAAGTTAGTTTCAGTTTTGAGATGGCTGAAGTTCTATATACTATTTTAACACATGAAAGATTTGATTTGCCTATGTTGACAATCCTATTACAGGATATTAGCATTTATGAATTTATGTTTATTTTTCCTGATGAATGGCAGGATCAAGTTCATCTCTTGATAGGGTTTAGGACACAGAACAGATTGTCAGGATTTTTTTCTCTCTCCTAATATTATCAGGTAAATGTGTTTGAACACTTACCTACACTCTTTCACTCTGGCAGTGCATCTCATTGCTTAGTTTGTCTTTTCCTAAACTTTTTGAACTTTTATTAATGTTGTTTCAACTTAACCACAGCTATTACATTTCCCACCGACCCACACCTTGAGATTCTTTTGAGCACATATCTCAAGTGTCTTCTATAAGAAACAAACAGAGTTATAGGTTTGTCAGCTTCTATTTTCTTTAATTTCAGCTTCTAACAACACCACTGACACTTCATAATTACAATTAGACATTCATGAATGTATATATGGCAGTTTGAAATTTGTAAGAATTTTGGGCCAGGTGTCGTGGTGCACGCCTTTAATCCCAGCACTCGGGAAGCAAAGGCAGGCAGATTGCTGTGAGTTCGAGGCCAGCCTGGTCTACAAATTGAGTCCAGGACAGCCAAGGCTACACAGAGAGACCCTGTCTCAGAAAACAAAAAACAAAACAAAAAAAGAATGTTGGATATGCCTTAAGATTCTCCTCTAAAGCAGTATCGAAGAGAAGATTTCTATATGAGGAAGATATTAACTTTGTGAACTGGATAAGAATATATTTTCTGTAATGATCTGTATTGTTTTGTCTTATAACTGGAAAATGATAAAAGAGGTAAAAACTAATTAGAACTACTAAACTCTAGCATTAGAAAATCAAAGCTCCTAAGTGAACCCATTTTTGTGAGTTGATGGTTACATCCTTGCATGTGATGCCAGCCTGAGTTATTTATCATCCTGATGATTGATTATTATATTCATAAAATTATGCTCAGTGTTGGAGAGAAATAAGAAGTGGAAATATCTAATAATTTGCTTCTCCTTCTTGCATATGTCTTATCTTGTTTTCTAATTTCTAGTTAATGTTTCAATGGGATGAGGTGGCTAGCAGCATGTCTATTTGATGAGGATTAGAAGTTTTACACCACCACACACTGAAGCCGTAAGCTACTGTTTTCAACATCTTTGCCCTCTAATGCTTTTCTTTACTTATAATATTCTATCTGTCTGTATTAGTATCTGCCTTTATTCTCCTGCTTCTTTCCATATACTTATTACTCATTGAATTGGGCTGGGTGTAAGTAGCTGGGTTAGTAGTTTCAACTTTGTTTCTGTGAATGAATTTGTTGCTATAGTAGACTGACATCAGCCAGAAGATCTTGTTTCTATGACAACTAAGACCATTTGTTCTAGGGGGAACATTATCTTTTGGGGGAAGCAGACGCATTTAGCAAGGCTATTCACAGACAATCTGTGTGGGATACCAACATTAACACCAAGTCTATCATTACCGACCATGTGTTAAGGGAAGGACAGTATGTAGAAGCATAAGTGGGCTTAATTTCACCTGCTGTGTGAAATGGTGGCAATTCACGCTGAGGGGAGACTGGTGGCTAAGTCATCAGCCTTTACTTCCTCTTCCTACTTTCTATCTTCTAAAATAACAAGTGTAGTGGGAAGGCCATATGGTGAGCGAGCTTTTCTATGAGGAGGTTTGCAAACATTCTTAATCATCACCACTGTGTAAGAAAATGTATTTAAAGGTAATTTCAAAAACTGCATCTATATTTATAACAGACACATAACCCCCACAATCATGTCTTCAACTTCATTGTAATAAGTATTTTATATGTAGTTGTTCCTATTTATATATTCATGGGAAGGAAATATCAAACTTGAGAAAAGATTTTTATATGTGCATATATATACATATTATACATATATAAATTGAAATTATATTTTATGGCTAAGGGAATGGATTGTGGTTTCCCTTGCTTTAGCCCACACTCCATTTCAGAAACAGCTGTTCTGAGGAATTTAGTTAGTGTAGTGACCAGTATCTAAGTCTGAAAATGGCTCTGTTAGCATAAAATAAATCCCTAATTATATACATGATCTCTATTGCTCTTGTTTTGGTCATGGATATTGCCATATTTATTTCTGTTTTATTAATCACGTTTCAAAAGTATGGAAATTTCACAATGTTTCAATTTGGATAAGTTAAAGTACAGCATGGAAGAGAGAGCAGCGGCCATTGGTTTGGCTTATACACATGGCCCTTAGTTACTAAGTCAAGCATTAATATGGCTGTTCCTTTAAAAATATGCAGATCTTATCAAAACGTCTAATAAGATGACTTTAAATAAGATAGATTATCTTGGTAGATAGACATGAGTTAATCAATCAGTAGAAACCTTCAAAGGCTTTTAGCATGTCTCAAGTTGGACTCCAAAGAAAAACCAGGTTGAAAGTTGTTTGCCCTTCACCATAGCTTGGTGACGTCACCACCCCCTGTCCGTGGAGCTCCTTTACGCATGTGATCCTCCCTTGCTTCCTGCCTGTCCCACAGATTTTTGAATTTGTTTAGCTGGCCCTCATAATCATATGTTCCATTCCATTTCCTTGTAATAAATCCCCTTTCCTCTCCTTGCTCTCTCTTCCTCTTTCTTCCTGCACCCTTGTCTAGTAAACTGGTTTTCTGTTTTTTGTTTGTTTGTTTGTTTGGATAAACATACTGAAGACAATAGATGAAGACAGAAAGTCTAAGATAGACATAAACAAATGATTGCAACTTTCCAATTCTTACATCCCTCCAACACCCTAATAAAAAACAGGGCTTTGTAGATTCCATAGAGATAAGTGATCCACTTCATAGTTTCTCTATTCTATAAATCTAAAGGACTATTATTATTATATTTGATTGCAGCTCTGAAATAATATTCCTTTGAGAAGCTTCTATAACACCTGAGCAATTCTCCTGCTTCAAAGGTAAAAGTCTCAGTTCTGCAGGGTTTCTCGTCTCTGAACTGTTTTGGGTGTCATCACTGGTCGGATAGACTCTTTTTACCAAGATTCTGAAAGTAAACTGGAATGTTTAGTTTTATAAAACATTCCCATTGTTTTCAAGGCCTTTATGTGGTAATTGTTTCTGATTTTGGACATCCACTTTAACCAATTAACCCACTTAGGCTCTATCTAAATGTTGTGTGGGGGCTTTTCCACATATTTGTCCTAATATGCCTTTTGTATTTTATACATTCTGCTTAAGGTTTGCAGTATACGTTGAATCTGTGATTTGACATCTTTTGTTACAGTATTAGCTATGTCATTATTTTTAATAGTGATTTTGCTCTCTCCCTCTCTATTCCCCCCTCTCCCCTCCATTACCTCTCAGAAAAGGGGAGCCACCCACTTACTAACCCACTCCTGCTCATCAAGTCACATCAGGATTGAGTGCACACATGAGGGAGGAGTGATCAAAAAGCAGGCAACAGAGTCCATGTCAAAGACAGCCCCTGCTCTCCTTGCTAGGGGACCCACATGGAGCCTGAGCATCTGTGTAGGGGGGCTAGGTCTAGTCCATGCATGGTCCTTGGTTGGTGCTTCAGTCTCCACAGACCCCTCTGGGCCCTGGTTAGTTGGATTTGTTGATTTTCTTGTGGTGCTCCTATCTCCTCCAGGTCTTTTATCCTTCCACCCACTTTTGCACAATACTCCATATTCATTGCCTAATGTTTGGCTGTGAGTCTCAGCATCTGTTTCGATTCACTGCTGAGTGAAGCCTCTCAGAAGACAGCTATGCTAGGCTCCCCTCTGCAAGCATAGCGGAATATTGTTGATAGTGTCAGGAGTTGGCTCTCTCCCATGGAGTGGATCTCAAGTTTGTCTAGGTATTAGTTAGGCATTCCTTCAATATCTGCTTATGTCTTTATCTCTGCACATTTACTCAATCAAGTTCATAGCAGCCTTATTCATAATAGCCAGAACCTAGAAACAACCTAGACGTCCCTCAGTTGAAGAATGGATAAAGAAACTAGTGCATTTACATTATGGAATACTACTCCGCTATTAAAAACAAGGAAATCTTGAAATTTTCAGGCAAATGGACAAAACTAGAAAAGATCATTATCCTGAGTGAGGTAACTGAAACCCAGAAAGACACATATGGCATGTACTCACTTATGTGGATTTTAGCCATATAGTACAGAGAAAACATCCTAAAATTTCAAAAGAAACCATGGGCAAATACATCTTTCTGACAAGCTGGAGACCTAGGACAGGGTAGGCCTCTGGGAGGATACAGGGTGACTCTAGTTGAGATTCTAAGTAGCAGAGGTCATTGAGACTAAAGAGAATACCCTCTAACTAGACAGGACTCTTAGTGGAGGGAGGGGAACACCAACTGACCCAATAAAACTTCAATGCAAAATTTATCCTGCATTGTCTAGTAGTTGTGAATAGGCAGTTAACAGTGGTCTAGAGACGTTGACAATCATATGTTAGTGTGCAATGCACTCATACAATCTCATTAAATGAATATTTTGAATAAATATTTTAACTATTCAAATGTAGCTGTATTTGTAATGTTTAAGTTTGCATTTTATATTTGTTATAATGGTTATGAATAAAATTAACAGACTGAACAGAAAAAAACCAATAAATCCAAAATAAGCATCAGAAAGGAATAAACATTAAAATGTGAATAAATAAAATAGAAAACAAGAGTAATAATTAGCGAGTGTAAACCTGATTGAAAAATTTAACAAAACTGAAAATAATTTCACTATACTGACTATGAAAAAAGACAAACAGTGAAGATTCAAACTAGTAATATGAATAAGCATGGGCATTTCTATAATAAAAGAGAACTTTAAAAATAATTATATGACAACAAAATAATTATACAATATGAATTTGGAAACTTTCGAGAAATAAAGCTCTAAATATAACTCGATAAGAAAGAGAAAAACTTATAAAAAGTGAAGAGACAGAATTAGTGATCTAAAAATCCCTACAAAGCTCTTAATAGCTGGTATTATTTAATATTTTAAAAAATTTTGTCCAAAAAATTCTCTTGCTCAACTATGTTAATTGCAGCCTTATTTGTAATAGCCAGAAACTGGAAATAATCTAGATGTCCCTTAACTGAAGAATGGATAAAGAAACTACGGTGCATTTACACAATGGGATACTACTCAGCTATTAAAAATAAGAAAATCTTGAAAATTGCAGGCAAATGGATGGAACTTGAAACAATCATCCTGAGTGAGGTAACTCAGATCCAGAAAGACACACATGGTGTATACTCACCCAGAAGTGGATATTAGCCATATAGTACAGGATAACCATACTACAACCCACAGACCCAAAGAAGCCAAGGAAAGCCCAAGGGAAGATGCTTGAATCTCACTCAGAACAGGAAATACAGCAGACATCTGAAGCAGAGGGATCTGGGTGGGAGATGGTGTGATGGGGATAAAGGGAGTGGGGATCAGGTGAGCGGAGAGAGGAGGAGGCAGGTGAGAAGTACTGGGAGAGAGAACAGAAGTTGGGGAGATCTCTGGGACAAGGGAGGCTCCGGGGAGTCTCTGGGGGTGACCCTAGATGAGACTGCAAGCAACATGTGTTAAGGAGCATAAAGTAGGCACCTCTTGTATCCACGTGGGACTCCCAGCAGAAGGAGGGGGACACCAACCCACACATAAAACCTTTGACCCAAAGTGTGTCTTTCCTAGAAGGAAGCATAGGGGAAAAGATGGAACTGAGATTGAGAGAATGACAAATTAGTGGCTGGCCAGCTTAAGACCCACCCCATAGGAGAAATCTAAGCCCTGTCATTATTAATGATACTCTGCTAGGCTTACAGACAGATGTGTAGCATAACTGTCTTCTGAGAGGCTTCATCTGGCACCTGATGGAGACAGATGCAGAAACCCAAAGCCAAGCAATGGGCCTAGCTTGGGCAGTGAGAGGAAGGATAGAGGGAGCAGATGGGTCAAGGACACCACAAGAAGACCTGCAGAATCATCTAACCTGGGCAAACATGGATTCACAGAGAGTGAACCGCCAACCAAAGAGAATGCATGGGCTGGACCTAGGCCCCCTGCACATATGTAGCAGATGTGCAGCTTGGTCATCATGTGGGGCCCCTATCAATGAGAGTAGGGGCTGTCTGTGAAATCTGTTACCTCCCTAGCTGGGCTGCTTTGCCATTCCCAGGTGGGAGAGGATGTGCTTAGTCCTGCAGTGACTTGAGGTACCAGGGTAGATTAGTACCAATTGGGGGCCTCCTCTTCTCTGCAAGGAAGGAGAGAGAGAAATGGGAAGAGAGGAGGGAGGGGGTGAGATCAGGATGCAAAGTGATTAAATAAATAAATGGAGGGAAAAAAATCTCAACATCGAAAAATGTAGGAAGCAATTTCAATTCATGTGTGAGGCCAGAATTAATCACAATATTTTTATGACTATAGATAGAAACAGCACCAAATTATGCCAGCCAACCAAACCTAGCAATATATAAAAAGAAGTAAGCACACACAAGTTCTCACAAACTGAGAACAAAGGAAAGCTCTCTTGATTTTTGCATTTATTGCCACAGGACTGTTAATCATGGCACCAAGACCACAGAAAACCACATTTTTGATAAATGGTATTTATTTGGATATTATGTTTGGTTATTTTGTGAAAATAGTAAAGTTAGAATTGTATCTCACAGCATATAAGATTTACTCCAAATCAAATATATGCGAAGACATATTAACTAAAACCATAATCCTTTTCAATAATCATATGGATAAAATAAAATGTTAAGACCTGAGGTTAGATGACGATTTCTTAGATATGATATCAAAAGCATATCCAGTCTTCTCCAGTGGTAAGTACCAAGTGGTTAACCCTAAACACAAGTACGTAAGAGCAACAATAGGAAGTATATAGATAGATGGTTACACATGTGTATATATGTATATATGTATACATATATATACCAATAATAATTATAGAAGAAGGGGTCATGAATTTGAGAGGACATAAGAGATACATGATAGGATCTAGAATGGGGAGAGGAAGGGTGCTAATGATGTCAATCCAAATCATATATGACATTCTCAAAAATAAGCATGAAAGCATAGCCAAGCAAAGAAAAGTAGTTAAATTGAATTTCATCCAAATTTTTAATTAAAATCTATATACTTTATTGTAAAACACTTTGTAAATAAAAATCATACATGAAATTTAGTCAGACCCAAAGTCTCTACATCTAAATCAATTTCTATATATTTAATTTATTTTATATGCTTATCCACTACCCAAAAAGGCAAACAAAACTCCATGGCAGAATTAGAGCTAGAAAAACAATGAGCTTTATGGCCTCTTTCATACCTCATATCCATCCCCTGCTTTCATCCCCTAATATTTACCCTTTCTTGTTATCTTTTCTGTACATTATACTGTATCCGCATGTATGTTTATTTATGTATATACATATATTATTGGCCAGAGGGAGAAGATATAGTCTTTTTATTCTGAGAGTATGTGACCTCACTTTATACACATGCCAAATCCATTCGTGTTCCTGTCAAGTTTTTAATTTCATTTTTCTTTAGAGCTGAATGGTGTTCCATTTTTTATTCAGACCAATTTTTCAGTATCCATCCGTCTATTGATTCCTTTTCTTTGCTCTAGTGAATAGAGCAGCAATAAACATTGGGTGGGTCTGAATCTCTCTACAGTAATGTACGTATTCTTTGGACATATGCCCGGAAGTGAATTAGTTGGATCACATGGTAGTTCTATTTTTAAGTTTTTGTGAGATATCAAACATTTCTACAATGGGTGTATTAATTTGCATTTCTTTCCATATCTTCGTCAACATTTGTTGCCAGGTGACAGCAATTCTGATTGCAGTGAGGTGGTTTTTCAAAGTAGTTTTAATTACAGTAGCTGGCCTCAAATTATACTATAGAGCTATAGTGATAAGCAGCATGGTATCAACATAAAAAATATGGGTAGGCCAATGGAATAGAATAGAGAGTGATGGTAAGAAAGTGACAAAGCCATGCCCACTTAACTTTGACAAAGGAGGCAAACAATAGCCTATTCAACAAGTGGTGCTGGTAAAACTGGAATTCCACCCACAGATGAATAAAATTGATTTTTATCTTTCATCATGTTAAAAAAAACAACTAAATATGTATCAAATACCTTCATTTAAAACCTGAATCACTAAAAGTTATAGAAGAAAACTTGGAGCATACCCTTATAGATACTGAAATAGGCAAGAACATTTATTTATTTATTTATTTATTTATTTTTAATTTTTAAAATTAGATTTATTCATTGTATTCGATGTGAGAATTCTACCTAGATTCTCTGCAAGAGCATCGAATGCTATTAACCACCGAGTCATCTCTCCAGCCCAGCAAGAGCATTCAAAATAGACTAATAGGACAGGTATTAACCCCAAGTATTAACAGATAAGACTACATGGAAATAAGAAGTATCTGCACAGCAAAAGAAGCTATGTAGAATACATAGCTACATTTAGACAAGGAATTCTTCCTTCCTTCCTTCCTTCCTTCCTTCCTTCCTCTGTGTAGACTTGAGTGTTCCAGACTCTCTCTGTAGATCATAATGGCCTTGAACTCACAGAGATCACCCTGCCCCTGCCTCATGAATGCTGTGATTACAGTCGTGTGTCACCTTTCCTGGCAAAGTGAACAATTTTCAAAAGATAAAAAAAAGAGAGAGAAATGCAAATGGCCAATAACCATTTTAAAGGTGTCGTATATCCCTAAGCATCAAGGAAATATGAGGTGTGGATTTCATGAAAATTAAGGGAAAATATCATTTTTCTCTATAAAGAAGGTAAAGGTACAATTCACAAAACAGGAGGAAATGCTTATTAATTATGCATATGGCTTAGGGTTCATATCCAGAATAACAACTCTTAAAACAGAACAGTGAAGGAACTAATACCATAACAGATAAAGATGAACAAAAGATTTGAATAGGGAGCCGGGCAGTGGTGGCGTACGCCTTTAATCCCAGCACTCGGGAGGCAGAGGCAGGCAGATCGCTGTGAGTTCGAGGCCAGCCTGGTGTACAAAGCGAGTCCAGGACAGCCAGGGCTATGCAGAGAAACCCTGTCTCAGAAAACCAACAACCAAACGAACAAACAAAAAAAGATTTGAATACAGAATTCTTTAAAAAAGATATATAAATGGGTATCAAGAATATGAAAAGCAGTCTGGTATTACCTGTTAGGGCTCTTCTTCCCAAAGACTGGAGCTCAATTGCCAGCACCTCACCACCACCTGTGACTCCAGTCTCAGGTGCTACACCGCCCCCTTCTGGCCTCCGATAGAACTACAATCACATGATACATTTGGATAAACACTAATGGGCATAAAAATACATAAAATCTAAAAATATATATACAGTGAGACAAGAAAGACACAAGAGGTTACATATAGTATATATAGTATAAGTCCATACTTATACATATTGAGACAAGATGTATACTGTGGAGAGCCACGGAGCCCTTTGTGGACCCCCGCCTCCACAGGGCGCCCAGCATGCAGCCGGAGCCGTTTCGATTTAAACAACCCCTTATTTGAAAAAGGCCCGCTGCTCGCGAGCCTATCAGAGCGTGAGACGTGTCTTGGTGTGATTGGCTGTTTGAGTGCTATAAATGAATGTGAGGGGAGTGGCTTGGGGGGATTTTCACCGAAGCGAAGAAGAAAGGCCTGAATAAAGCTGCTTAGGAGAAGAACCGGTGGTCGCGTCTTTCTTGCCGGTCAAGCGAGGTGCGACAGTATACTATTGATTTCTGGGCGAAGAAAGGGAGGATGGGAATTTAAAGTAAATATGCACAGAGCAATATGTTGAATTGCTAGACTCAGTCTAACTGATTTATCATGAAAATTTTATCACTTGGTAAATTTAGAACAAATTATTGAGCTACTTTAACATTATTATACATTAGTCAAAATACAGCTCAATAATGAAACCAGGAATATTTGCACACATAAATCTTTTGTTCCATATGGTCGCCTGGTGAGTTCAATGCTGGCCTGTTGTATGTTAACTAACTTTTCTGTAGGATGTATGTCAGGAAGAGAGGCTCGGAAGCTTGATGTGTTTTTTTTTTTTCATCAAAATCAGCAATTGCCAATTCATGCGTCTGATTTCAATCTATCCATTTGATATCATGGAATACAGACATGGGAACATATCCTAAATTTATTGTTTTAAGAGCACCAGCTTACCATTTGAAATATTTAGCTTAGATTATCTTCCAATTTGCTTTATCTTTTGCTCCACTCACTTCCAAAATTATTATTAATTTAGTTACACATGACAGGGTGCCATAATTTGGGGTTTTGATCCTTGAAACTTACCAGGTCCTTTTTTTTTTCGTAGTGCTTGGAACCAAGCCTAGAACCTTACACATGCCAGGCAAATGTTCTACTACTGAAGTATAGTCCCATAACAATTAAATCTTATTATCTATATTCACTTGGGAAAACATTTTAGATATAATATTCTGGCAGCATTAACTTAATGTAGCTCATTTCTTCTGTAATACTAGCACTGATTCCAACACCAGTGTCATCCTTCATTAATTTTCACTGGCTTCTATTTCTATTTTTTTAAATTGTGGATCACAATTTTTGTGCTATATATGGCTAGTGATTTTACTGTGTGCCAGACATTCTGGATAACGTACTATGGAAGACATGCAAAATCTTCTATGATAGTTTTCTCTTTGATCTCGCCATCTTCCATGTTTACTATGCATAGCTCAGCTACTAAGACTGAGTGAAGGACCACTCCCCAAAAGAAGAAGACTTACTATTACAAAGGCATCTGCTCTCCACAAATTGCTCCAAGATTCAAACTCAAACCAAAAATATAGTTTAAGACATGCGTACTATGATCTGTAGAGCAAGTATGCCACTTACCCCTTCTACTTTGCCCATTGGCTCCATAGTGTAAATCGTTTTACCAGAGGCTTTACATTCAGATTTTTTCATCTACCGTGAGCAGAAGCTCTTACCTTTGTATATCTCCATGGTCTAAGCAAGTGACAACCTCAAGAACCAGTGTAGGCTCCGGAAACTAGTAACAACCCGGACACAGATCCTGGGACATAAGACAATGTGGGGGAAACTGTGAACCATACAGTATGAGAACTATGGCCCTGTGCCCTCTGCCAGGAGAAGCTGGACCAGCTATGTGTAAGAATAGGACATAGAAATTAGCAGGATAGGATGTACAGGATCATATGGTGACCATGACCCCACCTTCCTACACACCTGACACAAAGACAGCTCTGGTTAGAGTACTTTCTATGTTCTTGGCATCCCACAGGTTTTTGGTGGAACTGTACTCCCACCACTGTTCAGGAATTTCCCACCTCCACTCACACTCTGGTACAAGTGGACTTTTGGTCCTATGAGCTTATATGGCAGGATCAGCTCAAAGGTAGCTCTTACTCTTGCCCTGATTCAAGGCCTGGATGTGAAGAGCTGACATCCCAAATCAAACATTCCCATCAGTAAAATAAATTAAATGGAAAATTTCTAAATTACTAAAAAAAAATCACATAAAAAAGGTTCAACATCCATAGCCATCAGGAACATACAAAGCAAAACTATATAAGTAATCCATCTCAATCTAATCAGACAAACCTATAACTGAAAAAAAAACAGGAAAAGAGGGCTCTTGTACTTTTGATGGTGGAAGGGTAAACTATGTGCAGCTACTATTTCAATCAATATGGCTGTTTTCAAAAGACTTAAAGGGAAACTATACTGCTTTACCATTCCTGAGTATACACCTAAACAAGTCAAAAGCAGCATACAATATAAATACCTGCATAGCCATGCTTAATGTGGCATTTTCCCCAACAGCCAAGCTGTGAAACAGCCCATGTACCTGTTAAAGATCTCTGTGTCTCTCTCTGCTTCTCTCTCTCTCTCTCTCTCTCTCTCTCTCTCTCTCTCTCTCTCTCTCTCTCTCACACACACACACACACACACACACACACACACACACACACACACACTGAGAGAGAAAGAGAGAGAGAGAGAGAGAGAGAGAGAGAGAGAGAGAGAGAGAGAGAGAGAGAGAGGGAGAACTTTTATTCAACCAAAAAACCCACAAAATTATAACAAGAGCAGGAAAGTGGATAAAACTGAATATTATCATAATTATTGAAATAGGCCAGTCTCATAAATATAAGCCCTATGTGTTTTCTCTCATATGTAGAATTTAAAAGAAAAAAGAAGACTATTATTAGAAACTATTATTAGGAATGTATAAGGAATAACATGATCAAAATGCAGTCTACTCATATGTGGAAATATCATAATAAAATATATTGCTCAGTACATTATTTTGTATAATTAATGTATGCTAAAATAAACAAATGGAAGACTATAGAGATTATTGAAATAGTATGCAGACACTAATTGTTCAGAAATCACATAAAATGCAAAAGTAGACATAGACACAGTTGCGTGATTCATATAAAAGTGATATATACAGAGGAAAGAATGGCCAACTTCTAAAAATCAGAAAAGGTTATGAGGCATTTATGTTTAAAAATAATTCAAAAGGAGACATGAAGAGGCCCAAGGAAATAACTCAGTTTGTTAAATGCTTTGCAAGGGCCACAGGTTCATCCACAGAACCCACTTGGAAAAGCCAGGCATAGTGGCATAGTGGCATAGTGGCATAGTGGCATAGTGGCATAGTGGCATGACGGCACATGCCTGTAATTCCAGCAGGGGAGACAGAGACAGGTGGAACTCTGGGGATCACTGTACAGTTAGTCTTGCTTACTCAGTGACTTCCAGACTAGAGAGAGCTTCTTGTGTCCAAAAAAGGTGGTGGACACTACTAGAGGAATGACAGCTGAGCCTGTCCTCTGGCCTCCACAAGTAGGCATAACTTTCCATCTCCAGTAGGTAAAATCTTACGGACTTTGTGAGAGGAAACAGTTTCTTTAACAGGAAACACCAAATGGAATAAAAAGCACCAACAATAAAAAGGAACAGTATTAAAACTTAAGACCTCTTTTCATTAAGAAAAAAGAACTATCAATTTAAATATGTATACCCAACAAAAATTTTTATTCAGAACACATAAAATTTTTTTATATACCCATAAAAGAAAAAAAAGAAAATGCCATCTAAAATTGGCAACAAGCAAGTCTGAATATAAATGAATAGTAGAAATAAATAATGAACAAGTGAGAGGTTTCTCATTATTTGTAAAGTTTGGGAAAGTTAAATTAAAGCTATATTGTACTATGTTTACTTTTACGTTTTAATAGCTAAGATAAAAACTACTGAAAACATATCTTTGTAAAGACACCAAGTAACCAGAATTAGCATATACTACCTATATATACTATACATATACAATATATACACATTTTATGACTATGTAGCAATAGCTTATGTGTATAATCTTTTTCACAACCTATGACACAACAAGTACACTCCTAGGAAACAATTCAGCAGAAGTGCACCAGAACAGATGTACATGTGTTGACAGCATCACTGTTCATAATAGCTCAAAAAATTGAAGTTCCTCACATAGACAGTAGAGTAAGTAAATCAACTCTGGTATAGTTGCTCAACAAAATATCATATAGCAAATAAAACAGAAGACTATCCAAAATACATGAACTTTACTAAAGTGTGTTAATCAAGTAAGGCATTCACAGGAGACCATATATTATAGGTCCCATTTTACGTGAAGCGGGAAAATAAGCGAAAGTAATATATAATGAGAGATGACCGATTAGGGTTAATTCCTGAGGCATTCAATAACCTGAAGCAAGAATGAAAAGTGATTGTGGGATATAACAATATGCTGTTTGCCATTACTGCTAAATGAATATCACATCTTGTGAAAAATGCATCAAATTGAAATTTTACAGTTTACTCACTGTTTTCTATAGTTTATGATTCAGTAAGTTTAAAAGCACAAATATAAAAAGTCTGGGATCAACCAAAGACCCTTGAAAAATCTAGAGCACTTCTATGGCAGTGTGTAAAAAGATTGCCACAAAAGGGGAAGACTGCACTGAAAAGCAGGGTCAGGAGGCAGATTCAAAACGGAATTAGATGCATGAATCGAAGTTTTCCTACCTCAAGATCAGGGGCCTTAAAACAAAAAGCACTCGTGCTAACTTGGACATGGAGATGTGTAAGGGGGAATTTGAGATCTTGAACCATTACATTCCCCTTCTGCATTCAGATGAGCAAAAATAGCCTTCCCATCTCTGCCCTTTCAGCTTGCTTGAAGACAGCCAAGTTTCCCACGTGGAGACCTTGCACGTGCATTGCAAACCCAGGCTGCTTACGTGACGACACACCCAAGATTCAAGTTCTCATTGCCCCCGTCCTAACTTGTAAAGTCAAGTCTCTGCTCTCAGAAAAGAAGGCTGTATTAACAAAGGAAGTGGAAATGTAGACCAAATGTGCTGCCGTAAACCCTGGAAACATGTGGCAGTGGCTGCTAAGGCTCTAGATGGGGATTGGGGAGAAGAAAAGGAAAATTACTGACATGACACCACAGCAGGACTGCAGCACCAACATTCCCTCCCTGCGGGAGAATGATTGGCTGGTTAACTACTTGCTATATAAAGGCACTGAATTTGTAGCCCAAGTTGCTCAGCTGTGGCGAAACCCAGTATCTGTAACTGCCATCTGCTCCCGAAGTGTCACACAGTGGAATTCAGGGACAGGTGACCTGGAACTCCCAGGCTGATACCGTGGCTGTTTGCTGTGTTGTTAGTAATCAACTTTTTATACCGACT
Source organism: Acomys minous (assembly GCF_964271855.1). NCBI lineage: Eukaryota > Metazoa > Chordata > Mammalia > Rodentia > Muridae > Acomys > Acomys minous. The sequence continues at coordinate 45,682,794 of NC_140488.1, forward strand.
TACTAAATCTTGTCTACTTTTGCCATCTGTGGAGAATGGCATATTGGTAGGCTGGTTTACTTATTTTCCTTATAGTATAGCTGTTTACTACTCTCTGTGGACTGACATGGAAAATTACCAATATAAACAATGCCTCTGTGGAAGAGAAAAGACAAAGACACTCAGAGCAATTCACTGGTGTGAAGAAGGGATGCATTTGCCTGTCCAGTGGGATGAGAAGAGGTAAGAGGGTTTTCTTTTCTACTGAAGTGAATTGATGGCTGGTCACTGATTGGTGACAGGTCATATTTCATTAAATTGTCCAAATGGTTCCTTTCCCTACAAAATAGGAAGCAAAGGAGTTTCAAAATATGGGGGCGGGGCGGGTTTTGCAGGTGTAGATCCAGTCAGTACATTTACACGGACTAAAACTAGAACAAAAAAGGCCACACTGTTAGATGGTGAGCTTGTGTGAGAGAGGGGAGCTCGCTAATACAAGACCTCATGATACATGAAAAACATTCCAAACAGGGCCTTCTGCTTTGAATTGCTTTTTCAATGAAATTATGACCAACTCAGGATGAATACAAAGGAAGTTGTTTAAAACACAGTAGTGTCCCACTAGAATGTCCTCTCCTCTGTCTCTGTTTCCTGGTAAGTGAAGGCTTTCGTGGGACATGCCCGTTGGGCTAATATGCAGATATAAGTGAATATATACCATTTGAGTCTTTCTGCTTCTGAGTTAACTCACTCATTATGATCATTTCTAGCTCAATCCATTTATCCACAAATTTTGGGAATTCCTTGTTTTTAATAGCTGAATAGTATTCCATAGTGTATATGTACCACAGTTTCTTTATCCATTCTTCTACTGAGGGACACTTAGGCTGTTTCCATGTTCTGGCTATTATGAATAGGGCTGCTATGAACATGGTTGAGCAAATTTTCTTGCTGTGTGCTGGAGCATCTTCTGGGTATATTCCTAGATGTGAGATTCATGAGAGAAAGGCAAAGTAGAAGGACCCAGAGGGACCTAGGAGCCGACAAGTAGAACATTATGATAGGCAGATTTGGGCACAGGGGTCCCACTCAAACTAGGCACCAGACAAGGACAATACAGGCGGTAAACCTTAAACCCCTACCCAGATCTAGACAATGGACAGAACACTCTCCACAGTAAAGTGGAGAGTGGGATATTACGTTCTCACACACTCTGGTGCCTCACCTCTGACCATGTCCCCTGGATAGGGAGACCTGATGGCACTCAGAGGAAGGACAGCAGGTTACCAAGAAGAGACTTGATACCCTATGATCATATAGAGGGGGAGGTAATCCCCCTCAGGAACTGTCATAGGGGAGGGGAATAAGGGGAAAATGGGAGGGAGGGAAGAATGGGAGGATACAAGGGATGGGATAACCATTGAGATGTAACAAGAATAAATTAATAATAATAAAAAAATGGAAAAAAAATAAAAAAATAAAACACAGTAGTGGAGCCAGGTGTGGTGATGCGCACTTGTCTTTTTTTTTTCCCCCAGAGCTGAGGACCAAACCCAAGGCCTTGAGCTTGCTAGGCAAGTGCTCTACCACTGAGCTAAATCCCCAACCCTAGGTGATACACACTTGTAATCCTGGTACTCCAGAGGCTGAAGGGCAAGGCAGAAAGGTCAAACTGGGTTATAAACGAGACTACCTAAATACCCCAAAATGGTGTGAAGCAAAATACAGCAACTGAGCAGGAACAGAATGACAAGAGGGAAGATGATGGGCATCAAATAGACTCTGTAGACTAGAGTAGGGCCCAGTCGTGAGTCAGTGTGCATTGAGCTGTAAAGTGAAGACTTCAGGCCTGACGTGATGGCTCCCAACTGCAATTCTAATACTCTGGAGGCTGAGGCAGGAGGATGGCTGCAAGTTAGAAACCAACCTGACCACTTGGGCTACAGAGTCTCCCCTCTCCCCCCTCTCTCTCACATCCACACACACATCCACACACCTTAAAACAACTCCAGCCACCAAATAACCAAAATAGGATTTAATAAAGAAGATGTCAAAGCACTGAGTGCTGAACCAATTTCCAGGTAGGAGTTGTGTACGTAGGGGAAAAGGACATGAGCAGGCAACTGCCTATCCAGCTATAACAACAACAAAAATACCCTGTGACACTACCTTTATCTTGAAGGTAAATCTCTTTTTATAAGAGGAACAAAGAAGCCAACTGGCTACCATGGGACAATTTTTTTTCTCCAACAATCAACTGCCTGACTTTAATCTCTTGTATCCTCACTTGAGCATCACATTCTTAGAGTGATTCTATAGGTCTCTCTGTCCCCAGGTGGGTCTAGAGGCCATGCACCATATGACTCTGTAAGGGTACAATGATGCAGATCATAAAGGTATAAGATGAACGCTATTTCTGTTTATCTGGATGACAGTAATTTTAAAAATTTTGATATATAATATTTTCTTGAGGAACAGGGACAACTTAATTTGGAAATGTAGTGAAAGAGTGACCAGGATTAAGGCTGATCATTGCTGGGCCATCTCTATGAGTGCCACTTTGCTCTACTGATGCTATACATTCGGCTTGATGTACAATTGCTATTGTTGTTTTACAAGCATATCCTATGAGTACTCATTAAAAAAAACATGGTGGGAGGATTGTCCTAGCTGTGAAGAGCCTCTTCCAGAGTAGTGGAGAGATTATATTAAAGCTAGCCACTAGACTTCTAGTTCACTTCCTTCTTATCCAGGAGGAAGTTTGCAGAGCATTTGTAAACTCGGTATGAATGCCCATGGTAATGTGTCTAGTCCCAGAAAAGTCTAAACCAAACAATGCAGCTGAATGAGCCTAGGAAACACTTGGGGAAAAAACTTATCAGCTGGATTCGCTACCAGCCTTGGCAAGTGACTTTGCTTCATAATCCTTCGGCTATGATGTGGCTTTGTTATGAGAAGCTCATCTGTTTCAAAAATGCTCATTTGTTATGAAACGTTCAGGGGTTTGTACACGTGTTCCTAAGTGGGTTGTGATGTTTCTGGAAGTTGCAGAACTTTTGAGAGAAAGGGCCTCAGCAGAGCAGGAAGTGGATCACTGATGGAAGGCTTTGAGAGTTGTAGCTTAAACCCATTTCCTGGCCTGCCTCTGCTTCCTGATCCTCTCAGGTGTGAGCAAGAAGTCTTCAGTTGCCACTGCCACCACTGTAAAGCCTCCACGCCTAACCTCAACCAGTTCAGCCTCTCAACTCAGACACAGAGTCAATCTCTCCATCCGTAAGTTGCTTCCTATTGATATTTGGTCACAGTTAGAGGAATGTTAACTAATACAACCTCTAAAGAACTCCACCTATGTTATTTATCAGTAGGTGACAAAACTTTGAACCCTTACCACGCCTAACAAAAAGCCTGCTTTGTTCTCTGCTGCCACCTTGTGGCCCTATCTGACATCAGGCATTGGACCCTATTCCAGCTATGAAGTTGTCATCCTCACACATGGATCTATTTTTTTGTTTTGTTTCGTTTTGTTTTTATTTTTCAAGACAGGGTCTCTCTGTGTTAGTCTTGGCTGTCCTGGACTCGCATTGTAGACCAGTCTGGCCTTGAACTTACAGTGATCCACCTGCCTCTGCCTCCCGAGTGCTGGTATTAAAGGCATGCGCCACCACGATAGATCTGATTTTTATTGTAGATGTGACACATTATCCCACTGCCCACTTCTTCACGGTGGAGACACACAGCGCAATGGCGGGCATGTCACTCAATATGCATTCCATGCTCCTTTTCATGGCAGGATGTTGGTATCATCAAGAGATTGACTGAAATGTTAGTCTGGAACATGAAAGTTAGCTATGCAAGCCATGATGCCGTAATTGTGACCTAGACAGAATAGTCATACTGTATAGTTGTTATATGGGACAGCATACGCTGGCAAGGATGTGGAGAAAAGGGAACATTCGCCCATTGCTGGTAGGAGTGCAAACTTGTACAACTGCTTTGGAAAGAAATCTGGTGCTTTCTTAGGAAATTGGGAATAAATCTACCTCAAGACCCAGACATACCACTCTCTTGGGCATATACCCAAAAGATGCTCCACCATACAACAAGGACATTTGCTCAACTATGTTCATAGCAGCCTTGTTCATAAGAGCCATAATCTGGAAACAATCTAGAATTCCCTCAACCAAAGAATGGATAAAGAAACAATGCTTTATTTACACATGGAATAATATTCAGCTATCAAAAATAAGGAAATTTTGAAATTTTCAGGCAAATGAATGGAACTAGAAATGATGATCCTAAGTGAGGTAACCCAGAACCACAAAGACACTCATGCCATAAACAAACTCATAAGCAGATGTTAGCCACTTAATACAGGATGACATTACAATACAGAGACTCATGTGTCAACCAAGGTCCATGTATGATGCGGACCTAGACTCTCTGCTCAGATGTAGTAGATAGGCAGCACAGTCTCCTGGGGGATCCCACATTATGGGGAGAGGGGACTACTTCTGACATGGACTTGGGCCCCCCAACATTGATCACTTCCCCCCTGGCAGCGTGGCTTTACCAGGTCACAGAGGAAGAAGACACAGGAAGTAGAGATGACACTGGATAGCCTGAGGTCAAATGTTAGGGAAGGAGGGCTTTCCTTTCTGAGGACTAGGGGAGGGAGGGAGAGGGGGTGAGGGAGGGGGACTACAATCAAGATGTAAAGAATTCACACTGCAGAATAAGCAGGTAACTTATATTACTAATCCCACTACATGGGAACAGCTCTGAGACTGGCTGAGACATGAATGTCTATGCATAAACAAGGCTTCGTGTTGGTCACAGACTTCCTGTGACTTATTATTAGATACCATTCTTCATATGGCATGAATGAAGATTTGCAGATTTCTTACTTCTGCTCATACAAAGAGCAGAGAAGCAGCATTAATTGTTCTGTGCATCCCCTACACCTCATACAATTATAATTTTGGGACGGTATAACGCTTGTGAGAAATATTATGTTTTCAGAACAAAAGATCCGGACACTGATGCTGGATCAGATACCACAGGATTCATTCCTCACAGCATGATGGACGCTGACATCCTGCATCCTTCATGTTCCAGACCCAGGTGCTTTGGTTGCTGTTACCCATCAGAACAGGATAGCTTCCAGGACAGCTTCGAAGAAAGCTTCTGATCGCAATTGGTCCAGCATTTCAGACTGTCCCACACAGGAATCCTATTAAGCTTAAAATTTCTCAACATTTAGAAACTGGACCACAAATGCTATTCCTGGCTTGTTTAACCATTTCCTCAATTTTATTTTGACCCTACAAAGGTATTATTCACCTCAAATCAGCCAGAAGAAACCTTAAGAGATCGGTGGCCCATTTCACTTATGGGGGGTTGGGTAGGATTTTATTTGCTCTATTGGGCTACAGACGCTTATTTTCATTGGGAGTTGGTTATAAGTTATTATTGGACTTATACAGAGAGAAAACAAAGTGGGACTCAGGGCTATCTCTCTTTCCCTTTAACTTTCTTTCGAAGGTATGGAAATAGGGGTTGAAAAGAAAGAAGGGGGTATAGAAATATATAGGGATGGTAGAACAAAATATAGATTATTGAATCTACGCCTCAATTTAAGGCCTTGATTATTACTCACAAATAAGGTTGTTTTTAATTCATTGGTATAGAATTTTGTATATTGATGCAAAGTAAGCTTAATTTTGATACATTGGTATAGAATTCAAATTTAAAATTATTCTTCACACACATTATATATGTTTCTATTCTAATATGAGATGTTGTAGCCATACATCTCAGTTATAATACTTGGAGGCTGCCCTTTCGGCGAGGTCCTTCCCACTCAAGTGTCCAGAAGCATGGAAAGGCGGCCACTCTTCTCACTCTGGGTCGCCTTCTTCCTTGTGCAGATAAGGGTGCTGCAGAGCGTGGAAGGCAGAGATTCTCTTATGTGGATTAAAAGTCAGCATTTCCAGCAGCAGCTGCGCTCCAGCTTCCTCCGTCTCTGGCACCGCTGACTGCACCGGCCAAGGCCCTCTGGGGGGAAAAGGCGCCTCAGGGCAGAGACACCTCTCGAGCCCATTCATCTTCTGGCGGCAAGCCAATGAGATTGAAGATCTTGCCCAACTGGTCCGCTTCAGAGTTTCTGCAGAAGAGGGGCTTTCGTCGAAACATCTCTGCAAAGATACAGCCGACGCTCCACATGCCCATGGGGGTTGCATATGTAGACTGCAGAAGAACTTCAGGGGCGTGGTACCAGAGTGTAACAACCACAGGTGTGAGGGCCAGCTGGTAGCTGCAGATACTGGCGAGACCAAAGTCAGCCAGCTTGACTGTCCCATTACTTGTCACCAGAATGTTCTCTGGCTTCAGGTCTCGGTGAACAATACAATTTGCATGAAGGAAATACAGGCCGGTCTAACTGGATGTCTATGTGTAAAAAAATACAACTGGACCCATATTTGTCACTTTGCACAAAACTCAAATCCAAGTGGATTAAAGACCTCAACATAAAACCAGAGGCACTAAGTCACTTAGAAGAAAAAGTGGGGAAGAGCCTGGAACATATTGGCACAGAAGACAACTTCCTGAACAGAACACCAACAGCCCAGGCATTAATGTCAACAATTAATAAATGGGACCTCATGAGGCTGAGAAGCTTCTGTAAGGCAGGAAACACTGTCAAGAGAACAAAGTGACAGCCTACAGACTGGGAAAAGATCTTCACCAACCCTTCATCTGACAAAGGTCTAATATCCAAAATATATAAAGAACTCAAGAAATTAAACACCACCAAACCAAATAACCCAATTGAGAAATGGGGCTTGGAACTAAACAGAGAATTCTCAACAGAGGAATATCAAATGGCTGAGAAACACTTAAAGAAATGCTCAACCTCCTTAATCATCAGGGAAATGCAAATCAAAACAACTCTGAGATTCCATCTTACACCCATCAGAATGGCTAAGATCAAAAATTCAAGCGATACCACATGCTGGCGAGGATGTGGAGAGAGAGGAACACTCCTTCATTGCTGGTGGGAATGCAAACTAGTACAGCCATTTTGGAAATCTATCTGGTGCTATCTCAGAAAAATGGGAATAGGGCTTCCTTAAGACCCAGCTATTCCACTCCTTGGAATATACCCAGAAGATGCTCCAGCACACAACAAGAAAGTTTGCTCAACCATGTTCATAGCAGCCTTATTCATAATAGCCAGACATGGAAACAGCCTAAGTGTCCCTCAGTAGAAGAATGGATAAAGAAACTGTGGTACATATACACTATGGAATACTATTCAGCTATTAAAAACAAGGAATTCCCAAAATTTGTGGATAAGTGGATTGAGCTAGAAATGATCATAATGAGTGAGTTAACCCAGAAGCGGAAAGACTCAAATGGTATATACTCACTTATATCTGCATATTAGCCCAAGGGGCATGTCCCACGAAAGCCTTCACTTACCAGGAAACTGGGACAGAGGGGAGGACATCCTATTGGGACTCTAGATGAGAGAAGCATGGGAGAATGGCAAAGTAGAAGGATCCAGAAGGTCCTAGAAACCTACAAGTAGAACATTATGATAGGCAGATTTGGGCCCAGGGGTCCCACTCAAACTAAGGCACCAGCCAAGGACAATACAGGCTGTAAAACTTTAAACCCCTACCCAGATCTAGCCAATGGTCAGAACATTCTCCACAGTAGAGTGGAGAGTGGGATATGACTTTCTCACGTACTCTGGTGCCTCACATTTGACCATGTCCCCTGGAGGGGGAGACCTGGTGGCACTCAGAGGAAGGGCAGCAGGTTACCAAGAAGAGACTTGATACCCTATGAGCATATACAGGGGGAGGAAGTCCCCCTCAGGCACAGTCATAGGGGAGGGGAATAAGGGGAAAATGGGAGGGAGGGAAGAAGGGGAGGATACAAGGGTTGGGATAACCATTGAGATGTAACAAGAATAAATTAATAATAAAAAAAGAAACTGATGCATTAGGTCCTTGATGGTCTCCACTGGCAAGCCTGGCGGGGGTGCTTTCTCCAAGTAACTCCTTAGGTCCTGGTCATTGTGCTCGAAAACTAGGGTGACCTTGATGTCTCGATCAGTTCGGGAAGTAGCACAGACGTCCATCAGCCGTACAACATTGGGGTGCTCAAAGGCTTCCAGCCTCCTCAGTAAGGCCACCTCACATACTGTGCTGACGGGAAGGCCCCCTCCAGCTCCTCCTCCATTAGGAACTCTCACACTCTTAAGGGCCACAAAGTGGCCACTGTGGGGATCTCGGGCCTTGTACACCGTCCCATAGGCACCGACACCAATTTCAGCCACTGGTTCAATATCGAGAGCTGGCCATTCTCAGAGCAGGGGATTTCCTCTCGCCTGGCGGAGATCTGAGGAGGTGGCCCTTTATCTGGGCCCGGGAGCCGGTTCCTGTGGCGCCATACACTGGGGATCGGTCCCGGGCAGTTGGACGCTAAGGGCCAGACCATAGACACAGGCCGCGAGCTAGAGAGGCCCCCTCACCCCTACCCTCACCATGTGACCAGCTGCCAGAGAGGCACACGGAAACCAGGAGGGCAGGGCTGATGCAGGACGTTCTGGACACATGACCTCCACCCATGTGCAGTGGGTGGCCCTGTGGAGGACCGCTTGGATGGGTACTAGTCTATTTTTATCACAAGAATATATATCCTAGGTGTAACAGATAGCTATGATTCTATAGAAATATAAGGTAAAATAGATAAGATCATAAAAACATCATAGACCTACAGAATATGGCATTTTAAAATGTTTCTATTATTTTAAAGATTCATTGACAATGAGACAGGTTAACTCCTGGCAACACCCAGCCTACCTCAAAGAGGATGATGAGCATCAAAGAACCTCCTTATGGAGATGGCTTCAAATGAGGCAAAGCAGCCACTGGACAAAATGTCCTCGTTTCTACCACAGACAGAATTCTGCCTAAAAATGTCAAGCTTGGATGCAGGCAGAGTCGATGGCCAAACTCTGTGAAGACAGGGTGAATAAGTCCTCAATAGTTCTTGCCTCACACATATGTCTGTCAGATATATTGGATCCAGAGGCTGAAGATGATGCTCCACTGTTATAGAGAGTTTTGGGTGACTGTTCAGGCAGTAAACCTGCCTCAGTCTCAGTCATTTTTTTTTTTTTCATTTTATAAGCTGCTAACCTGCACTTCCAATTCAGTCAGGTAATTAAGTTTTATTCTTTCTCAAGCCTCTGATGGGGTTGAAGACCAGATAATTTAGTTTTACAATTAAGCTTAGTTTTTTAGGGGTTAAGATGTTTCTAGGTCTGGAGAGATGTCTTAAGTTGATAATGATGAGATATGATAGATATTGATTTACATTCAGAATTTTAGACACGCCAAGATAGGAAGGAGGTTTTCTTCAAGACTGCCAAATACAAATAGCCAAATCACTATGAATGTAACATTTATATAATTCCTGATTGTTTCGTGGGTCTTCCTGCTGTATGTAGTTTATTTTATTTATGTGTAATAATACAAATGTATATGTTTTAAAAAGAAATATAATAAAGAATTCATAAAGAAAGAATGGGAGCAGGGGCTGTCTCTGACACGGACTCTGTTGCCTGCTTTTTGATCACTTCCTCCCCGGCAGGGCTGCCTTGTCAGACCACAGGGGAAGAGGATGTGCTCAGTCCTGATGGGACTTGATGATTTAGGGTGGAGGGAGGGAGGGGCTCCCTTTTTCTGAGGAATAATGGAGGGGAATGGGGGAGAAGGAGGGAGGGTGGGACTGGGAAGAGAGGAAAAAGGGAGCTACACCCAGGATGTAAAGTGAATAAACACATAAAAAATATGTCACTAAGAGTGTTTAAGGAGAACTAGAGAGTTTGTGTGTTGAACAATAACAAAGCAAATAAAGTCAAAACTATACAGGAAATAATATAATTCTTTACAAATTTCTTTCAAGAGGACTTAGAGGAGTACTTCATTATAATTTAAGTGACTCCCTACCAGAAACACTTAAGTACATGACAAAATAATTGTGAAATCAATGAAACAAAGTAGACAGTCAGTGAATGGGAAACAGTACACTTAAAAATGCTCACTGGGGTGAAGAAGCAGAAGACGGAACTACTTCCAGAACCACAAAGCAACAACATCCAAAGCACAAAGAAAACATGGCCCGCACCAAACCAGTAGAACTCTGGAAATTAGTAACAGGCATTCCGGAAGACAAGTCGCAAATCAAGTGGACAGTGAGTTGTGCTGCATTTTTAATTTGCTGTATTATGATACTTTGCACCCCAGATCAAGGGACATGATGTGACTTGAGGAACTTGTAGCCCGGAGTAAGGGAAGTGTGGAGATGAAAAATGACAAAATAAAAATCCCAGCACCACCTTCCTCCTAGGTAATGCTCATTAGTTCCCACGTCTGACAGCTCCTGCCGTTCCCTTACTATCAGTGTAATATCGTTTGTCCTTCCTTTTAATTAAAGTTTTCTTTTATGCTTTATTTTTATGCACATGGGTGTTTGGCTTACATGTGTGTCTGTACATGGTGTGTGTGTGTGTGTGTGTGTGTGTGTGTGTTACCTGTAGAGGTCAGAGGTTGGTAGATTCCTTGGGCCTTGAGTTACAGACAGTTGTGAGCTTCCATGTGGGTGCTGGTAGTTGAGCCCAGGTCCTCTGGAAGAGCAACCAGAGCTCTTAACCACTGAACCATCTCTCCAGAACCCGCCTCCCCTCCCCCTTCAATTTGGTCTTCTTTAGGGTAGATGCTGTATGAAGTCACCTATTCCTGGAGTGTCTGGATGAAAAAATGAGAAGAACACATTTGGCAGCATTTGTTAGTGTTGTAATTTAGAGAAATAGAGATACCACTGAAAGCTAATTAGAGGCTACACAAAAACTGAAAATGGAAAGGTTTGGGGGAAAACTTCCCCAGGATGCTTTGAAGAGTTCAGAAATAAACGCAATCTGAAAGGTTGTAACTGTGCCTAAGTGTGTGTGTGTGTGTGTGTGTGTGTGTGTGTGTGTGTGTGTGTGTGTGTGTGTGCGCGCGCGCGCATGCGCGTATGCTCGCACATGTGCATGTGTGTCCAAGAAGTACCTGAGAAAGGCCTAAGCTTTAGCTTAGAGCTGGTGCCAGTGATCTGCACCAAAAGAAACCAGGGACTGAGGCGAGTTCTAAACTGCCTAACCGACTACAGAAAGCAATCCAAGATATACTCTCAGAGCAAGCACCTGGGTGAGAGCTGAAATATTTATTGGTATGACACATTTAATGAAATGCCTCCAATTATTAGCTGGGCCTTTAACTGCCACTGAGGCTGCATCTTCATCAATGACCTCTTGCAGTTCCAAGCCTCAGCTTCTCTCCATGACCCCTCCATGCCTTCAAAACCAGTACCACCCAGGGGACTCTTAGTCTACAAAGTTCAGCTGCCCACTTGAGGTACAACCTTGCCTCTTTGGAGGACAGGTTCTGTGTACCAACTCTCAGGAAACACTTCCCAGAAGATTTCACCTTAGTGATGCTGGTCTCTTCTTAATCACCACTGATTTCTAGTGATGCTGGTCTCTTCTTAATCACCACTGATTTCTAGTGATGCTGGTCTCTTCTTAACCACCACTGATTTCTAGTGATGCTGGTCTCTTCTTAATCACCAGCTGATGTCTAAGCTCCAGCTAACCAGCACTGTGTATCCCAGCAAAGCAAAGGGTCACTTTAGTAGTTCTGCTCTCTTGTTCATCACAGCTGATTGATTCTTCAGCACTAGCTAACCAGAACCAGAACAAGAACCGGAACCTTAACTCAAAATAGCAAGAGGCTCCCAAGAGACCCTTCCAATTTCCTTCTGAAACTTCACAAGCCAGGCCTGTACCTTCTGCATTGCCCTCAACATTCTTATCTTCCCACTCAGAAGCTCCCTAAGCATTGAGCACTCAATGGCTTTTCTTGCACAACGTTCCAAAGTCCTCCCACAATCTTCCCCAAACAACATGGTCAGATCTGTCACAGCAAATACCCCACAATCCTGGTACCAATCTGTCTTAGTTAGGGTTACTATTGCTATGATGAAATTCCATGACCAAAAGTAACTTGAAGAGTGTGTGGGCTAATTTTTTTTCTTGGTTTCTCTGAGTAGCCTTGGCTGTCCTGGACTTGTAGACCAGGCTGGCCTGGAACTTGCAGCAATCTACCTGCCTCTGCCTCCCAAGTGCTTGGATTAAAGGTGTGCGCCACAATGCCTGGCTGTGGCAGCTATCCTTAAGTCAACCTGACATATAAACTAGAGCTTTCTGTAAGGAGCGAATGCCTCCATTGAGGGAATTCTCCAAATGAGAAGATGCCTCCATAAGATTTAGCTGTGGAAAGCTGTGTCTAGTCTCATTGCATCTTGATATGCCATGTTCAGTTGATAGTCTTGGAAACCCTGCTCTTTTCTGAAGGAAAATGGAAGAGCACTGGACCTGGGGGAGCAGGGAGGTAGCAGGGGACTGAAAAGATGGGAGGGAGGGGAGGCTGTGAGCAGCATGAGAGAAGAATAAAGAAAAAGAAAAAAAGGATCCAGGTGTAAGGCATTTTCTTAATTAGTGATTGATGGGGAAGAGCCGAGCCCATTGTGCATGGTACCGTCCTTGGTTTTGAAGTCAAGAAGAGCATGGAGAGCAGCTGAGGCTTGGCACCGTGATAGGACATTGGTGCAGGTACAGTCAAATAGCAGTTAAAGGCCCAGGATTTAAGGGTAATGTAGAGATGTTGAGGCTTGGCACCATGAAGAGAACTTATGAGATGCTGTTGGTGGAAGGGCAGGCCAGTTGCAGCAGAGGACTCCAGCAGTGCCATGCACTATCAATAAGGACAGCAGCAGTGGAGTGGAGCCAGCTGGGGCATAGGAGACAAGCTGTGTGTGTTATAGAGGGTACACAGTGGAAGAGACCCAAGCCCCTTAGAGGAACCCAGAAGATCGTAAATGGACCCCAGACACTGGACACCACGTTGTTTACACAATTGGAATTTAGTTTTGCTTTGATTTCATTGAGACTGTGCCCTAATTCTTCTCTCCTGAAATAAGAAGGCATTTAATTTAATTTTGATTTATTTGCAGGAACCCAGCCCGATATGGATAGTATCCATCCCTGGGCTGGTGGTCCTGGGTTCTATAAGAAATCATGTTAAGCAAGCCAGTAAGCAGCACCCTTGCATGGCTTCTGCATCAGATCCTGCCTCCAGGTTCCTGTCCTGTTTGAGTTCCAGCCCTGACTTCCTTTGATGATGAACACCAAGATGGAAATGTGAGGAAATAAACCCTTTCTTCCCCAACTGTTTTTTTTTGGGGGGGGTCATGGTGTTTCATTGCAGCAGTAGAACCTCTAACTAAGACAAGGAGGAAAGGGTCTAGTTCACTCACAGATCCCTATAAGTGAGGGCAGGAACCTGGAGGCAGGAGCTGATGAAGAAGCCATGGAGGGGTGCTGTTTAGTGGCTTGCTCAGCCTGCTTTCTTATACAACTCAGGACCACCAGGGCAGGGATGGCCCCGCCTACAATGGGCTGGGCCCTCCCCCATCAATTATTTATTAAGAAAATGTCCCACAGGCTTGCCTACAGTCCAATATTATGGAGGCATTTTCTCCATTGAGGCTCCCTCCTTTCTGATGATTACAGCTTGTGTCAAGTTGACATAAACCTGGCCAGTACATAATATAATCTCAAAAATTAGAAAAAACTAGAATGTGGGCTAAGGAGATGGCTCAGAGGATAAGGTGCTAGCTTCATAAGCATGGCAACCTCAGACACATCTGGAGAGGCCCCATGAAAGGCCTTGTGCACATGTGTATTTATAATTACAGCACTGGGGAGAAACAGACAAGAGGGTCCCTGAAGCTTTCAGACAGGCTGATCAGTGAGTTCAGGCCAGTAAGAGATCACATCTCAAAAAACAACACATATGTTCTCAGAGGAACGATACGGCCTCTGAATGCATATGCACACATGCAAACACACACACACACACACAAACACATAGGAGATCTATCTCAGGAATGTAATGTAATACTATTGATGTTGTCAAAATCTGTCAGTGTAAATTGACAAAAGGTAAATTGAAACAAAACTCATGTCCAGTCTATTTTCACCATTCTCTTTAATTTTCCTATAGAGGTGTTTAGCTGGGTAGAGTCTTCTTAGACTCCTGAATCTGAAGCTTGTCCCAGAAACCCCACTAACATTTGGAGCCATGCCAATCAAGGAGGGAAAAAGGAGAAAAAGAGGAAAAAACTGAAATTACTAAAGTCATAAATTAAATAAGGAACATTGGGGCACTTTTCACAAATATTAAAAGAACCATAAGATAGTATTACAAATAACTGCACAACAATGAATGAGAATATTTAGCTAAAATATTAGGAAGCAAAAACTAATGAAAACACCAAATAATAGATAGAATGAAACAGAGCCACTAATAATTAGATGCAGTGAGTAAGTAATTAAATATCATTTCAGTGATGGATTTTTTACCAAAAATATAAGGAAGAATTAACACCAATACCTCTCAAATTCTTTCATAGAGAAGAAACAAGTTCTAATGCAGTCTAGGAAACCAGAGTTATTCTGACACTAGGGCCAGGTAAAGGCATCAGAAAAAGAAAGCAATGGTTTATAAATGTAGATGTAAGAATTACAGCATATACATCAGCAAGTATAATCCAGCAGAATACAAGGGGGTTTTGTATCAAGGTCAAGAAGAAGCTATTACAGAAACACAAGGATGGTTGGTTCACTGTTCAAAAACTAATCAGTACATGTCTACCACACTACACATAGTGCCTCATTAATATGTATAGTTCTTACTTTTGTCTAAGGTGAGAATACATTTTTTTAGACAGAAGACTATTTGTCCCCTGACACCCACAACGTAAAAATAAACTCTCAAATCTGAGGTCATTTGTGACCTGGGAGCAAAATGGGCCATAATTACCTATTTGACTTTGGCTGTTTGCTGCTCTTATTTGAAACTGGACCCTGAACGGAGCAGCCTCCAAGCAATGTCAATATTATGTATCCATGCAGAACAACGAAAGCCTTTCTGTTACAGTCCCCAGGAGACTACTGTTTACAGAGACTTTTGCCACACATCCCCTCACGGACCCTGCAGTCACCTGACCTGTGCATCTGTCCAGCTGTGTCCACCTACTAGCATGACTTTATCCTATATGACTTGTGTAGCGAATCTTGTGGAGTGAAGGCCTGGACCACAAATCCCTTGCAGCAGCTCTGGTGTCTCTGCAGTAGCACGCTATCAAATTCAGCATCATCGGCTTTCCTGAACAACGGCCACGAGCAGTTTGAGTACTGTTAACAGGTCCAAATGGGCATTCTCTTTCCAGTGTGAAGTTTAGGGATCGCTAGTAATGTGTTGCTATGTCTTCTCATATTAAAAGCCAGTGTCCTTCCTGCTGCAAACTGTCCCTAGGGGACTTGGGGAAACAAACTTGTCCCCATATTTTTAACAGTTTACAGCAGATTCATCGCAATTAGAGAATTAAAAGACTATGCAACCTTCCAAAGAACTTACCAGAAACCTGAAACCTTGATCAGTCATTGGGTGTGTGGCTTGTGGATGACTATTTTTCAACCAATGAGCTTAAAGCTGTTGAGGCCTGGTAGCTTGCCGTTTCCTGCCAACTATCACAGCACATCTGGTGGTTTTCTCGTCTTCTCCACCTCCACATGAGGACATAGTTTTATAAGGTTCCCCCACCACCCCACACCCCACCCCGTTTTAGGCGTGAGGCTCTGACCTCTGCCCTTCCCAGCACACCCTGCCCCATAATTCCCAGCGCTGGGCTGGAGAAGGCTGCTGCAATCCTGTGAACTGCGCCCACCACTGCTCAGTTTTAGTGTAGCTTAGCAGAATCCCTGCCACACAATGCCCTCCCGTGCCCCCATCTGTGTGTCTCTTGTGACGACATGGCCTACACTAGCAATGGAGACTGGGCCACAGATGACTGGTGCAGCAGAGTTGGTAGTGATGGAGTTGCACCCGACCGAAGAATTCCTCGTAGTAGCTCTGTTGTCTTTTGAGTGGCTTGTCTTGGTGGTGATATTAGGTTTCCCGACATTACAGATAATATTGCAAACTGTTTGGACAAAAAGAGGAGGGGCAGGAGGTGGATTAGCTTGGCATGTTGCAGACGCTCCCACCCGTCCATGAAAAGCTGCAACAGGAAGAGGAGGTAGATGAACATGAGATGCGTGAGTATGCACAAGATGACGGATTGGAGTTCGACTTCAGTGACGATTTCTATGAGGACTTGGACTCCATGGAATACTTCTATGAAGTGGGCGGCAAAGAGGAAAAGGAAGAGGAGGACGCAGAAACTGAAAGTGTCTGTGAGTTATGGGGGTGTTTTGGTCCCCATTCCAGATTCTGTTAGAGTTTGTTCTTCCCTGTTAATCTGATGGAAAAACTTTTTTAAAAGATTTATTTATTATTTATTATACAGTATTCTGTCCAAATGTGCGCCTGTGCGCCAGAAGAGGGCACCAGATCTCATTATCGCTGGGTGAGCCACCATATGTTTGCTGGGAATTGAACTCAGGACCTTTGGAAGAACAAACAGTGCTCATAACCTCTGAGCCATCTCTCCAGCACCCCCCCCCAAAACTTTATTCTTATTATGGTTGAACACTGCAAATGCCACATGCTAGGCAGGCACTACTCTGGGATGTGAAGCCTTGTAGAGGAGCTCGTGGGATGGGAATGGGAAGCTGACTCATGGTGGAGGGCATAGGACCCTACAGATAGGGCAGTATCTGAGAAAGCAGAACAGTGGGCAGCCTAAACTGAAGGGCAGGACGGCCAGGCATCTGCAGATGGCTGGAATCCAGTCAACCCAGGTGTGTGCAGCTGCAGAGTGCCTCTCAATTATTCCGTCCTCGCTGCTGCTTTTGACACTTCTGACTCACATAAAACACATGCTCAATACGTGTTAATCCAGATCAAGTGATGGTCCAGGCTCTGGAAATTTGGGGGACCTACTCTGTCCAAGAAAAAATACAGAAAAATACCATCAACTGACGTCTGACCTTCCACTGTCTTCACGGATGCATTTGGCTACATTTGCGCATGTTCAAAATAAAAGTTTGTTTGCATTGCACGAGCTCCAGAGTTTTTATGTGAAAAACAGTAACTCAAGGGTATTTCTATATCTCTTCATTCTAGTTTCGCCTCAGCTTGCTGGCACTAAAATGAATTGTTTTCTACTCTTGACAGTGAGAAATGAAAGTCTAGTCCTCAATGCATTTAATTGAACAGAAAAGCACCTAGCTTGCCACAACACAAAGTGATCTAATAATGAGTTACTGTGAGCCACTAGCAGCATCAGCAGCTGGAAATTCAATAGAAATATACATTTGTGGGCTCTATTCCAGACCTATTGAATCAGAGATCCTTAAGGCAGGCCTTCCATGAGGTATCCCAAGTGCTGCAGATTCCTTCAGAGCAAACACAGTGCTAGCAGTGTATTTGCTTTGAGATGCCTCCAACGTTTAGGTGCAGATTCCTTTCTACTGAGCAAAGTACAAATACAGTCTTATGATATAGAATACACAGTGTTCCTGTTGATGTGCCCCTATCAGATGCTTGCATATGACATCTCCAAACAGGCGAAAAAATCAGTATTTATTATATACTTATAGTGAAAGGCAAGCATACATGGATGGTACAAATGTGGCATTTAGGAAATATGTGTGCAAAAGATAAATATCTTACTTAGGACAATAATGAAAACTTATGGAGTGAAAGGAATAATTCAACTTGGGGCATTCACAGTGCACTTCAATTCTACTAGTGGTTGTGATGTTAGGAGGGTGGGTGGTATGTGCACCACATAACAAGTTCTGGGAACTGCACATACAGTATGTCTTTGTGACACACTTGAACTCAGCAAGGTGCAAAACTGGGGCATTCATGTTGAGAGTATAGGTTCTGGGAAGAGCCTTCTTGGATTTGAAGTGCAGCTCTGCATCTTAATCTACTTTGTTTCTGAGGAATTTTTGTTTTGTCTTGTTTTCAAGACAGGATCTCACTATAGATCCTTGGCTGGCCTGGGACTCACTGTGTGGACCAGGCTATCCTCAAACTCACGGAGATCCCCCTGCCTCTGCCTCTCAGGTGCTGAGTTTAAGTGTGTGCACTGCCATGCCTGGCCTGCAGCTCTACATCCTACCAGATGGTATAAATTAGAGCAGATATTTCATCTCCGTATATCTGGCTTCTCCTATAGAGTTTGTCTATAATAACTGTGTAACTATAGGTGAAGAGCTAAATGAGAAGAAATATAGCTGTTTAAATACAGTGTCTGGCAGATTGCTCAGGCTAGTAAAAACATGGAATTGCTGGCTCACTAAATTAAAGAGTTCACCAAAACTTCCTAAAACATGGATGAGTTGGCCAAATTCTTCTATTCTAACGTAAATCAACTAGGCTAGGAGGAGCGAGCCCATGCAAATTGTTACACCTTAGACTGAGGGCTTTAAGGCAACTTGTTAACTAGCTAGTACCAGGTATTTTAAGCTGAGGATTGAGTGGGCAATAGGTCTAGTCTAGTTGTCTCTTGACATAACTCCTGGAATAACTTAAAGTGGTAGAAGTATATTTGGGCTATGGTGAAGAGGAGGTGGTCCACCATAACAGAGAAAGAAGGGCAGGGAGAGCTAAGGTGGATTGGCAGGAACAGGAGCAGCTGACAGATTTCCAATGGAGGTTGGGCAAGAAAGCAACTTGGACTGGAAGTGGGACCAAACCACAACCCTCAATGTCCATCCCTCAAAAATCCAACTTCAACTGGCTCCCACCTCCCAAAGGTTTCACAAACTCCCCCAAAAGCACTACCATCTAGAGACCAGATACTCAAATAGATGAGCCTGGCAGAGGCATTTTATGTCCAAAACATAACAGAGGTTTTGTTCTAAATATGTTCAATGGATACTGGCAAGTCTAGAACCAGACAGGGAGAAGGAAAGCCTTCCAGAGGTCTTCCAGGTGGTAGTCCAACATAATTTTGTTTTTGCTGTAATCTGAATAAATTAATTAAATAAAGATTTAAAAAACAATATAATTTTATTAAAAAGACCAGCCAAGTTTGGTGATGCATACCGTTAATTTCAGCATTCCAGAGGCAAAGGCAGATAGATTGCTGCAAGTTGAAGGCTAGCCTGACCTACATAGAAAGTTTCAGGTCGGCTGGGGATACTTAAAGAGACAATGTCTCAAAATAGAATAAAACCATGGCAGACAGACAGACAGATCAAGAAAAAAAAACTCTACATGGTGTATTACATAGTGTTATAGCCCCAGGGACTTGTTGCATCATGGGATACAGGAAATTCAAATGCATTGTGGATTTGAGTCCTTGTCAAGAAACAGAAAGATGTTTTCTTCAAGGCTGCCAAATACAAATAGCCAAAACATTAAGAATGTAACATTTATATAATTCCTGATTATTTCATGGGTCTTCTAGATGTAGGTAGTTTATTGTATATATATGTAATAATATAAATATATATGTAAAAATATTTAATAGAAAAAGAAAGGAAAAATTTTCACTTAGCCAAATCAAAAAATAAAAATAAAAATAAAAAAGAAAGAAAGAAAGAAAAAGATTATGTTGGCCTGTATATCTCTGAGGTCCCAGGAAGTTTGCAGATTTACAGGATTACATTCTATGGCCCCTAGTATTTCATTGTGAATATGGGACACAGTGTTACAGGATTTTTAATTGGAGACACACCAACCTCAGTGTTTGGAGTATTCCAAATATTTGGAGTTTTTTAAGTATTCCTTTCTGAGACTATCTATTTTACTTTTAGTGCTGTAGATCATGTTATATGCTCAGTAAGTGATGTATCACTGAGCTATAGATTTTTTTATAAACCTAGAACTTATAAACCTATTTGAAATATAATCCTACTGTGCACAAATTATCCCCATTAAAAAGTGAGTCCTCTTGGATTTCATACTGTCTGCACCAGAAACATACTATTTACCTGAAAACATAAGGTCTTGTATATGTTATTCATATCACTCACTAACGTCAGAGCCAGGTGTTTGTGACAGTTAGGAACTCTCTCAGAATAAAAGAGTCAAAAGATTTCTAGCACCAAACTCAACAGATCATTATACACCATTAAGCTGTATGTTGTGAAGCTGACTGATCATCTCCAGCTATTCCCATTCAGGACTCATCTCAGCTTTGAGGTGAAAACTAGCTTGGACAGACCTTGGACAGTGACTAGCAAAAAACTCAGTATTTCTTCCCCAAACAGAATTCATTTAATTGGGGGATGTTTGCTTCAACGTTCCCCTACTTAGTGGTGTATGATGTTCTAAGATATATTCTGAGGTCTGAGTTTCTTTAAACATCATATTGCTTCTTCCCCTTTTCTTTCTCACTGTTGACCCCTCTTAGGCTTCTTTTTTATTTAACTAATTATTCAGATTGCATATCAATTGTTACCAGTTGCCTTGTATCCTCCAGTTCCTCCCTCCCTCCCTCCCACTTTCCCCCTATTCTCCTCCCTTATGAGGGACCTCTTGGGCTTCTATTTTGCCCACTCACTCTCTTTCTTGGAGGGCCCAAATGATACAATCTCCTGCTGGAGACATAAACATATTTTCGTGGATAGATGTATCTGTTCCCTTTGAGGTCACTTCTACAGGACATTAGCTCTATCATTCTGTGCTTGTTCAAGGAGAGAAAATGAAAACAATGTGTCACTCACATAAGACAGTCTGCTTAGTCAGTTTGCAATTGCAAATGGACACATGCTTCTATTCATCACAGGATTATTCAAATATTTTAAAGTTTTTTAAAAATGTATTTTAAGAGGTTCCAATATAACTATACAATTTCTTCTCTTTGCTGCCATATACCCCTTGTTCTTTTTAAAAATGTGTGCGTGTGCATGCGCGTGCAAGCTCGAGCACCCTATTACATGTTTGTATATGTTTTTTCAAGTCAAACATTTTTGGTGACTCACAATGTATACAGCTATACTCATGTTTTGGTTGAACAAAGGCAATTATGTGAAATGTACATAAAAGAAGCCTAGACACTTTGCATACATTGATGTGATTCCAGTGCAATGTAATTCTTCAGAATTTGGTAGGAACAGCCCAAGGAATTAAAAAAAAAAACACCTCATCACTTTCTCTTAAGATAATGTCTTGGTCTTTTCAAAAACATTAAATGAACATAAGTAGTGTTTGCAACCTGTGTTATGATATTTCCAGAGTGTCCAATTAAATGTGAAACCAGAAAATTGAGATGTTAAAATGTGAAATTGGCTTACAGAAGTGGAGTCAATGTTAACTCACATAATTGCTTGGTGAGTAAACTGGACCTCTTATACATGGATAGTCCCAATTTCTTTGCTCCTATATTTAGAAAGATATTTCTCTATGATTTCTCACAGTCTTATTTTAAAACACAACTTAATGCAAAAAAAAAAAGGGAGGCAAGGGGATATCTAATTCTAAAAGATTCTTTATACTCATGTCTTCTCTAGTCAACGCAATGTGACCTTCACCTTATTTCAGAAGTTCTTGTGACAAGAAAGCTGGTTGGGACATTAACTTATACATTATCCCCTCATATTAGACATTGAATGTTACCTGACCCCTTTCCCCAGTCAAAATGCTAGATAGAGGCAACTGTGTAGTTAGGGCACAATGTTAGACTCGAACCAGAGGACAATTCTCAAAATGTTGATGCATGAGTCTTTCAAAAGCTATACTTTCAGTAGTAAGACCAGAGTATATTTTGGAAACTTTTATGCCCAGTTTTCTTATGTTTTCTTGTCCCAGAGTCCATTGACTGAGGAAGGAAACAGAGACCACAATTGAAAGGTGTGGAGTACAAAAGAAAAAAAAATCCAATTTCACTGGAGAAAATCCAAACAGTGACCTGCACCAAAGAGCTGTGCGTTAAGGAGCCCATTGATGACTTGAATGTTAAGCAGCAAGAAAACCTGCCTATAACTTGTGGAGAGCTGCGATGTGCCGTGCCTTAACATGGCGCAGGCTTCCGCCTTCCGCCATCCCGACGGCGAGTGCTCTCTAAGATAAACAAGTCCTCATATGGCAAAAGGCTGTGCAAGGGTAACAGGTGATCTGATGACGAGCAGTCCTGCTCTGACGCGGACCTATGAGGAGGTGACACCTGGCATGAGCTGATTGGCCCTTGAGTTGTACTTAAGCTTGGCCCTTCCCTTCTTCGGGGCCATTCCCACTGAGCTTAATCCTGAGTAAAGATCTCGAGAAGAAGTCTGGTTGTTGGCATCTTATTTCCGCTGGACGGTGCGGCGCCGGCATAACTTTATAAATTCCTGAAAAGCTTGGCAAGACAGAGTGGGGGTGGGGGGAACTGGCACACCATTCTCCAGAGGATCAAGGCTCTGGCAAATCTTCCATTGGTGCTTGGTTTTTTCTTTTCTTTTCCTTTTTTTTCTTTTTCCTTTGAGATTGGGTTTAGCCTTGGCTGTCCTGGACTCACTTTGTAGACCAAGCTGGCCTTAAACTCACAGAGATCCACCTGCCTCTGCCTCCTCAAGTACTGGGATTACTGGTGTTTGCCACTGCTCCTGCTTGTTTTGTTTGTTCTTAATCTCAAACTGGTCAGAGGTAAATGCAATCCATCAGGTGATTCATTAGAATCTGTCAGGGTTCTGAGCCCTAAAATGGTCATGTTCTTTCCTTAGTGGAAAGGAATCCCTGGGGAACAACATGGCATCATCTAAAACAGTGAATTTTAGCCATTCAAGGTAGGTTTGAAGATGGCTACCTACACCTTACTAAATTACTTCCTTTGAAAACATGAATGACCCTCACGTCTTCATCTCTAACCTTAACTTTGTAAATTGACTTTCGGTCAGGATCCCTGCAGAAACATATGTCTTCCTGTGAGAACGGTTGAATTAGAAGATCATTTACAACGTATGGGTGAGGGTTAAGTAGACCATCAAGGTTTCCCAGAGCTTTTTAACTGTGGGAACCTTTTACTTTCCCTACAATTACTGGATTCGAAAGGAAAACGGTAGAGCATGAGTCTTGGAAAATCAGCAGGTAAATTGCCAAGGAAAAAAGCACTCTATCCTTACTTTTGTCTGACCCTTCCCCCCAATCCCTTGATAGGTCAAAAGCATTTGTTTGGGGGGGGATTGAAGCAGTGCATAGAGGCTGGCTCGGGAGTGAGAAATAATAATGTGGAAAGGAGCAATGGAAGACATTCAGCACAGATAACATGGTAAAGCCTGGATATACATGTTAGGACATCCCTGCACATTTTAGTCCCATTGTGAATTTGATAAAAGCAGCAGACCCTCAAAGCCACAACACCAAAAAACTGACTAAATATAAAGCTCTGACTTTCGTATACCTTTGTATGCTAGTTTTATCCCCTGTGGCTTCTTCATAGTGTACCTGCAGGAGCTCCATACACATCACATTAAGAACCCCGTGCAACAGAGAGCATTATGTGGAAAATATGTGCCATCCTGCAACAGTTGTTATTTCCTTAGCTTTTGACCGAACAACATTTCCTGTAACTTAGATATCCTGGAGTGAAGCTGACACCTTTGACCAACTGTAAGTGAAGCAATCACATTCATTCTTTCCTCAGCTATGCTCAATCTTAGCTATAGTGTTGAGTCTAAGTAGCAGACAGAAACTGCTGCATTGGCCATGTGATAATGCGTTGCTTAGCAACGCCTGCTGGCAGACTCCTGGAGCCTTTCAGCGGAGAATTGGTTTTAAAAGTGTGTGGGTGGGTGGTGGTGGTGGTGATTCAGAGACTAAGGAGAGATTTGGGTAATAAATAAAATATGATAACATAATAGTTTAAAGAAAAAGGAAAGTGGAAAGGAGTCTGGGACTGTGCTCTGAGAGAAACTCAGCTGAAAAGAGAAGAGGGGGCGGAACAAAGGGTAAAGTGAGAGCTGTCTGTCTGCAAGAGGTAGTGAGGGGTTGATGGAGGCACAGGAGGCAACTTTATTTTGCCAGATCCCTTCCCAGACATCCACTCTGTCACCTCAAATTCACACTGAAAGTCAAGCAGCCTCTTTTTCTAATTAACATTTTTCTTGGAAGGAACCCTCCCCCCCACCCCCTCTAACTCCCCCCCCCCCCCAATTCCTGCAGCACAAAGAGATGGTAACTGCTTATTAAGCACTATGGAATCCATACCATTATTCAGACCAGTAAACATTGTTTTACAATAACTACAATAATTCATTCCTTGCACACAGCTTTTGACACCAGGTGTTTTGCCCATACAGTTAGAGACCTGTTAAAATCACTGCTGTTAACCACACATTTTTATCGTAAGGACTCCTGTAAATAAACAAAGACAAAGAAATTTGTCTCCCCATTTAACATCCATTGGGCTTTCTTGTGCTGCCCTAAGCCATTTACAGCAAAAGGCCCATCGATCTAACAGCTAGCTACACTACCCTTATACGGGTACCAGCACAGTCCACAGCTGCTTTGAGACAACAGTCAAACAATTAGAGTAGATTGCTCTGGGTCCTGGAAACAGACCTATGCTGTGCAATTTGAAAGAGTTTGTACTATACTATTTTTGCAATCACAAGTCTTGATGAACCTTTTCCACCTTGGCCCAAATAGCATTACTTCCCTGGTGAAGGAACTACCATGTTTTGTAACAATGTTATGGTTTGTGCAAAACACAAGCTATACTGCTTGCTATTGGTGAAAAAAATGGCTGTGACTGGCCAGATAAATGGCTGTGATTGTTCCAAATACAATCTTCTTGGGCCATATAAGTGGGCTCCTCTGGTTCATTCCAACTGTGAAAACACTTGCTTGTGTTACCTCAGGAGTGTGGCACCATCAGGTCTAATAAAGACTTCTCTCTAGTGGTCTTTGCGTGATTTTCAGT
Source organism: Acomys minous (assembly GCF_964271855.1). NCBI lineage: Eukaryota > Metazoa > Chordata > Mammalia > Rodentia > Muridae > Acomys > Acomys minous. The sequence goes on from NC_140488.1 coordinate 45,707,754, forward strand.
AGCACAAGCTAAGCTGGTAACTACAAGGGCAGCAACAAAAAGGATGGGTTAATAGCAGGCTGGCTTTAGACAGTGATGTTGGTCTATGTGCAATGGTTTGACTGCTGGAAAAGGACCAACCTAGGGCTGTGCCTGGGCAGTTGAAAAGGTTGCAAATACCCAGCACAAACCCAATTACATAAATGTCGTGCATACCACCCAGTGCTCGACAGCCAAACAAGCACTCACCTCTGGGTAGCAACGCCAGCTTTTGGCAGTGGCTTTATTATGGATGACGCAAAACTCCATGGCTTGATAGATCTATGCAGGCACGGGACACTGATGAGCATCATGCAATGACTCAATACTACCTGGTGTCTGGATTCCAGGTTTCTCAGTGCCAAGTTGGGGTGAGGGGAATCAGCAAGGAACAGTAGAAGAAGTAGCTGCCCAGAGAGGTTTCAGACCTAGCCACTAGTGCCCACAGGCCCAAATCTGCCCCGGAACTGCCTGTGTGGTACCAACTTTAGCAGACCTTCTCAGAAGTCCTATCCACCCAGCAGAAGCCCACCACTGAAAGAAAGGGAATGCTTGTGGTTGAGCGATCCCAGTGCTACTCAGGACTTAGTTCCTTAAAATTGTCCCCAGGTACCATGGTTCTTGAGCAGCCGTGGGTGCTCCAGCTTCATCCAGGCTCCAAATTGCTTTCCCTGAGTCTATGCAGTGACATCTGGAAACCAAAGGTACAGTTGAACAGTTCAGGGCAGGAAGAAGAGCAGGATGGGGGGCGGGGGGGGGGACACAGAGCAGAGAACTAATAAAAGACGGTGAAAAGCCACACAAGAGAACCTGCAGGCGCCGGGCATGGTGGCGCGCACCTGTAATCCCGGCAGAGGATTACAGAGGAGGCAGAGGCAGGCGGATCTCTGTGAGTTGAGACTAGCGTGGTCTCCAGAGGGAGTCCGGTACAGCCAAGGCTTCACAGAGGAAACCCTGCTGCCAAACACGGAGAGAAAAAAAAAGTTCCTAAGGATCAGCATTTGACCAGCAATCTCTACACAGGTAGAGTGAGCAGTCTCTCAGCTGACTGCTGATCTTTTCCCAGCTGCAATCTTAGGGTCAACTGGCTACAGCTGTCAGACAATGCCGGAATTGTTACTTGTTAGGAGCCGCAATCGCCATTACAAGATGGCGCCGGTTTCCTGCTTCCTGGTTCTTCACAGTTGTCTGGCCTTGAGTGCGCCTGCGTGTGGTGCGAAACCATTCGCTAATGCGCTTGCGCAAAGCGTGTTTTACTACATGCTAATTAGGCACTTTGAGTGAGCCAATGAGGACTCGGCACGCCTCCAGAAACAGCATATAAGCAGCGGGTTTTGGGGGACTCGGGGTCCTTTGCATCTGCCATTAAAAAGAGCTGATCAATAAATGCTGTCAGAAGAATCTTGAGTGTGGCGTGCTCCTTATCGGCGAGGCTGCGCACCGCAGTTACTACTGCAATTAAACAGAGAAACAAACTAAATTCATAAGAGTGGTTTCTTAGGCACCCTACAGGGGAAATAAATCTGGGACTAAGTACCAGTGTGCCTGACACCAAGTTCTAAGGCCTGGCCCAAGCCTTCTAGTCACACAGTCAGTGTTGTAGGCCTAAGCATGGTCACTTGCCTCTTACTACCTATTTGCATGGGGGGCGATGAGCTACTGTAAAGTCTTGAATCTGTAAGTGGCTTATGATTTTATCTTTGTTATTCTTGTTGTTCAAATATGTCCACTTCTGTCTCCAAAAACATGGCTTAACTGATTCAAGTTTAATGCAACCAGCACCTGACAGTGCCTCTGAGCTATCTCAGACACACATCTTAGGAAAGCCATGTGTCTTTCATTATAATAACAACTATCATGATTGCTAAAGGCCTCATGGTCTTCAGAAGGAATACTTGAGAGACTGGTAATTTGTGACTGGAGCCATATAGAAGTATCACGCAGAGCAGGACTTGGAACTGAGTGGCATTAGAGTGGCTCCTGTCCCCTCCCATGTGTCATTATTAATTGGGAACACCAGTGGAGCAGAAACAAGTCCTTTGATTGACACCAACCTTCTCTCTCGCTTTAGTCTCTTGATGGATTACATTTCCAAATATGTCACTTAACTGCCGAGCAATTTTCAATTACTTCCTAATTCGAATCCTTATTAGTTTCTGTCACCTGATAGTAAAGAATGGCTTGATATTGTCCCATCTTCTTTGCAGCTCTCTTTATTAATTACCTTTGTCCTTTGACAATTTTATACATATATGAAATACATCCTGATGACTCTTATACCTTACCCTCTCTTACTTACCTACCTCACACCCCTGTCAACCCCCCCCCCCGTTTTAACTAGTTTTATGTCAACTTGGCACATTGTAGAGTCATCAGAGAGGAGAGAATCTCAACTTAAAAAATGCCACCACAAGATCAGGCTGCAGGCAACCCGGTAGGGCATTTTCTTAGTGATGATATGGGAGGGTCCAGTCCATTGTGGGTATGCCATTCCTAGGCAGGTGGTTCTGGGTGAAGCAAGCCAGTAAGAAGAACTCTTCCATGGGCTCTGCATCAATTCTTGCCTCTGGGCTCCTGCCCTGTTTGAGCTTATGCCCTGTCTTCCTTCAAGTCATGGTCTATGATGTACAAGTGTAAGCTAAAGAAACACTTTCTTCCACAGCTTGTTTTTGGTTGTGGTGTTTAATCACAGCAATAGAAAACCTTGACAAAAATGCCCTCCCATTCGTACAGGCTCCTTTTCCATATTCAAAACAGAATACAACCCAAAGATATACTAATTTGATACTTGCTTTTCGGTTTGTTTTGTGATACTGAGTTTAAGCAGGGCCATCTGTATGACCATGGGAACTGTTCGGTGGAACCTGGTGAACTCAACAGTTGATACACTTCTGAAGATGGGTGATTTCCTTCACCTAAAATCCACCAGTAGTTAATAGTTGAACAGAGAGGACATCATGAACTCCTCTGTAACCCTTGACAAGCCCTTGACACATTCAGTCTCTATAGGCACACTGCAGACAACTGTGGCTCCTGATAGCAATGGCTGTGTTGTGCCCAGAAGATAGCATTTCCCCATCCATACCACTATCTTCAGGTTCTTACATTCTTTCCATTTCTTCTTTGATAGTCAGGAGCCCAAGATGAGCAGCTGTATACATGCCTTTTGTGTAGCTTACAGTTCTTGAACTGAATGTAGGGGGTAACATAAAAATTGGCAACGGCAAAAGGCTTTTGAATCTACAAAGACAAAAATTAATTCAAAATCATCTGTAATGGATCTAGCTTGTTTCTGGCAGCATGTGCCCATGTTCTTTCACTGAGCCTTGGTTCTGAATATATACAATATATCTATGGGCATACCAGCCTGAATGTGGCTGGTCTCGTTTGAATACACAACATGCCCACTTGGCACTCTGCATGCCATCTTCCCACACACCAGCGAATGCTTCCTGAAACACTGCAACTTCAAGAGTGTTGAGCCATGAATTACAGTGTTTTTATAACACACACAATATTTTTGCTTTTATAAAAATGTAATAGTTTGATTATAGAGACTAAAATCTTTTAGCATTTCCCTACTGTGTTTCTTAACAAGCAAGTATCAAATTAGTATATCTTTGGGTTGTATTCTGTTTTGAAAATCACTGTTTCAGTTGCTACTTTGAGTTTCATTTCTCTTTAAACTTAAGTGAAAATTTCCTTGGGATAACCACGGAATTTCCAATAATTTCTGAAGTAGCCTTATACATATTTCTGCCATTTTGTATACAATATTTACCAGAAACAGCCTTATTACCACAAATTTAAAACCAAAATATAGGTTAATTCTAAGAAACTTTGAGGATGGTATATCTTCTGCTGTATCAAACATTAAGCCATGATTTAGTTCTTTCTGTAAAAATAACCATGTCCATCTCATTACCATCAAAATTTGCCAAATTGTAAGTGTATCAAAGAATTGTTTTTATATAATAATCTCTATGATTTACTATAAGTAAGTATTTTATTTATATACTTATTTCATGTTTGTACATAAACAGAGTTATGAAAAAAATCTTGGGTGGAGAAAGTTTGAGATGTCCCCACTAGAGACCAAGTGTCTGAATATGGGACTATTCATTGTCTATCAAAAATAGCCATATGTCACACCAATGCCATTCTCCTCTTCATGAAAGCCCTTACACCTTCCAGTTAAAATAAAAGACATTTTCCACAAATGTCTCCACATTGCATAGCATTTGTTTTTGTAATATGGTTTTGTAATTTGTAAAAATGGCCTAGCCATAATGTTTCCCAGAATTCCATCTGATAGGAGAAGATGGTCATTTTGTAGGTCACAAACTGTCATATAACTCTCAGCTTATGCTGCTATAAGGAAGCAGTCAGTGGTAGAATTACTCCATCTTCCTCTAGATGACATTTTAGATCTCTAATTTCTAGAGCAGGATACACATTTTCATATAGAAAAGTACCCAAGCTGCCCCTAAACACTCAAGTTAAAGATAACATAGTTAAAATGAAGACGGGTTCAGTTTATCTTGTGAACTCTATATTATGCCTAAGAATCTCATCTTGTCATGCTGTTCCCCAACTTAAATTGATTTTCCATTCTCTGTTGTGTGACCTGTGGGTTTTAAGATCCAATTCCAGCCTCACAGAGTCTGTTTAACTAAGTCTTGCAATATAAAGTCATTATAGCAAAAGACTTTATAAACAATCCCTTTGGAGGACTGCTTCTCTGGTAAAATTGAATGTCAGCTTCCTAATAATACAGAGGAAACCGAGGTTCCTTCTTAGTATTCTTAGTCTTAGGAGTAAATTAATTTAAGAATAGACTCAAAAAGAAGCTAAAGGACAATATTATTAGAGTTTAATATATTTATACTTTTTTATTTTATTTTTTGTGCTTTGGTGTGGGGATGTCAGATGCCTTGGGCACTGGAATTACAGACAGTTGTGAGCTGCCATGAGGGTGCTGGGAATTGAACCAGGGTCCTTTGAAAGAGTAGATGGTGCTCTTAACCACTGAGCCATCTCTCCAGCCCTATTATTAGAGTTTAAAAGAAAAGAACCCAGGACAAGCAAGCTGCACATCTCAGTAGCTGTCTAGAGAGCCATAATGCAGAAAAAAAAAAGATGGGATGGAGGTCAAACTCATGGCTGAGCAGTAGTCACGTGGTTGGGAGGAGGGAGCTATAGAGAAGGAGTAAGGAAACCTTAGTGCTGAGGTTATAGGCATGAGCCGAAACATCTGATTCATCAAGCTACCGCCATTACGAAATACTTACTGTGTCTTACTTGCGCATTCCTCTATGTGCCCATGTTTTAGGTCAGTCAGTCAGCGTTTACTTTGTTGAGCAACTATCATGTGCCCAGAGCCGTGGTAACTGATAGATATGTAGCAGCAAAATTTTGTTTTCAGTTTGACATAAGCTAGAGTCATCTGGGAAGAGGGTCTCTCGGTTGAGGGATTTGCCTCGGTGAGACTGACCTGTAGGCAAATTTGTGGGGCATTTTCTAGATTCATGATTGATGTGAGAGGGTTCACCACACTGGGGCAGTGCCACCCCTGGGCAGGTGGTCATGGGTTGTATAAGAAAGCTGGCTGAGGAAGCCAGTAAGTAGTATTCCATGGCCTCTGCTGCAGTTCCTGCCTCCAGGTTGGCTTCCTGACTTGAGTTCCTATCCAGACTTCCGTGAAATGTAAGCTACATAAACCCTTTCCTTCACCAAGCTGCTTTTAGTGGTGTTTATCCCAGCAACAGAAAAGCAAACTAGAACAGCATCCAAGATGGCTCCCTGACTTCAGCAGCCATTCTCTCCAACCCTTTGAGCTCAGAAGTGTTCTTTGTTGTTGATTCCAGCAATCTTTAGCTCCTAGAACCGAATGTTTGCCAGCTTCCAATTCTGGCCCTCTTCCATTGTAGCGGCTAAGATTCATGGTCAACTTGATTGGATTCAGAACCACTAAAAGACAGTCCTGGGGAGTCTGTGAAGGAGCTTCCGGAGGAGTTTACCTGAGGTGTCAAGGCCCACCCTGAATGAAAGTACTTGGCACCATTCTATGGCCTGGGATCTAAAACTAAATAAAACGGAGAAACACAGCTGCCTGCTGGCATTTCGATTTCCTGTGGTTCCTTGTAGCAGCATGGTCTGGTGCTTTGTATTTGATTGTTAATTAATTTGCTCCCCAAGGTCTGCTTGCTGTCTATTACCAGCAGACACTCATGTGCTGGAAAATGACATTTATAACCTTGCTTACGAGATTATTCCTGATTGGCTGATTAAAAGGCCTAAGCTTGAGCAGGGCAGAATTGGGTAGGTGTGGCCAAAGTGTGTGGGCTTTGGAAGGGAAGGATCTTGGGGACAAGGCAGATCGCCATGGGATGGATAGGAAAGAGCCCCGTGGGCTGAGAGGAGGAACTCTGAAGTTCCAGATGGAAAACAAGTATCCCAAGTGAAGAACTTTAGCGTTTTGGGGATTATGGATGGGAGGTAGCCCAGTAGAAATTACTAGAAGCAGATGGCATGGGATGGAGGCTGAGAGATAATGGAAGGTAGCTTAGGAGTTAATAGCTGCCATGCCCCCAGGTGATAAGGCGATTCTAAACTCTATCAGGTGCCTGTGTTTTTTATCGATTGTTAAATCGAGTTAAGTAATACCGTCATAATAACTATAAGACTAGTAATAAACATTTATTAAGCCATACTTTTAAAATGACAGCAGTAGTTCCTAATACCTGATGATGCATTGATCTCATGCTCCTGTTCCAATGCCTTCTCCACTGTGCTGACCTGTATCCCTCTTAAAATGTGAGCCCAAATGCCTCCCTTTAAGTACTATCTTCAGCAATGTTACTATTTGCTTGTTGGCTTTTTTGTTTGTTTGTTTGTTTTTTAAGATTTATTTATTTATTACATATACAGTATTATGTCTGCTTGTGTGCTTACATGCCAGAAGAGGGCATCAGATCACACTACAGATGGTTGTGAGCCACAATATGGTTGCTGGGAATTGAACTCAGGACCTCTGAAAGAGAAATCTGTGCCCTTAACCTCTGAGCCATCTCTCCAGCCCTGGTTTTTGCTTTTTTGTTTTTTGAGACAGGGTTTCTCTATGTAATCGTCCTGGTTGTCCTATAATTATCTTCATAGAGTAGGCTGGCCTATGAACTCATGGAGATCCCCCTGCCTCTGCCTCCCGAGTGCTGGGATTAAAGGTGTACACCAGCATGCCTGGCTTGTGATGTTACTATTTGTTAGTCACCATTAGACTCATCAATGAGAAAAATAACTAATAGGTTTCTCAAATGTAGCTATTCCATCCAGGTTTGTGATGTGAGTACCCAAAGGAAGATGGAAAAGCTCTACGAGAACGCATCTTTGTTTTACCTCTACTCACTGGATTGACCATGACTAAGACAAGACAATCTCTGGGAAATCCAGCCAGCCTGTACTACATAGTGATTCCTAGGCCATCCCGCACTAGAGAATAAGATTACACCCCACCCAATCCCATGCCCCAAAACCTAAAAAATGAATAAAAACAGCACTACTAGCCTAGTTTTCAAACACATGATCCTATAGGGCTCATCAAATTTATTGGTTAGATGGCTCTTTTGGCCAGGTGTAGTGGCACCTGCCTATAATCCCAGCACTTGTGGAAGCTATGGCAGGAAGGCTCTCTGTGAGTTCGAGGCTAGCCTGGTCTACAATGCGAGTCCAGGATAGCCAGGACTATATACAGAGAAACCCTGTCTCAAAAAACCAAAAAGAAAGAAAAGGTAAGAAAGAAAGAAAGAAAGAAAGAAAGAAAGAGGGAGAGAGAGAGAGAGAGAGAGGAGAAAAAGAAAAAGAAAAAAAGAAGGGTCTTTGGTGAACACTGAGAGCACAAATGCACTGCTCCACCCTAAAGAGTGAAGAGGGAGAAGGACAGACAACCCTTCTGAAATTTTGCTACATTATTTTGTTCGGCCTTGGTTTTGAAAACCTTATGTATCAAACTCTCAAGTACATCTCAAGTTTTTATGTGATGAAAATGATACAGAAGATTTGTATCTTTAACTGTAATTCAAAGAGAACAACTTGTTCCCTGAAATGATGTTATAGCTCTAACCATTGACAGAATTTACAGGCAGACAAAATTTTACATAGAGTCTAACCAGAGTCAGATAGATTTAGAGCCTAAATCCCAACTCCCATCACGAGATATGTGATGTTGGACAATTCGTTGTTCTTTGATCTGTAGTTCCATCATTTGTAACATTTGATAGGATGTCAAGTTAGGAAAGTACTTAGCACAGTTACTTATAGAGAAGGAATGGTGAAAAGCAATATTTAATGCCAGGCAAAGAGCAATGACTTCAAACTTGCTGGGCTTGCTTAAGAAGAGACTGCATGAATTTGTAGTAAGAACTTTAAGGAGAGATCCCAGTGGGTTTATGAGCTTAACATTGAAGTCCTTTCCAATCTTTCGTTTTATAATTCTGAGAATCCCAAGCAGTAGAAATACAGAAAGGAAAGCTGTTGCTTGAGACCACACTATGAATAATGAAAAGGGCAAAATTCCTAATGGGGTCTTTTGGGTTCCAGTCTCCTAAAAGTGTACATATCGCCCAAGGGACTATGGAGACAATGCAATAGTGGCGTCTGAGATTTGAGAGTGCACTGTCCACTCCTCTGCCTCTTGCTGCCCTCCTTGGCATCCTGCATCAGCAGTGCTTAATCGTCTAAGAGTCAAAAGCCCGGGAATCCCTGCATCTATATTTTACTCCTTAACACAGTCACTTGGGGGCATCCAGTGCTGATCGTGCCCCCTTTCATGGTTTTTCTAACAATTTGCTTTCATTCTGGGAGCCGACTTCAGCGGTTCACTGCATTTCTTGATTATCTCGCCTTTTAAGTATGGTTTACAGAGACCATTTTAGGTCTGTCCTCCAATCTCCACAAGACTTCTTCCCACTGTGTCCTCTCTACTTCTGCTGACTCCACTTCAAGCTTCCATTACTGATCTAGGCTTTTCTTATAGGCTTGGAATCCAGCCCTCCCTTCTCGGTTCTTCCTGCCAGGCTGACCATAGAGCCAACTTCAGGAGACTATTGCGCAGCCCTGCAATAAAGATAGTCCGTAAGCCCTCCACCAGAATCTTATCTCTTCAAAGCGAAGTCTGCACTTTTCTCCCAAGGTCATTTGTGAGGGCTGTAACTTTATTTCAGTGTGTGGCTCTTCTTGGCTTCAGATCCTGTAATGGCTTTTATTAGAATTCTGCGTGCTCATGCCTCATTTCCCAAAGAGTCTGAAAGCCTTAGTTCACCATCAGGAGCTACAGTCTCTCCACATTCTCGTTCTCTCCTCTCCCCTATCTTCCTCCCTCCCTCCGTCCCTCCCTCCCTCCGTCCCTCCCTCCCTCCGTCCCTCCCTCTCTCCCTCCCTCCCTCACTCCCTCGTCTTACTCTTGCAACTCCTCTATTAGCCTCCCTAGTGCTAGAATTAAAGATAGGCACCAACACCCCAGCTTAGACTTTTTAAAGCAAACTTTCCCCCCAGTGTGATTTAGCTCCTCAGTCTATGCCCCTTTTGATGAACAAAGAAACACAAGGTGGTTGTGTTTGGCCATTACCAAAGAAATGTTGACACTTGACAGCTTTTTCAAAAACCACGGGGAGAAAAAAAAAAGATGAGAGTACAAGCCATTCAGTTCCAGCTATTTTTAGTATGTAACGAGAAGATCTGTTCTTCCGGTGCCTCTTTGCTGTTTAAATAAATGTCAGATTCAAAGTTGCTTAAACTTCTTATTTTATTCATTCTATAGCATGTGGGTTTATCAGAGTTAACCTTGGCTTGCTCTTGGCTACTATGGAACTTTAAAGAAATGAACAACTCTCCAGTATGCTCTTCAGAATGCTGGCCTGTTCGGTCCCTCGTGTTTACAGGCTGGCCTGGAATGCGATGAAGGGTATAGGATTTTTTTTAGGTGGGGTTTATTTTCACAAACTAGATGGCAGAAACCTACCAAGCTCTTCTGATAGCTCCTGCTCTTGATATTGTTGTTGATACCATTCCTTACAATGAGTTGGTTCCCATACCTGGTATGCATTGGGTTAAAGCAGAACTTGAGGTGTCAATGTGTCTTTGTGGACAAACAGCATCTGAGGCTATGTTTAACAATACTAATCTGAGTAAAGTGGAACAAAGTGCATTGGGGAAAACATATACAAATATTCAAGTTCATAAACCTATTCTAAAAAGTATTGCATCCAGGTCAGGTTTGCTGTAAACTTAGAAATTCTATTTAGGTGTCAGCAATGGAAATGAAATCAGATTGGCCCATTTTATGTTCATTCCATTAAACACAAAGTCATTAACAGAGCTTCTTTTCACTGAAATGTATTCTTTCCCCACTCTGTTTATGCAGAACGTCACTTTGTATCTGTTGAAATAATTGAAATTGCTTGTTACAACTTGAGGACAGGTCTGAAACTTGATTTGCAAAATGTCCTTTCTCTTCTTTCTCACTGATTGTAAAATGATCATCTTATCCTGGCATCTAAAAATAAGTCAATCTTCAAAGCAGCTTCGAAAAACAAATATAAGGTGTCCCCCTCCCCCCCCCCCGGAAAGAAGGAGAAGCACAACAGTGCCCCGACCTGCGGGGTTCGCCTAAAACTCGGGAGGGAGGTCACCTGTGGAGAAATGCAAGACACAAGGAAGGAGAGCAAGTCTGATTGATCAAACTCTCAATCTTTATTAGTCAGGCAGCAGCTTTTATAGTTCAGAAGGCAGGGAAGCATACTGCTATAGCAACCTACCTGCAGGCTTTTCTCAAAACACAGGGAATTCCCGGCAGGGTCATAATGTCCTGCCACACAGGGTATCTTGCTTTGTCTTCCTCTAGCTTCAGTCTAACGGTTGACTCACACCAGGGTCGCTTCATCCCTATCGGTCTTTAGTCTAGCTGCTGACTCACAACAGGGTCAGCTAGTTTCTGGTGAAAGGTAAGCTCTGGGAAAGACAGAGACTTAAAGGTGCAGACTTGGACAAGATGGCTGAACATTGGCCATATGGCCTATCGTCCCCAACACAATAGGAAAGGTCAAAGATTAGACCCAGATGTCCAAAGTGCTTGGATTTGAGTCCCATCTGTTCCTCATTACTCATTAATTGTGTGATCTAAAGCAAGTCACCTAATGTCCCTGTGCTTCATTTTCCTCATTTCCACAGTGGGATAATAGGGCTTTCTTATATGGAAAAATATATTAATATGTGAATATACCTAACTCGATTACTAAGTGCACAGTTGAGGCTAAAAATATTGAAAGTCAGAGGACCATTTTTTTACCCATGCAGTAGGTCGGTAAGAATGGAAAATGGCTTCCTGGAGTATGGCTTGATCCATAGTCTCTGAGATGAGTTGTGTGACTGTGGTTAGGAATAGGGACAGGGACAGATGGGTATATAGAAGGGTTGGAAAATGCAGTCTAAGGAGAGTGAGTTCCTGGGATATGTCTCAAAGATATATGACCCTGTTGTGATGTCATGGAGTTCAGTGAATTGACGGAAAAGGCCATTTTTTGCACAGGAGAACTTAGAACCTCAAAAAGCGAGCAAAGCGCTAAGCTCAAGTAAGCAAAATTAGTTATTTTTAACACTACTACCTTGGCCTCTTAATATAGAAGTAGTAGTTTACAAAACAACTGACTTCTCATTATGGTTGACCTTGGCGAAGATAAAACAGTCACCAGGAGAGCTAGTAACAGAGTGAAAACTCTAAGTGGTATGGGGCCCAGCCTGTCACTTTACTTTGTAACTTCTGATTGGATTTGGTGGCTCATTGCCATCTCTCAATGTCAATGTCTCAAATATAAGTATTTTGTTCAAAGCCCCCAGTCCATAGCAGTAGCTACCTTCCTGTGCGTTCATGTCTTTATGTTAACAGTTTTGTTTCATATGTGCGGCTAGCTAGTTCAAAGTAGAGTGCAAGACAAAATTCAGGAGTTCTTCACATTTCTAATTTGCCAAAGTGATTGGAACAATTGTCCCTAGGGAAACCGATGAGAAATTTATTGAACACAATATTGGCTTGAATAATGCTTAATTGGGTGTCTTTCCATCCTAGTGGGACCCTGAATGCAAAAAGAAGTCTACTGCTTTCTTCTGGATATAGCATGGCTGTCCCACACATGAGTTCACATCAGCTGTGGTTAGGTGCATGAGATGAGGCCCCTTCAAAGTTCCTCCATGGATGAGGGGGATGCTCATGATGCTCCACCCCTAGCTGAGGAGCTGGTTTTAAGTAATAGAGTCTAGAGAAGGAGACGTTTTCTTCAGTGGTATAATCACTGATAAGTTGCTCAACTCCTGATCCACACTCACATAAGCAACCCTTCATTGAGTCTCTTTCAAAACAACAACAACAACAACAACAAAAACAACAACACCAACATGAAAATAAGAGGGGACTTGGTCCAGAGGGAGTGAGAGTAGAAGTGGGATAGGAGTATAGTGTGGTGACCATTATCAAAATGCATCATTCACGTGTGTGAAATTACTGAAGAGTAAATTGAATATTAAAAAGGATGTTTCACAGTGGAGAATCGGAGATGTAGCTGCCATCAACAGTACCGAGAAGCGAAGAGTCATAAGGGTCCTCTAGCACATGGCAATCGGCAGCCTTCTGAGCAGGTGGAATGAACACAATCCAGTGTTCCTCCATCTAGTCTTATAAACAGTATTAATTAGCAGAACGCCATTTGCCAGGCACGTTGCCATGCACAGCTAGACACATGCTCTGCCCTGGGGATGTGATAATTTAGCAGAGGTGCAGATGATGAAACCGGCAGAGCTAATGCGGTGTGCTGCTGTTAGATACACAAGAGGGGCTCCTAAGACAGGCTCACAAAGAAAATTGGATGGCTAGGCAGAGCTGGAAATAGGTGTTAATCTTAACACTTTCGTAGTTTTCCTCAACCCTAAGAAAACCTGAAAGGAGCAAGCCCTATTTTCAAAGTAAGGTAAAAATCCAAGTACTTTTCAGTATGTTTGCTCCTTTCTAACTCCCTGCCCCTCCCCCACCCCGCTTCTAGTCTAAGGTCAGAATTCTTTCTGAGGTAGACTAGGAAAATAGCCTCCTAACTGGCCTCCTCACTGAAATATAGTCTTGTGACAAAAATAGATTATTTATTTTGACTCTATTTAAGCCCTATTTGTCACAGCTTTGTTTTCCCCAGATGCTGCATGGCTTTGAAAGGTGAAAATTTCCCCTGATATTTGTAGGACTGAATTAGGGGGTAGTACATAAGTCCTAGAATGTCTGGGCTTTAGTAGTGAGCATGGTTTTGGAAGCCTTTGCTCCACTCTGCATCAGCAATGATGAAGATCGCAGGGTACAATTCCTGGTTTCGTGGCTAATGAAAGACAATGCATCTGGTTTTTGTTTGTTTTTTTTAAAAAGATGTATTTATTATGTATACAGTGTTTTTTGCCTGCATGTGATGCAGTAGGCCAGAAGAGGGCACCAGATTTTATTATAGATGGTTGTGAGCCACTATGTGGTTGCTGGGAATTGAACTCACGACCTTCGGGAGAGCAGCCAGTGCTCTTAACCTCTGAGCCATCTCTCCAGCTCTGCATCTGTTTTACTTATGTAGATCAAAAATGATGGAAGTGTGGTCTTACAGATAAAACTCACAATTTCTATAGTGTCAGTGTATTCTCAGAGCCAATGCTCTCCTTACACTGCCCACTCCTGCCTATACCAGTTTGTGCTTATTATTTGAAGAGCTCATTTTCAGTCTCACTGCAAGGACTTCACTCCTCTTTTCTCCTTAAGCATTCAAATGGTTTCTGGTCTATAATACAACGCTACATCCTACTGACTATACTAAGGACAAAAGAAATACTTATAAAATCAAAAATATATTTTAAAAATTAATGTGTATGGACAACACGTGTGTGCAGGTGCCCACAGAGGCCAGAAGAGAGCATCAGATCTCCTGACGCTGACATTAGAGATGGTTGTATCTACCTTGTTCTGGTGCTGGGAACTGAACTCTAGTCCGCTGCAAGAACAACCAACACTCATAGCTGGAAGCACCATCTCTCCAGCCCCAAAGATCTCTTTCCAAACTGGAAACTGGATCCTATTAATAACTTTGAACAAGAAAATCCAATAACTTTTCATGCTACTGGTGATTCAAGCCAACCATGATAATTTCCTTTCTGTCTCTTCTTAACACACATCACTGGAGTGTCACTTTCTGTCTTGTGATGTATCCACACACTTGGCTCCCTTTCTTCCCTTTGTTAAGTCTGGACTCCTCCGTCTGAGAGCTGCTTCTGTGAACATTTAAGGTGAATCTTCCCACCGTGATGAATCCGTTCTAGCAGCTCTTTCACAGACGCGCCAAGAGGTTTGAATCCAGTGATTCTTAATCCTGTAAATATCAGCCACCACACACCATATGCTCATATTGCCAATGTACTGTGTTGCCACTGACAAAAAGGGATGGGGCTGGGTTACTATGGGCAGAAATCTTTGAATCTGGAGCCTGGCATGGTAGCATGTGTCTTTTTTTTTTTTTTTTTTTTTTTTTTTTTTTTTTTTTTTGGTAGCACATGTCTTTAATCCCAGCACTCAGGAGGCAGAGAAAGAAGAATCTCTGTGAGTTTGAGGCCAGCCTGGTCTACAGAGTGGGTTTCAGGATCGAGAGCCTATGTCAGAAAGAAAGAAAGAAAGAAAGAAAGAAAGAAAGAAAGAAAGAAAGAAAGAAAGGCAGGCAATAACTGAGAATCAAAATAAGCTTCTTCTTACATTTAAGCTGTTCATATTAAATATTTTTGGTAGCAGTTGAAATATGACTAATACTACTAGTTGATATTCTGAAATAGAAACCAAAAAAAATAAATTCAAATTCTAATAGTATCAAAAGATCTAGGAATAATTTTAGCCCAAGAGATGAATCATGTCAGTAATAAAGTTTATAAAGTGTGGGTGAAAGAAATTGATGAGGAGCAAAGCACAGCGTGTTCACAGACAGGAAGAGTCGATGCTACTAAAACGTCCATAGCATCTACTGTAGCTATAAATTCTCTAGAATGCCTACAAAATACCAGCTACCTGGATCATCAAAAACAATTCTAAAATTTGTATAGAGTTGTAACCAACTGGAACAAAAATTATCTACAAAAAAAAAAATGGTGGAACAGGAGCTGTGATACTCCCCTTCTTCAAAATATAGCACAAAACATGATGTTGAGGTTAAAGCAGTCACATGGATAGTTCAAAAAAAAATGCAGATGGTTATAGTAAATCTATGGTCCTCCAATCAGGATTTTCGACAATGTACCAAGAAAACACACACAAAAAAAGAGAAGTCTTATCAGTGAAGGGTGTTAGTGAAACTAACTATCAACACGTAATATAAACAAATTGAAATCTTTTCAACTGTGCTGGGGGAAATCGCCACTGCAATTCAGAAGAATAAATGCATTCCTCAAGGATGATAAATACGGTACTGGACAAATGTCCCAGCAGTTAAGAGTACATACTGCTGCTCCTGGAGAGGACCTGAGTTTGGCCTCAGGACCCACACAGGATGGATCCCATCCATCTGTAACCCCAATTCCAGGAAGTCTCACACCCTCTTCTGGCCTTTGCATGTACTTGTGCACGTGTTCGCCACCCCTCACTTGCACATCCGCATAATTTAAAATATCATCTTTATTCAAGGCATAGTAACTGTTCAGGGAGACAGATGTGATTGATCTGAGTTAAACATTTCACAATGTACATGTGTCTGTTCATATCATGTAGTGCCTAATAAATATATACATAATTATGTGCTTATAGATGTTTAAAACTAAACTAGGGGAGTGATTTCTCACTAGGGGCACCACATGTTGCCATACAGGTTATGTCCTGCAAACTTCCAGGAGCTACTATTTACAATGTATGTAAAACCATTATTTTTGCCTCCTGGGAATAACACCAGAGTCAAGGAGTACCCAAACACCAGGCATCAGTGCCCTTCTTTATTATTTATTTGTTTGTTTGTTTTTCGAGACAGGGTTTCTTTGTTTAGCTTTGGCTGTCCTGAACTTACTTTGTAGACCAGGCTGGACTCGAACTCACATAGATCCGCCTGCCTCTGCCTCCTGAGTGCTAGGATTGCAGGCAGGCATGTGCCACCACTGATGTGTGCCACATCAGTACCCTTCTGAAAGGCCACTTTCTCTTAGCTGCTAAGACCTGAGTGTAGCAGTTGAAGGCCATCTGTGCATTAAAATCTCCTTTCTTGAAAGGGGCTCTACTCCATATGCCTGTATCCTTCAGCCTCATTGAGCTTCTGAGAAAGGTTCCTTCTGTAATTATCAGGCCATCTTGCCTGCATTCAGGAAAATTATCACTGTAGATTTGGCAAGGGAGTCTTTTATAATTAAATCAGGACAACTGCTGACCCCTGGTGGCTATGTATGGTAATAGCAGCCTTTCACGATGCGCCCCTTTAGAAAGAAACCTGATAGCAGGTAGGTTATGTTTCACACCCAGGAAATTGGGTCAGATAGATATTCCTTGCTGTCAGAGTTGTTCCATTAAAATAGGCACATTTATCACATTCATATTTCATGTGAGAAAGCTGATATTCAGAGCTGTAGCGCTAGATCTTCAAATTTGTGGTCAAATGCTCTCTGTGCTACATGAGTCCCAGTAACAAAAATCTTAGACTTACTAGAACATTTCCCCAGCTCGAACCTTTACATGGCAAGGGAGGAAAATACGTGTAGAATGTGATGCAACTGTGAAATGGTAGCTTTTTGTGGGCTCTGGGGTGGGAGGGGGGGAAGAACTATAACATAAAAAAAAAACAGTGACTGCCTGACAAAATGAAGAAAAACCATGGGAAAAGATCCAGCATTTCTTCCTTTAGAGGCAACTAGCCAAAGCTGTTAGGAACATGGTGTCCCACAGATGAAAACGATTAGGTCTCAAACTGGGACTGACGGCTGAGGTGTATGTTAAATACATATCAAAGTGGACACTGGCTGCTAGGTTCTCCCAGCATCCCTCAGTCCCTATCAACTGTTAAGGTGTATGGCTGACATATGCTGCTCCCTACTCTAAACTTCTCCAGCCCAGGGGCTGGGCTACCCTTCCCCCAGCTGCCCTTCCCTATATAATCCAGCTGTTTCAGTTAGCTGGCCTTTTTGGTCTACCTTTCACCCTCTTTGGCCATTCTCTTGGCCCAGGCAGCCCCTCGTCAGTGGCTTCTCTCCTCTCCCACAACTCTTCACATGGCCCAGCTCAGTCTGGCCATGTTCACCCTGGACTCTCCCAGCTGTCCCTGCCTCTGGCTACGCTCTCCCTTTTATCTACAATAAGCGTTCTCCTCTGCCATACCTAGGAGCAGTCATGGCCTTTCTTTTGTATTTTTTCCCCCCACTCAAAAACCAAGTAACAGCTTCACTGTTAGGCAGCCTTCTGGATGGCTTCTTGTCAAGTCAATAGAGAGAGTGATTTTTTCCCTCTAAATGTCTTTTCCTTTGAGACAGCGTCTGTCTAATATTAAACAAGAATATTTGTGTGTGCAAGTTCTCCCTCTCTCTCTCTCTCTCTCTCTCTCTCTCTCTCTCTCTCTCTCTCTCTCTCTCTCTCTCTCTGTGTGTGTGTGTGTGTGTGTATGAAATGTATGTGACACAGAAATGTGTGTGAAAGTCAAAGCACAACTGTGGAAGTCAATTGTCTTGAAGGCAGTTTGCCACGGTGATTATATGGCTGGGTTTTTATAGCTATCTAAAATATTTGTCCTTTAAAAAGGGCGAATGTCTGATACATTTTGAGAAAAAAAGGCCCTTGAAATTCTCTTTGGGAAACCAAAGAGAGCTGCTTTCAGCTTAGATTGCTGTCTGGAAATTTGAGGTTGAGGCGACTACAGAGCCTGTGAAATAACAAATGGCATGGACCAGAGTGGCTCCCTCTCTCAAGAGACATTACTGCACTTTTAGATTTGTATCCAAATATAACCCCTGCAGGAACTAGACACCAGCCAAGCATAGATAGGCCAGAACGTGAGTACACATGCACAAGCCTGAAGTTGTAAAGTTGCAGTAAGGCAGCATGGAACTATAAAAATGCTCATTTTTATACATCTTTATTTAGGAACGGACTTAAAGTTAGGTGGTAAAGGAGTAGGAAGAAATCGTATAAAGATTAATCATTAGCGAGGCATGGTGACATCCACATATAGTCCAAGTACTTGCAAAGTTGAGGCAGGATGACCATAAGTTTGATGACAGCTTGGTCTAAATAGTGGATTCCAAGTCAGCTTAAGCTATAGAAGGAGAATTTTCCTGAAAAAAAAAAAAAAAACAGCAAAAGATTCATCATCATTACGTGCTCTTTTAAAAAGTTACAAAAGCCACGCAGATCTCTATGTGTTCAGTCTGGTCTACATAGGGAGTTCCAGGACAGCTGGGCTACATAGTGAGACCCCTCACCTAAAAAAACAAAGCTAAACAAAATGAACAAACCAAAGTCGTCTTACAGAGATACCCGCCCCCACTTGGTTTTGGATTGATGTGTGTGTGTGTGTGTGTGTGTGTGTGTGTGTGTGTGTGTGTGTGTGTGTGTGTATTTTTTTTTTACCTGAGGCAAGATTTCTCTGTTGTAGCGTTAGCTGTCCTGGGCTCACTTTGTAGACCAGGCTGGCCTCAAACTCACAGCTATCCATCTGCCTCTGCCTCCCCAAGTGCTGGGATTACATGTGTGCACCACGGTACCAGGCTCCTTTCTCTGGCTTCAAGAACTCAGCTTCCTACATTTTTGGTTGTGAGCCTAGCCTTTAACGGCTGAGCCATCTCTCCAGCCCAAGGCCGTAAACTTTAAACCCCTACCCAGATCTAGCCAATGGACAGAACATTCTCCACAGTTGAGCAGAGAGTGGGGTCTGACTTTCACACGAACTCTGGTGCTCCATACTTGACCACGTCCCCTGGATGGGGAGGCCTGGTGGCACTCAGAGGAAGGATAGCAGGCTACCAAGAAGAGACTTGATACCCTATGAGCATATACAGGGGGAGGAGGTCCCCCTCAGTCACAGTCATAGGGGAGGGGAGTAAGGGGAAAATGGGAGGGAGGGAAGAATGGGAGGATACAAGGGATGGGATAACCATTGAGATGTAATATGAATAAATTAATAAAAATTTTTTAAAAAATTTAAAAAAGAACTCAGCTTCTACCACATGGGCTGTGTGAATCAAACTCAGACCATTAGACTTGTAAGGCAAATGATTTACCTAACGAGCCATCTGTACAGCCCCCAAATTTGTTATTGTTGGTCCTCCTTTCCCCTGCTCCCTCATACCTCTGCCATTCCTCCTTCTACCCTCCTTCTATTAGCAGCAGCCTCTTTCCTTTACTCCTTTCTGGAAGAATTCTCATTGTTGTCTTCTCATCTATGAATAAGTCCCTCTCGTGTTAAATTTTCTCTACAACAAACACCTTATATAACAATTGTGCTTAGCTTTCTAGTAAACGAATCCACAAAAATCTCAGTTCCAAGTTGAGTGGAGAGTGGGATATTACTTTCTCACATACTCTGGTGCCTCACCTTTGACCATGTCCCCTGGATGGGGAGACCTGGTGGCACTCAGAGGAAGGACAGCAGGTTACCAAGAAGAGACTTGATACCCTATGAGCATATACAGGGGGAGGAGGTCCCCCTCAGTCACAGTCATAGGGGAGGGGAGTAAGGGGAAAATGGGAGGGAGGGAAGAATGGGAGGATACAAAGGATGGGATAACCATTGAGATGTAACAAGAATAAATTAATAAAAAATTAAAAAAAAATCCTGAATCATTATCATAGTAGTTCCAAAACTCATTTGATTATTTTTCCAACTGCTATGTTATTTGTTATTATCTTTTCCTGACAACATTTCAAAACTAATCTTTTAATTTGGGGGCCATAAGAAATCATAGGTACTCTTAAGGTCTTCATCTTGTGATTTTGCTATCTGAAAACTGTTAATTTGATTCCATTTCTTTTTTTTTTTCCTTACTGGCAATGTGTTTTTTCATGTATGCCAAGGTTATCTTTGAGTGTGTGACTATATTATTTGCTCATGCATATGCATATGAGTGCATGTGAGCATGCATGTATGTGTGTGCTTGAGTGCACATGTGTGTGCATGGGAAGGCCAGAGGTCCCCCTGAGATGTTTTTCCTCCCGTGCCATCCACTTTGTCTTTTGAAGCACTGACCTTAAAGCTTACAAGTAAGCCAAGCTGGCTGGCTCAGGAGCTGACATCTCTGCCTTCCCAGCACCGTGATTAAAGTCACAGAGCCCAGCTCAGTTTGTACTGTATTCTTTAATCAGCATGCTAATGAGTTTTGAAGTTCGCTCTTAGGTTCTCATGCTCGTACAAGTGCTGAAGTATCACCCTAATCCATATGGTGACTATAGTAGGAAAACTTACATTTTTAGTCGTATTCTTTTTGAGTGTGTGTGCGTGTGTGTACGTGTGTGCGCATGTATGTAGTCATGCTGCAGAGTGCATGTGATGATGGTCAGAGGACTACCTTCAGGCCTTTGTTCTCCTCTCCTTTTACCTTGTGGGCTCTGTGGATTAAACTCACGTCACCAGGCCCTTGAGGCCTATTCCTTTACCCACAGAGCCTAAGAAAAACAGCACCACCCGACAAGCACAGTAGTTTCCTTTGCTTTTGACAAACACCTGGGGATTCTACCATCTAACCATTACTTTCATCTACACTAAGGACTTGGGGTTCTTTGGACTTCCTAGGTGATGGGGCAGATAGCCAATAAATTAATACAAGGACTGGTTCACCATTTTCCCAAGGAGGAAGCCACCCAAAGTCAGAGCTGAAACTAGCTGCTGAGCTAATAGATAGGATACTCATCTGGGGCCTGGAGCTACAATCTCTGGCCGTTTTGTGCAAAAGGCCACAAAAATTACAGCTCAGTGTCTGAGCTCATCTTTCTGGAGTCAGCAAATGCCCTTATAGGGAAGAGATTTCAGGGCCGGGGCTTTCTGGCTCTTGTTGTTTAGTTCCATTTAGTCACTTCTTAGTTCCTAGTAGGTATATTTTATATTTTGTCTAGCTTTTGGTTGAGTTCATTGCAACAGTTAATCCACATTAGCTAACCAGAGACTTCTACAAGGCAATCTGTGCAATGTTCTGCTAACCCCCGTCCTCTTCTGGAGTCTCTCTTCTTTCCTGTTGCTTCTACACAAAGCAGCTCAAGTCTCCTTCTAAGATAGCACTCAGATGATGTCATTTTCAAAGGATGTGTAGAAAGCTTTGAAAGTTCGCTATTAGCTTTAAAATGGAAATCAAATTCTTCAGTTTGGGCCATTGGACCACAAACTCCTTTACTGCTTTATTGGTTCACAAACATTTACAGTGTGCTGGATGTGTGACTTTGGCTAGACCAGATACTGTTTATTGTCTTTCCCCTGAATAATTTTTACCTGGCATCTTACCTTCCAGCTTACCTAACTACTACTCAAACTCTAGTGCTCATTGTCTGTGGAAGAATTAGATCAGAATCCAGACAGAAGAACTCTTTTATTTATTTATTTATTTATATTTTTTGTTTTCTGAGACAGGGTTTCTCTGTGTAGCGTTGGCTGTCCTGGACTCACTTTGTAGACCAGGCTGGCCTCAAACTCACAGGGATCCACCTGCCTCTGCCTCCCAAGTGCTGGCATTAAAGGCGTGCGCCACCACGCCCGGCTGAACTTTTTTTTTTCAGTAACATAAATCAATGCTCAGATTTCAGGCTGTTCAATATTCTAATAAATTAAGTAGAGAAAAGTTGAACACCTACAAACTATACCAGAATATTTGTAATTCTTGCTGTGTTTTGGGCCATTTGCTATGTGAGTTTAGGTTATGGAGTTTTGGAAGTGAATTTATCATTGTCATCTAGTTTGGGGCCATCTTCATAGTTATAAAGGCACCTAAGATTTAAAAATGTTGGCTTCAGGTTTGTTTTGTCTAACAAATGTGTGTCTGATTATGGAATGTGATTTTAGGGTGCATCGAACAGCCTGATTTCAAACAAATCTACCCCCACCTGCTGGCGGCTCCCTGAAATACTAGGCAAAGACACGGTTCACTGAACAATGTTATGTAAGTAGGCAAACCTAGACATATTACAAGACTCTAATTTTGACCTTTGCTGCTTAGACATCTTAAGCAAATCTTTTTTTCTTCCTCTTTCAGGTCTCAGTTTTCTCCACTTATATAGCTCAGGAACTTGGGGAAAATGACTTAAAACAACCTTTTCCTTTGTGACAGACAAGACTTCTGTCTTCAGTGATGCCTGGGCTACCAGAAACCAGGGCGTGGCGGGGTCACCTAATTCATTCCTCCGGAGGATTGGGACCTCTATGGTCAGTGGCATATGGATTGCCATACTCCTCTTTTTCTTCTCTTGCATTTATTTGGTAGAGAAGCATTTGCTGGGAGAAGAAGGGAAAGGAGGAGGAAGAAGAAAATATAAAGGCACTCTGCCTTTTTAATAAGGGCAGAAAGGTATGCAGCACTTATTTACAAAAGAAAACTGTTTCTTAAAAATGGCTCATTAAGAGCTGAAATCCTTAGCTGGGTAAAACGGCCAGCCCAGATAACTCCTAGTCAATGAAAATGTACAACTGTACATAGTTTGGTTAATTAACTCATTGCTCTGACTAAATGCATGATTAGAAGCAGTTTGAAGGAAGAATTTAGCTGGCCTCATGGTTTTGAGGGTATAGTCCACCATAGTGGAGAAGAAACGGCAGTGGGAGCAGCTTGTGGCTGTGGCTGTGGCTGTGGCTGCGGCTGCAGGAACATGAGACTGTTCACTGACATCTGGGAGAATCAGGAATCAGAGAAAGGGAGATGCTGGTGTGCCACTCATGTTCTCCTCTGGAACCCCAGGCCAAGGGATGCTGTCACCCTAATTCATGGGAGATCGTCTTCTATCATTTAAGCCTTTCTAGAAATGAATGGAAAGGCATATTCAAAGTGTACCTAGTTAACGCTCCTATCTATCTCTCCACTTGTCTATCTACATATGTATGTATGTATCTAGCTAGATTTTATTTTTTAAATTCTGTGTGTGTGGTGGGCAGGGATGGGTGGGTATAAGCACCCAAGTGCAGGTATTTCCAGAGGCCAGAGATATAGGATCACCCTGGAGCTGGGGTTTGCAGTTGGTTGTGAGCTATCTAACATGGTTACAGAGAATCTAATCAAATCTTCTGGAAGAGCAGTATGAGCTCTTAACCAGGGAGCCATGTCTCTATCCCTCCTAGGCATTTCTTAATCCAATTAAATTGACAATTAAAATTGACCATTAAAGCAGGGAACAGTCAAGCCTAATTACTTTCACTCACTACTGAGCAAAAAGAAGAGGAGAACATGTTGCTGTTTGAATAGTTTAGCTAACAAAGAACAAACTCAAAGTCCACTTGGATTTCAAGCCTTCTGCACACATGCCTTAGGAAGTTTAACAATAGTAAATACTATCTGTCTGTATTGTTCATCATCCATTTTATGAAAGGCCCTGGAAAGGTCTCTTTTTGACTTTCTATGCCAGGGGCCTAAAAGAGAGAGAGAGAGAGAGAGAGAGAGAGAGAGAGAGAGAGAGAGAGAGAGAGAGAGAAACCTCAACAAGATGATAAGATTAAGTTGGAGACATTAGTGGCACTGGCAAGAACCTTGTAGTTTGTGAACTGAAATCTTTCCAAAGACACCATGTGGTCAGCTTCCACAGTTTGAAATATCCTGCCTGAGAGCCCCCATGGAGTGGGGTATTATAAACTAAGGAACCTGAATTGCACTGAACTCTTCAAGCCCCTTTGCCAGCCAGTTCTCACTTGCCTCTGCTTCTGCCTCTGTGTGTGTGTGTGTGTGACTTCTGTCTGGAATTTTGCAATGTTTGTTAGGCCCGATGACCTTTGAACTGTACTTAAATCTTTAAAAAAATTCCTTTCTGAGATGTTCATGCAAGTAGCCAATAGACTATGATCATATGTGCTCCCATTCCCCCTCAACTACTTCCATATGCTCCCCCCAAACAGGAGTGCTTTCAGCTTTAATAACACAGAGTCTAGCTAGTACTGTTCGTGTGTGCGAGGATGGGGGGATGGAAAGGTGGGGGGCATCTACTGGAGCACAGGAAACCAGCCAGTAGCCACATCTAGCACAAAGCCTGAGTCTTCCTCCCCGCAACAACCGGGAAGGAGGGGCTTCCTGAATCCTCTGGAGGATGTCTCCCCCTTTTGTAGTTTGTTTCCCTGATGATACCATCTACTTCCCTCTTGGGACTATAAAAGATTTGCGGAACCCATTTATAGAGGAAACTACGTCTATCTAGAGCTCATGAGTCTGTGTTCCCAGAGTAGATGGTCTTTTGGTTTTGTTCATAATAAACTGCTGTTTCAGAATGTTTTTTTTTTCACACTGACAAAACACAATGCCAGACCTTTCCACATGATGGGGCTAGAGTAGCAGAACATTGGAATGCCCTGTTCCCCTCCCCCCAGGTGCCTTCCCTAGCCCTTCTGTAGCATCAGCAAACAACTTCACTTCAAGTTTGCATCTCCTGGATAAGAGATAAGGTTTCGGCTCTTTGGCAGACCAGGTGCAGTTTCACCAAGTTGGCATATCCTGGGGCTATTTTGTGGAGTGCAGCCTCTGACTGGATGAAAGTTTCTCTAAAGTGTCATTGAAGCTACTCTACACATGGGGTTAAGAAGCACTGTGAGAATTTTACATTTTCAGGCCAGCTCTTGGGCTCCTGGAGCCCCAATTTCTGTCCTGATGGAGAATTCCTACTGAGTCAAATCCTTGTCATAAAACCCATTGGTAAGCTTCTTCTAAACTTCCTCCTGAACCCTGCAGTGGCAAGGTGTTTAGATTTGCTGGAGCCCTAGGGGTCTGGGAATGACTGACTGTAAAAGGCATAGCTCCTGGCCCCACAAAGTGCTAGTATTTCAGAATGTAGACGACAGAGACAGAGCTTTGAAATTAATTGCAGTCCTTTTGATCAAAAAGGAACAAACTGCAGGGGCATATGCTGTTCCAGCAGCAAAGCATTTTACAGTTCTGCAGCACAGCACAGGGGCACCCTTAGCTGCATGTCCCAAGCCCAGCTTTCTAGTGGACAAGGGGCTGGAGCTTTGAGGGAAAAAAAATACAAATGTGTAAAGGAGGACAGAGCAAAGGAATATACACCGCAGGTAATAACACGTGCCATCTATCATTTGTATGGACTCAGGATACCTTACCAAATGGGTTAGTCTGTCTGGATTCAAGCTGGGTAAAGTCAGCCACTGGCCCATGTCATCGAGCACCTGGTTGCCACTTGAAGGGAAGGGCACAGGGGGTGGTGGGCTGGGGGTGGGTGGAGTGTAGTTGGGGGCAGACCAAGTGCACTTTCACCTAGTTGGCATACCCTGGGGCTATTTTTTGGAGTAAAGCTCTAAGGTGGGTGAATGCTTCTTGCTGCACCCAGGATCTTTGAGACATCAGACTTCCCAATGCATTCTCCCAGTGCTCTTAGAGGCGACTGCAGAGTGACTCGACTCGCATCCCTCACTTAGTTCCTTCGTACTTGCTGCTAGCTACATAGTTCCTCCCAACTTGTGCCCAGTCTAGGTTATTGACCCACAGGCTCCATTAGAGCTGAGGCCATAGGCATCTGAGGCTCAGAGATGTGCTCCCCTTCTTCAGACCTGACTCATTGTGAACAACAACCCTACCCCCACCTCAAAATCCTACTTTGGCCTTGTGATGGCTATTCTTGGTTGTCAGTTGCAGGACATCTGTAGTTAATTAAGACTCAGAGGGAATCACCATGAGGGACCGTCCCCTGCTGAAATCGTTAGAAGACTCAGTTCTAATCTGGATCTCTGAGGTGGGAAGATCCACCTTTAATCCGGACATCTGCCAGTGTCAGCCTATAGAAAGGAAGATCCCTTTTATTCTTTGCCTGCCTGCCCTCACTCACTGGCATTATAGCCCACTTCTTTGGGATTCCAGCCTATACTGAAGAGCAGCCTCACGGACTGGACAACTTTTTTTTTCTCCCCCATTTAAGTTTTGTTCCTCTAGAGCAGTGGTTCTCAACCTTCCTAACGCTGTGACCCTTTAACGCAGTTCCTCATGTTGTGGTGATCCTCAGCCATAAAAATCATATCATTGCTGCTTCCTAAATGGAATTTTGCTTGCTATGACTATTGTAATGTAAATATGCGGGCTATCTGACAAGGGACCCCCAAAGGGTTCGCAACCCCCATGTTAAGAACCAGTGCTCTAGAGACTCCCACTGACTAATACAGGTCCCCACCTCTCTTTGGAAGATCCACTTTTTCCAGAGCTCTTCTCTTAGCGGGCAGACCAGCCATGCTGTCTTCTGTACGACTAACAGCAACTTGGCAATTTGGGAGGAAGTGTCAGTGAGATATACTTGCCCTAGAGGGCTTTGGAGTTCGAATGCTAGCGCCCACGTCAGACAGTTCTGTGCTTCAGCCCAATCATCATCGCACTAGGCACTGCTGTGTCTTTCCCCTAGACTCCCAGCATCTGTCGCTTGGGACCAAGGTGGTAGACAGATATTTCTAGTCTCTTAGTCTGGCCTCTGACTGTGTATAAAGGGGTTGTGATTTGATACTTAAGGTTAACATGTACTATGTGGATATCCAGGATTTGAAACTGTCACATACCATAACCACAAAGTTCCCCTCCAACTCTGCTCCTCTAGCCGAGCAATCCTTATCAAATGGACCGGGTATATTTTCTTCTTTCATCTTAGCATTTGTTTCAGTGCTCTGGCAGCCCACAGAATAGTTCAAGAAAACCAACCAAATCCCTGTCCTTCAGAAAGAGGAGAGTGTCTCATCACTTTGGTATTTGATGGTTTACAGTATTTTTATTTTCTAAATAGTTCCTGTGTGTCACAAATTAATGAATTTTAAGCTATTTACCCAAATATAGACTAAGGCCTTGTCCCAACATTTTAATCAGCTGTCAATAGGCAACTTTATTGTATGTTTTTTTGTTTTTTGTTTTTTTTGTTTTTGAGACAGAGTTTCTCTGTGTGTAGCTTTGTTTTGTAGACCAGGATGGCCTCGGACTCACTGAAATCTGCCTGTCTCTGCCTCCCAGGTGCTGGGATTAAAGGCGTGTACCCTGAGTATGTTTGTTTCTTTATAAAGATACCTTTTTAAATGTGCTTTATTGCCAGTGGTGGTGATGCATGCCTTTAGTCGCAGCACTCGGGAGGCAGAGGCAAGTAAATCTACGTGAGTTTGACAAAGAGCGTTCCAGGGCATCCAGGGCTATACAGAGAAAGAAACCCTGTCTTAAGAATAACATGTTTTATTAGCGTAGGAGAGATGGCTCAGTAGTTAAAACCACTTGCTGCTCTTCCAGAGGACTTGAGTTCAGCTCCTAGCACCTATACAGGATAGCTCACATTACCTGGACTCCAACTCCATGGGATCCAACAGTGTTTTGGAGCCTCTGCAGGCACCTGCACACCTATGTCAGATACTCACACTAACATGCTTAAGTTCAAATAAACATTTAGAAAACATGCATGATTGATTTACTTACAGGCAGTTGCCACACAGTGTTGCTTTATTTTCACTGAAACTTATGTGTAACCGCATTATACCTCACGCCTGAGACCTTGTTTTCAGAGGGACAGTATTAACAACCTCCTCTTCTGCTTCGCAACACTAGACAGTATGCTATCACTATGCATACAGAACATTTCAAACAGTAAAACAAGATCGTTAACAAACCCCCACGAAAAGTGGCTAAAGTCCAAACTCAGGTGTCTCCTTCCTGTTTGTTTTGTGCCTTGTACTGCTCTAGTCCCATCCTATCCATTCCACTGGGGGAGTCCTGCCTTAGTGTGTAGAGAGAGGCTTTGTAGTGAGGAGAGGATCATACAGTTATGCCATCCCAGGCCCTTCGACTCTTCCCTAACTAAACCATCATCCTTATTAAGTGGGCGAGGCATAGTTTCTGCTTATCCCATACGAAATTCCAGCCTGTAGAATTATGTAAAGAGTCTAGAATAATTCTGACACATCTTTCTCCAGGAAGTATGGTACCGTAAAGCTTGCCTTTTCCCTCCAAATGCTGATTGTTCGCTGTGTTGTTCCTGGGGACAACATTACATGCCTCTGTGTGGTACTCACCAGGGCTGAAGGTGCTGTTGGTTTTGCTTGCCCTGTATTGGATGTCAAGGGCTGGTGATAGGGAGGGACTAGAATAGTGCAGTATGATGGGCAAGGTATAAAACACTGCCAGCAGGAGACACATTAGCCCTTAATGCGGGAGGTACCAGTTCCTAGGCTGGGCTCTTGAATTGAATGAGAAGAAAAGAGAGTGGAGCACTAGCAGACTACATTGTTTTATTGCTCTCTGTTCTTGACTGTGCATGGAATGTGACCAGCTACTTCAGATTCCTGCCTCCTTGGCTTCCCCACAATGATAGACTGTACCCTGAAATCGGGAGCCAAGGAAACCCGTTCTCTCTTCAATTGCTTTTGTTGAGGCAGATATTTTATCCTAGCAACAGGATACAGAACTAAGGCATTTAAGTACTCATTTTGGAATATTGGTGTGTGTAATGCTTGTGTGTATATATGTATGTGTGTAGGCATGTTCCTATCTGTGTGAAGAGGCCAGGGGAGAATGTCCTTGGTGTCCTTCTTAATCATCTCCAGAAGAGAATGTTAGGTGTCCTTCTTAATTATCCTCTGTTGTCACTGAACCTGAGGTTTATAGATTTGGCCAGGCTAGCTGGCCATCAATCTCCTGAATCCACTTGTCTTCAAGGTCCCAACACTAAGGTTACAGGCATATATTCATACCTGGATTTTACATGCATGGTGGGGGTTCAAACTCAGGTCTTCACACTTGTACCCACTGAGCCATCTTCCCAGCCTCCTCACTTTGGAATGACAAAAAAAATACAATTTTATGTTAACGATAATGAAGAACATGTTTGTTTAAGGCAAACTAAAAGTGAACATGAACCAGGAACAAAATAGACAGTTACAGCACATTTTCATGCAGTATCTGTAGTTCTGTAGGAGACTCTTAGTGAACAGGTACACACACACACACACACACACACACACACACACACACACACACGCACTCTTACAGAGGCCTTGCCAGCATATGAAATGAATTATGCCTAATGTCATTCAGAAGCTGCTTTTCAGAAGATAATGGTACCCTCAATAAACGTGGATTTTCTTTGGTTTTGTTTTTTAAATTTTTTATTTAATTAATTTATTCAGATTACAACTCAATTGCTAACCCCTCCCTTGTATCCTCCTGTTCCTCCCTCCCTCTGGCTTTCACCCTATTCCCCTCCCCTAGGTCTGCAAGTGCATAAAATCAGAGAACTCTGAAAAAGCCAGCTCCCTGGCACTGTCACTGAGTACATACATACGACATTACCTATGGCTTTTCCAGGCCAGAAACAAATGCTTAGTAAGATGCTGATTCACTGAAAACGCATCTTTGTGAAGACAGCTCTGAACCTGAAGAATCTGAACCTGTTTTGCTGAGTAAACATCATCAATTTCTGCTATGTGAGCAAGACGGGTCTCTCTGCATCTTATGCTACACATCCAGCCCTGGGAACAGATGTCCAAAAGGAAGGCTTAGGTGCAATCGACAACAAGGTGTGTGCAGTGCAGACAAGGCTAGAGCAATGTGGCTTTGAGCAAAGTACATAAACAGGCTAGCTCAGCTCAGAAGGTCACTCACTTAGTGCCAGTCGAAGGCTACTCTTCTTAAATGAATCAAGCGCCCCTGGAGAGAAGAACCCACAGATGTGGGAGCCTTTGCTCATTTTGATTTCATGTTGTGCAAATTAAGGAGTTGAAGCAATGAGTTTCTCTTAGCCTCCCACCTGGCTGCTTCTTCTCTTTCTGTTTTTGAGAATACGGGTTCCTCAGCACCACACCGTATCTGGTAATACGTGCCAACTCACCATTTTTCCATTCTCTGGAAAAAGGCATGTGTGGGAACAGCGGTTCTGCCTGATGGCTGTTGCTTCTAGCTGCTTCTGCAATGGAAGGGAGAGGTAGAAAGGGTCGAAATGTGACTGACTGGGCTTGTCTATGTGTTTGCAGGAGGAGGCCTTGGGCAGTTGATGCTTGAAGTGTTTCTGCCCTTCTCCGAGAAGTAATAGGGCACTTAATTCATGACTAGCGACTTCCATGTTAAAGTAAAAACAAAAGGCTGCAAATGAGCCTGTGGTTCAGGAGCTTTAGACAGGTGCTGATAGGACGCAGTTTCTATCTGAGAGCAGACTTCAAATCTTCTATCAGGCAGACCTAGACTTTTGAGCTGAGACACAGTAAACTATTTCCACCCAAGAGCCTGACCAATGGCACTCCCCAGGCACCTCTGCCACCCTGCATCTGCAGAGACCTACAATGGAACACACCCAGACTTCCCATCTCTAGGCCTTTTGTTCCACCCCCAGAGTTTCTCCCTTACCTCTCCTTTCATATGTAAAGGCTTTTAGCACTTTCTCTATTCTCTGAGAAGGTACCAAGCTTAACACTTGTCTCTAAAAGAAACATAACACACAGACCTAGGTAAGGGTACTATTTCTCAAGCTAGAATTTTCTACTCCACTTGTCATGTGTTGTAGGGAAGGCATTTAGGAACACATTCTTTATGCTGTAGACATCCCCCTCCCCCAGCTTAGTTTGTTCAACAGTGAGAGGATGGTTGTGCTGGCTACTTTTCATGTCAACTTGACACAAGCTAGAGTCATTTTGGAAGAGGGAACGTTAATTGGGAAAATGCTTCCACCAGATTCGTGGGCAAGTCTGCAGCACATTTTCTTGATTGATGTGGGAGGGCCCAGCCCACTGTGGGTGGTGCCGTCCCTAGGCTTGTGGTCCTAGGTGCTGTAAAAAAAGCAGGCTGAGCAAGCCATGAGGAGCAAGCTAGTAGCCACTGGCCTCTGCATCAGCTCCTGCCTCCAGGTTCCTGTCCTGACTTCCCTCAACGATGGACTGGGATATGAAACTGTAAGCTGAAATAAATAAGCCCTTTCCTCCTCAATAATAGAAACTGTAACTAAGACAAAACTTGGTACCAGGTCCTGGGTATTACTGTGATAGGTGTGACCATGTATTTTAAGTGGATTGTGGAAATGTTTGGCACTTTGACCTAGAAAAACCTCTGACTGGTCAGAACTTAATGAGCTGCTGTTTTTGGGGAGCTTAGAAGATAATGCTGAGAGCAGTACAAATGATGGAGGCAAGGTTTGTGAACTTGAGGAGAAGTTTAAGAGCTCCTTAAAGACTATCAGAGTTGTCTGGTATTTTGAGCTTTAAGAATCTGTGTTTCAGGTCAACTAGGTCTTAAGAATTCGCTATGGTTAACAAGAGACCAGAGTCACTAAAGTGCAACCTTGGCTTTACTGGGACAACGGATGCTGGTTAGCTCAAGCTGAAAAGCAGTAGTGGTTAAAGAGGCCAGCATCATTGGGCTGCAATCTTCTTGGAGTATCTCCTTCGGGTCAGCACATAGAAACTGTAGTGTGTTGGGGGAAAAAGGGAGCTAAGCTGTATCTCAGAGTGGCAGCCAAAGTTCATAATGTCTCCCAGGTGCTATTGCTTTTGAAGGCATGAAAGGACCATGGAGTGCAGCTGAGGCTTAGAAGGTGAAGTCTCAGTAGCAGTAAAAGCCAGGATTGAAGGGGTCACACAGAGAGAGGCTGAGAGACTTGTTATTATGTGGCATGTTCACAGTCTATAAAGAGAGCCCTGAAGAGACTAGTGGTGAGGGGGTGAGCCAGTTGCAGAGACCCAAGCATTTTGGGGGTGCCAGTATCATGGGATGACTACTAAGAACTGTCGTATTAGCTGTGGAGTGGAACTAGTCTGAGCCTAGCAGACTATATGGATATGCTGTGACAAGTCCTCTGGAGCTCAGAAAATCTTAAGTGACTCTTGGTTGGCTGGCACTGAGGATATGTGTGTGTATACACGCACACACACACACACACTCACACACACACACACACACACACACACACACACACACTGTTAGGCTTTAGTTTTGCATTGCTTTGATTATGATGTGACAGGGCAAGACAATGCAGAGGATTCTCTATCTTGTATTCTTGCTGAGGACATTTTTGATTTAACTAGAATTTGATCTCCCTGATGGAGAATCCCATGGAAAATTACTCAACTCTATTCTAGGAACCCAAAGTCAAGATGCCCTAGTTAACTTAGCTTTTGCTAAACTGCCTGCTTGTGCAATCACCCCCTCTAAGGGACTGCATATTTTAGCTCCTGTTAAATTGCCTGCTTGTGTAGAACGTCCTCCAGCTAACTGCTTATCTTAGCTTCTGTTAAACTGCTTGCTTCTGTGAAGCCCCCTTGCAGCTGCCTAGCAAGATGCCTGGGCATGGTTGGTTTTTGCCTTCAAAAACCCCATGCTCTAAACACCAAGGGCTTAGGTTCTGAGTACCTGAGTGCAGTCCCAGGCAGCTGGAATAAAGACTTCAATTGACTGTAAACTGTGTCTGAATGGCCAGCTCTGGTGGGTTCCTCCATCATAGTGACTATGCCCTAGTTATTTCTGTCAGGTCCAAAAGAAATAGGGGACAAATGGTTAAGTGTGGTGCTGATGAGCACACAAGGCTCACTCAGTACCAAAGGCTCCTCTCAGTTCCTCTCACCTAATCCCCTACCCTAAACCTCTCCACCCTATGGACCTTGCTTCTCCTTCCCCAGCTTCTGATTCCTATATAACCCTGCCATTTTAGCCACACACAAACATCTCCTGGTTCCCTTGGCTCCTCTCTTGGTCCTCTTTGCCCTCTCTTCTCTTGGTTCCTTCATCCCTTGGTCCCTCTCTTTTTGCTCTCCCTCTCTCTCTACCCCTCCTTCTCTTCTTCTTCTCTGACTTTCCTCCTCTCCCTCTCCCCTCATGACCCTGTCCAATATATTGGTCTATTGGCCACATTTAGTCTAATACTATTCTCTCTCTCTCCCTGCTCTGGACTCTTTCAGATGTTTCTGATTGTACTCACACTCATATCTGAAATAAAAACCTTCTCTTCAGCTATACCCCAAGTTGTCCTCATTTCCCTCAATTTCCCCTTGGAATAAGAAAGTATTCAGTTGTATTTTAGTTTTTACAAGGGGCCACAATACAAGATACTTTGACATTTTGGAGGTAATCAATGGGTATTTAGAGGCCATGGAGATTTTTATACACTTTGGCTATTTCCAAGAGGCAAACTTTAAAAGAGACTTTGGATGTTTTAAAGAGACTGAACTTTTAACCGGTTTGTATTTTTAAAAACTGTAGTACTTTTAAAAGTGGGAATGTTGCCGGGCATGGTGGCGCACACCTTTAGTCCCAGCACTCGGGAGGCAGAGGCAGGCAGATCACTGTGAGTTCGAGGCCAGCCTGGTCTACAAAGCGAGTCCAGGGCAGCCAAGGCAAACACAGAGAGACCCTGTCTTGAAAAACCAAATTTTACAAAGTAGTAATGTTTTATATTGTGATATTAATATTACTATGAGAGTCTAAGGGTGACCAAGAAAGGAAAGTTTACAGCTAAATAGAAATGTGGGTCAATTTGTGCTGGCTAATTTTTGTCAACTTGACACACACTCTCACCAGATTGGCCTGTGGTGTATTTTCTTGATTGATTGTGGGTGGTGCCATCCCTGGTACTCCTGGTTCTATAAGAAAGCAGGCTGAACAAGGCATGGGGTACAAGCCAGCAAGCAGCACTCCTCCATGACCTCTGCATCAGCTTCCTACCTCCAGGTTCCTGCGCAGAATTCCTTCAGTTTGCTTGGAGTTCACAGGCAAATGCCTTGGTGATTGTGTCCTTGTCACTTTCAAATAGGAGCTTCATTATTTTCTGGCGAAGTGGAGCTGGAGCAATGGGTGGAGGGGTAGGGGGAAGTGGGAGGAGGAGAGGGAATAAGAAATAGAACTGGGTTGTCACAATGCTTTGAAAAGCAGCTCTCCTAGGCTTCGTTTCCAGTTCTTTGTGTGACATAAACACTAATATTATAGAGTGAGGGATGCTTTCATGCACCTATGCTTTGAGCACTGGCACTATGCTGGATGGTAGGGAAGAAATTGTTTACTACCACTACTTGTCTTGCCCTCTCAAGTTCCTGAGGGAGGAATGTACTATTAGGCTGAAGCCATCATTCCAAAGATGCCATGTAGGCAATTTTTCTGGAGGGTTGCCATTCAATTATCCCATTAAAGATGTGGGAATACTTTAGTTATCAGCTTGATCACTGCCAGCACACAAGAGGTCCACTCTTGTAAAGGAAATATTTTTATGGCCTACCTTCACATGGTCTGGCAAAAGACAAGTTAATGTTATTTCAGCTTCCATTTGTTTCTTCAGCTAAGAGTCCTTGGCCAGGGCTCTGTGTTTGAACCTTAAGGTCACCAGAGCTCCACCAAAAGGGACCACAGATTTTTTTCTTGCCTGACACAAAATGGTCTATGATAAGAAGTCTTACCTTGATATTGGGAGGACAGAGTTGGTCATTTAGTCTCATTTATTAACTGCCAAACACAGCTACAATTCTGTAAAGCCATGTAAAGGGCCTCAAAATTTATAACCAAGAGCTGCCTCTACAAACTGATAAGGACATTGAAAACAGAGGACCAGCGGGGTGGTGGTGGCACACACCTTTAATCCCAGCACTTGGGAGGCAGAAGCAGGCAGATTGCAGTGAGTTTGAGGTCAGCCTAGTCTACAAAGCAAGTCCAGGACAGCCAGGGCTACAAAGAGAAATCTTGTCTTGAAAAAATAAAAAAAGAGAGAAAGAAAGAAAACAGGACTTAGACCACTTGTTCAGATGCAGCGAATGGATAGCTCATTCTCCACATAGGGAAGGTGCAGAAAACAGCAGGGACTGCCCTTAGCATGAACACTGGTGCCCCTACTTTGATCACAGTCCCTGAGCATGGAGGCCCCGAGGGCACACAGAGGAAAGGGATGAAGGCTATCCAGATGAGACTTGATAGACTGTGATCATATGATGGGGGGAGGAGCCCCTCCCCCTCCCTGCCCTGTGGCAGAAGTCTAAGGGATGGGAATAGGGCAGAAGAGGGAGGGTGGGAGGGCACAGGAAAAGTAAGAGGATTATGATCAGGATGTAATGTGAATTAAAATTAAAAAGAAAAAGAATAAAAGAGCTGCGCTGCTGGAAACCCTGTATCTAGATCACACTTCTCAAGCACTTGTTTACAGTAACCCCAAATACTTAAAATTTGGGCTTTCCCCTAACATGAAGGTGCATTTACTTCACAGGAGTCGTTCAGACATATATATGCCCAATAGCATTTGCTTTCTGAAGTGTTGTACTTGAAATAAGCCATTTGTTTCTGCCGCTTAGCTTTTGGGAAGTCAGCCTGCAGAGAAGCCAGCAGGCAGAACCAGAAGGGTCACCCATATTTCCATAGCAGCAGTATGATGTAATATACACAGAAGAATGGCTTGGCTTTAGACCTAGTGATAGACAACTTTGAACTGTTAGAAATTAATAGAGATGCACTGCCAATGCACTTTATAGTTTTATACAGTTTTAAAATTGTGGTCATACTTTGAGTCTTTTCACTGAATGGCAATAACAGAACTGCAAGAAGAACACCTTCAGAGGAAGAACCACATGGAAACAACATAATCATGGATTCGCTTGTATCCGAACACACACTCCTAAACTTTCACAAGTCATTCTATATTGATTTTCAAATGAATATGCTCATTTTAAGTTTAAATATATGAACATGTACATATCATGGCACATATACTCATGCTTATTTTCTTCATGCACAGATATTTGCTTAATATATTTGAATTTTAACACACTCATAAATTATGGCTATGTGAAAATACCCATACAAATATACAGCTCATTCATTCACACACATAATCCACCCAAGACACTCATACACATGAAAGCATAATGCGTTTCATATTTTCAAATTAACTCACAAATATACACACTTACACGTACATTTACTTCTCTGAAAATTGTGCATTATCATGCTCACACACACATGAGCTGTATATATTTTTGAAAGTACTTTTTACAAATTTGTCTATGAGCGTTTTTATAATGTTTACCTGTGTACCACATTCCTTCAGTGCCTATAGAGGCCAGAAGGGGAATTGGATCCCCTAGAACTGGAGCTGCAGGTGATGGTTGGGTACCATGCGAGTGCTGGGACTTGTACCCAGGTTACCTGCATCTTTTGACCCCTGACCCAACTCTCCAGCTTTGAGTTTGTTTATACATCAACACATATAGGTATACTTAGAATATATATGCATGCCAGCTATCAATGAACATGCTCACATATCCACCCATAAAACTATGCTTAGGAATTAAATCACAGAAACATACACATTACATAAACAGAACATAAATGCTCATATTTTATTCACACATGCTTGTGCTCACACAAAACTGATCACCACCATATAAACATATTTTATATTATTATTAATCTGGGAAGGCACATGCAATCTCTTAAAGAAACACTCTTGTTTTCATTTTCATTCACACATGATCAGACTTACACGGATATATTTTTTTGTGTACTCCTTCACACATGTAAGCTGGTCATTGTACAAGTATATTAGTAACTTGGACATGTACACACCCAATATTTACTCACATCCATATATTCACATCTATATTTGCCACCACATTCTTTCCAAATCAAGAAGATACAGCCAGGCGTGGTGACCCATGCCTGTAATCCCAGCACTCAGGGACGCATAGGCAAGTGGATTGCTTTGAGTTTGAGGTCAGCCTAGTCTACAAAAGAGTCTAGGACAGCCAAGATAACACAGAGAAATCCTGTCTTGAATAACAAACAAACAAAAAAAAAAAGGGAGGGAGAGAGAGAGAGAGACTGAGACTTACTTATAAGCATAGGATAATTTGTCTATGAAACAGTTTACATATTCACAAGTTTTTATGTTCATAACTACACACATATACATAGTAGAACTTTCAGACAGAGAACAATGACTCAGAAACAGGAACATGACTACATATTGACACAGTATGATTTATTCACATAATTATTCACCTATAAACAAATCACACCACTTCTGTGATTATTCCTTTCCACTTGCACATGAACACAACACATTCTCTGCTTTTATTTTCATACAAATACACTTTTCACCTATGAATACACAAAATTATGCTCACATATTCACAAATATAAACATACACATATGCTTACATGTTTTTGTTTACATTCAGTTACTAATATATTTGTATATTAACCAGCTTACAAATTTATTCACAAGTTAGCACATGATTAGAAACCAACTCACACATGCTCACACATTGACTAACACATGCTCACATTTTCAGAATACACAAAACATGTTAATGCATACCCAGACACAAATTAATAGTCAATATATGTTTTTATATTCACTTATATGCATGAATATGTATATTTACCTAATCACAGAACTATGTGCATTCATACTGGAACAAACCCACTTATTTACGCTACAACAGGGATATTGGCATATAAAAGACATAAAAAAGACTTCTGTATACTGACTCTGTGTTCGTTTTCTTTTCCACAGCAAGCTGGGGACCATTAGTGCAAAAGCTAGCTAGCACCAAACTCAGATTTTACACACTCAGTTGTTTTAAATATATTCAAAATAAGCAGAATTTTAGCCACCAAGTGCCTGCCTGATTTGCATTCCTCACAACACTGCACCCAGCAGCTGTTACCATAGATAAGTTAAAGCCTATAGTTATAAAAGACCCCAATTACACTGCTGTTCTTCTGCATTCTTTGACCCAGAGACTTCCCATCCTGCTGCCAAACACCATCATTGAGATATAGGGGTCCACTCTCTGATCTCCCGCTCCTCTGGGAGTTCTTGGGCTTTTTCCCCCCTGGAAGGTCTTTGATTGTGTGGGATATCCATCTCAGGGAAACCTGTCAAAGCGTCATCTAAGCAAATCTCCTTGTGTGCTCTTGCCACCTTGGAGGTCCTATCTTTTGGCCATGCTCAGCCCCAAATCCCTTAAAGTCAGCGCAAGTGGTGATGAGGAAAGAAGAGAATTTTGGTGTTAATCAGGAAGCTAACCAGCCAGGAGAACAATCAATTGACAAATTTCTCCTAGGCCGTGTTATATGGTTGGGGATCAAAATGTGGAATGCTCCAGGTCGGTTCAGCATGACTCCGGTCCTAGCAACTTTGGATTGGTTACAGCCTCCTCCTGTGCCTCATTAGCCTAATGAGGCAGCAGCACTGGCATTTTAGTGAACTTACAGCTGCTGCAACTGATTGGGAGTCTGAGGCATGGAGCTGCATGAGAATACCAGGCTGTCCTGTAGGCCCAAATAGTGAAAGGGAAGGGCTGTGGACCTCTGAGCTGAGAATAAGATATACTGGACTCCATGGATATTTGTAGATAAGAAGATGCTTTCATTCCTAAAGATTGCTGTGGCATGTAAATAAAGCCCATGAGGAGGTTTGTAGGGGCACAGCCTCTCATAATCATAGTCTGTATAAGTGGTTGGCATCACCCTGTTGCTGTCTAGTTGGGATTTGCTGTGGCAAGACGGCATCACTCGAATTCATCCTTCAAACTGGCTCCTCACCCAAATCCTTGGGCCGAGCTAGTGACTAAAAGAAAACCTATATTCTTGGCCCTCTCTTTCTTCTGAATTAAGTGGTTAGCCTCCTGAACAGGCCATCTAAGTCACAAGACCCATTCTGGCCCTTGCTCAGTATGGCATGTAACTACAGTGTTGCCAGACAGAAGGGAGGAATCTACTAGCCTGAAAATGTTAAGGCAGAGGCGAGAACTTCGGTGCATTTCAGAAACAAGGGCAGTAGAGTATCATATGGTATGGATGAGGACAATTTGTTCTCCACTTCCTTGGGCCACTTAGAGTAATATACAGAACATGCAAAAAGTGAACAGCCAAGAATGTGAGGCCAATACAGGGCAAGTCAAGTGCTCAAAACTATCAATAACATCATTTGTTTTATATGAAGAAAAAACAAAATAAAACAAAAATGTGAGGCCATACCTTGACTGGTGGAGAAGATACGTTTTCTTTCTTTCCCTGAGACCAAGTCTGTCCTTAAGGCCCTAGCTGGAGTCCGCTAGCAGCTATATAGAATGTACCCATTAGGATGCAGGCATCACCTAACAGAGACCAAAACTGAATAATGCACGGCTATCATATGCTATGCAAAGTGATATTCTCAAAAGATTCCACTCAATAGGAAAAGTAGGAGGAAGAGGATTTGGACACACACACACGCACGCACGCACGCACGCACGCACGCACGCACGCACGCGCGCACACACATGTTGATGCGGATTTTGGTGGCTAAGCAGGGTTCACATCCTATGTTAGCCCTCTTAACAGCTCTCAGGAAGATAGACAATGGAAAATGTTACTTCCCCACCAGCTGGGTCATTGGGATGGGCTTAGTAGTCACCAGACCCAGACGGTGTGCAGCATGGGAAGTTGACAAGTACGGAGAATGTTGAATTGAGCTCTGGGTCCACCCAGCTGTTTCCCAGGGGCTTTCTATCCACTTACAGTCCCTTCTTACTGGCAGTGATACCTAATGCTACAACAATTCAAGAAATCACAGTGCCCTGGGTGTAATAAACTTATG
This sequence comes from Acomys minous, assembly GCF_964271855.1. NCBI lineage: Eukaryota > Metazoa > Chordata > Mammalia > Rodentia > Muridae > Acomys > Acomys minous. The sequence continues at coordinate 45,747,523 of NC_140488.1, forward strand.
AAAGATCAATTAAATATCAAGGGGGTTCTGGTTAACTCTATGAACATAGCCTATAACAATAAATACATTCTTTACCTCTAATATTTATTGACCCTATATACTCGGTCACCCACTTCTCCCACTTCTCAGTGGGTTCCTGAGCACTAAGAGGCACTAGGTCAGTGGTTCTTAACACCCCAAGCATAACATCCTTTTCCTTGCTGCTTCCTAACTGTACTTTTGCTACTGTTGGGAGCCGTGATGTAAACATCTGATCTGCAGGAGATCTGATCTGCAAGCCCTGTGGGGTGGCTACCTGCAGGTTGCGAGCTACTGCAGACAAATTAATCTAGGTTATCACTTTGACTGGCACAGTCACATCCTGGCAACAAACACTTCCACAACTCCAAGATTTACTTCCTGGATCCTCTGGACCCAAAGGACAAGGAAACAATTTTACCCATATATTTTGGTGCAAACAACCCTGAGACTCAGCCAGATGACACGTCTTTTCTAGAGTAACCAATCTCTGGAGACATACTGGGCATTTATTACAACTAAAGCTCTTACCAGGGCAGAGCCAATTGTCCCATGGACAGATATTCCTATTATACCCAAGTCATGAGAAAAGCTCCCCATTGAATTGTTCAATTAGATTAACCTCAGAGCCCTCCTCATTAAAATGGAAATGATATCTACTGGATCGAAGTAAACTCGACTCTAATTGACTGTCACAATTACATGAGGAAATATGCATGTACTCTGATACTGTGCTCAGCTTGCCAAATCCTTCAAAAAAAAAAAAAAGATCCTACCTTTTGCAACACTCAGAAACAGAAGTAGTGCTCTTTCTTTACCTATGGACTGTGTACATATAAAGAAGCCAATATCTCAGGACTATTAAAAAAATTAAATGCTGTAGTCCCAGCATCTGGGGAGGCAGAGGCAGGCAGATCTCTGTGAGTTTGAGGCCAACCTGGTCTACAGAGCAAGTTCTAGGACAGCCAAGGCTACACAGAGAAACCCTGTCTCAAAATACAAAACAAAACAAACAAACAAACAAACAAACAAACAAAAACCTTAAAAAATCCAGATTGAAGAACTTAGAAGGCTAAGGAAGAAGAATTGCCATGACTTCAAGGCCAGCCTGGAGGTCAATTACATCAGTAAATTGTGATGCTCTTTGAGTGTATTGAGAAGCCAGCCCTGAGAGTGGGGCTGTGGCTCTTTAGTTCCTAACCAAGAATGTTTATGTCAAATGTCTTCTGAAACCTCGTGTCTGGAGATCGGCTGGTGCCTCTAAGTCTGTGACAGCAAAATAGCCTAAGTGTGAAAACACCCTGCCTTTGAGAAGAGCCACCGATTTCCCACAGATGTTACTATTATTTATCTGGTGATGGAAGAGTATCTGCTGTGGGAAAAAGAAGCCGAAGCTTTGCTCAGCCGTGGGGCAGAGTCTCAGGGAGTACCTCCAGCTGCCTGACCTTGCCTAGTCAGATTCTTCTGGATGTTCGTGAGGGCCTGGTTTCAGGACGGTATCTCTATTTTTTTTGTATGAGGAGCCACATAGGAGCGGGGCACTATGCTCTGCCCAGACACTGATTCCTCCATTGGGAGCTCCAGCTGGTCACCTTAAAGGGAACCTTTCAGTTAATTTCTGCTGGGTGTTTTGAGCCCCTTGTTTGATTATGTTTTGCTCTCTTTTTATTTAGTATTTTAAGCTGCCTGGTTATATACTTAATAAACTCATTAATTCAAAGTGAAGTATGGCTACCACAGATCATTCTCTGGACTGTACATAGACAAGCCCGCATCAAAAAGCATAAATAAAACAAAAGAGAACCATACATGAAAATATAATCCATGAAAATAAGGTAGACTTTACATTTATCTCGCAAATGGATAGAACTACACAACTTCATCAGCACCTTGAAATAATGAAAAGAGGGGCTGGGAAAGATGGCTAGCTGTTAAGAGCCCTTGCTGTTCTCCCAGAGAACCCGAGTTTGGTTCCCAGCACCCACATAGTACCTCACAGTCATCTGTCACAACAGTTCCAAGGGATGCTGCACTGTCTTCTGATCCCTGTGGGCACTGAATACACAGGGTACACATGCATACTTGCAGGAAAAACTCTCATAAAAATACGATAAAACTAAATCTTAAAATAATGAGAAGAGAGAGGTAGTGACAAATTAATTTCATTCATTAACACGGATGCCCACAGTATTGCATGTCTTTCACACTAGGATGCTCATTTCTCATGTGATCATGCTAACACATTCACTCACTCACATGAACATGCTTTCCAAGTTGTAAAACAGACTTTTACACTTGGAGGTATTTACTCCCTCACTAGCACACACAAAAGCTACTCTGATCATAAAACAGCATGCTCACATTGTATTGGTTGCTGTTCACAATGCTGTGACAAGTGTCACATTAAGGAGGAGAAGCTGCAACTGGCTCAGTTTGAGGATAAACTACTGTACTGCACAGATGCTTTGGTGGAAGGTACATCTGGTCACACTGCTTCTGTATTCTGGAGCTGAGAGTCATCAAGGCTGGTGCTCAGCTCTCATTCTCTTTTCTATCTTGCCTAGCATCCCATCCCATGGAATAGTGTTGCCCACATTTAATGGGTCTCCCCATCTCAATTAACCTGATCTGGAAACTCTCTTACAGGCTTGTCCTGAGGCTTATCTGCTAGGGAAACCTAGGGCCTGCCAAGCATACAGTCACTATTAACCAGTACACATGATTATTGTACATAGCTATGATTATACAATCTTAAGAAGCATCTCATATACTCATATGTATACATACACTCAGTAATTTATAGATGCTTGTCATATGTGTATATGCAACTTAATATATGCTACCAAAACACAGATATGCATTTAGGAACATGCTCTCAATTCATTCACACACAGGACAAACCTTAATCTTGTAAACACATCTAAATACACACTCATATGTTCCCTGACTCACATTCTCTTATCACCCAATTTCATTCATTTTCTCTCATAATTTTTAGATATAATCCAGTAGGAAATTTCAATTTGTCATTCAAATATTTTTCCTTTGTATCTAGGATAAAAACATATACTGTGGTGGCTGTACCTTCCTGTCATCTGGGCACTCTGGGGTATAAGCAGAATTATTTTAAGTTTAAGAGCAACCTGGTCTTTACAGCAAGACCTTGTCTCAAAATGAAACACAAATCATATCCCTTTATTAAGCCATTTTTATAGTGCATGCCTGTCATCCAAGCATTTGGGAGGGTGAAACAGGAAGATTGTAAATTTGAGGCCAGCCTGGGCTATATAGTGAGTTTAAGGCTACCCTAGGATACATAAGGAGACACTGCCTTTAAAAAATTAAGGTTAAAAAAAGGAAAACTCAAGGCACATGAAAAACACGCAAACATAGGCCATTGTTTATATGTGAATGCTTTGCATAAAGAAGAAATCACACTTTGGGGGGTCTCTTAACCCAACTCTTACTTACATTTTAAAACACCATATTAATATATCCAAATCTACACCATACTTTGAATTGGTAAAATAATCATTGCTGTGATAAGCTATTTTTGTTAGTCTTTCACATCGTGCCTTATATCCATTTGGGTTGTTATGACAAATTACAATGAGATGGCCTACTTTTGGGGCATAAGGAACCCCTTATCCTTATACACACTACAGCACTAGCAGCAGTTCCAGGAAGGCACTCTTTGGCCATCCTCTTGGATATTACTAAGTATGGAAGCCACACATTATGAAAAAATTAAAACTACTTGTACTATTTACAGTTTTTTTATAGTTATGAGAAATGCTAGATGTTTCCCTTATGATAGGTTAGTGGAGAATTCTCAGAGGACCTTTGAAAGGAAATTGACCCATTTCACTGGAGAAGCAACTTGGGTTTTGATTTTGTGAAATAAATGAAGTTTTAAAGGGAGCATAATGCCTTCAGGAGAAAACAGTGCTTGGTTTTGCTTGTTCTGACACTTGGTTTCACTGTGGAGTCCAGGCACTGTGCTCTTTTTCTCAAGTGCTCATATATATCCCTTTTAAGGTGAACATGTGTTCTCGGGAGGATAGATATTTGGAACTGGTTTTGTCGTTCAGGAAAAAATAAAAAAGTTGAGGTATAGCAGCTTTAGTGCTGATTTCATGTGGTAATTTGAATATGTGTACATATGACAGAGTTTGGGAAGGAAGAATTACATCTAATTTATTTATCCCCGCTTTTAAAAAGTGAGGTTAATTTCATGAATTTTCTGTTTCAAATAATGATTTAAGCACTATCATCTATAAAATAATTTAACCTAAATTAGAAATAACCTTTAGGAAGAAATATATTATATGATAGTAAGACAGGATAAAACATACTATAGTTACAAATTCACTACTAGTCCTGAAAGGATCTTAAAAAGTGTGTTGGGGCAGGAATGATGGCTCAGAAGTTAAGAACACTTACTGTTCTTGCAGGGAATCCAGGCTGGATTCCTGGCATCTGCATGTCAGCTCTCAACCAACCTTCAGTAACTAGTCACAGGGGATCTAATAGCCACTTCTGCATCCCACACTCGCTAAGCAGACCTGTGGTGCACAAACGTATAGGCAGACAAAACCCTCACACACATCAAAGTAAATACATTTCTTTAAAGTGTGTGTAGAACAACTAATGCTAAAATTCTCCTGAAATACACAGAGTAATAAGAACATGTAGTTTCTAAAAAGTAATTTCATAAAATATCTTTATGCGTGAAAGAGTTTGCAGCTCACTTTATGAAATATGGTTTTGCTGAAGCTATAAAACTATGAAGTCTACAAATTTAGGAAGATCAAACAAATAGCTATGAGTGATAACCAGAAGCCAAGGAACACCAGGCAGAGTGGCACAATTCTGTTTTCTTGGCTATTGTGGACTGAGACAAGAGGATCACAAGTTTAAGAGCTGTCTGGTCTTCAGAGTGAGCTCAATGCCAGCCTGGCCAACTTATCAAAACTCTGACTCAAAATAAAATGTACAGGCTCAGGCTAGAGCTTAGTGGTAGAGCATTTATTTAGCCAGTGTAAGGATCTTAGTTTAATCAGGAAAAAACAAAAAACAAAAAACAAACCAGCGAGCCTTGCTAAATTTCCCCCAGCTTATGACTCTTGGATCAACATCCTTGTCTGATCTTTCTCCTATATTAATTACTGTTCACTCTTTTCAAAAGTTAATTAATTAATTAATTTATTTGTTTATTCACATTACATCTCAATTGTAGCCCCCTCCATCCTTTCTTCATGGTTCCACCCTCCCTCCATCCATCTTTTCTGTCCACTCTTGGCAAAATGTAAGCACAAAACCAGGACTTTCCCTGGTTTTTCGAATCCTGATCTCTGGACATTCTTGCACTATATAAAATTTACACTAGTATGTATACTTTTATTTGGAAAGTCTATATTTTGTCGTGGGTGTGTCTATCAGCCATGAAACTGATGATTGTTGAGAAATCTTTTCTTCCATACAGCTCCCATGCATAAAGGGAAATCTAGTTGAGGTTATGACAATCCATGCCTCTGCTGTACCTAGTGGCATGAGTCTGTAATCCCAGCTACTCAGGTGGCTGAGGATGGCAAGTTTTCAGTCAGCTGGCTAGAGTGGGTTCCAGGCCAGTGTGGAAACAGGGAGATCCTGAGAAAGCTCAGTGGTAGAGCACATGCATAACGTGAATGAGACCGTAGGTTCAATTTTCTGCACTGTTAAAAAAAAATCTGTCTTATATCCACCAACCACACGTCTTCTTCCACAGAGGATCACTCATTCCTCACTTCCTTCTCCTAGACATCCATTATGCATTCCTGCTTATTACTCCAACCACAACCATTCTTTCCTTGGTTTTTCCCCAAATGTCATTAATATTTACATGTATTTTCCTACTTTATGATTTCATACCCTTAATAATGCAATTGATAGACCTGGCATCCTTGCCTTATTGCTTCTACCAAGATATTACAGTTCCCCAATGCTGCTGATCTATTTTACTTTGCTAGTGCTATAGGAACAGGGAATGTGGTTAAGAATCAGCCTGCAAGCTGAGCGCCATGGCAGGCACCTGTAATCCTAGCACTCAGGGAGGCAGAGGCAGGTGGATTGCTGTGAGTTCGAAGCTAGTCTCATCTACAGAGTGAGTCCAGGGGCTACACAGAGAAACCCTGTCTCAAAACCCCCAAAAAAGAAGATGAGCAAGAAGAGGAGAAAGAAAGGAGAGAGAGAGAGAGAGAGAGAGAGAGAGAGAGAGAGAGAGAGAGAGAGAGAGAGGAGAATCTGCCTGCAGAGATTCCTTTTGCTTATGTTGCTTTTTTAAAAAAAATTCTCATACACTATATAGAATACGAGGGAAACCTCTGTCCTAATCTCTAAAAATCTCCACTATGATTCCAAGCCCCAGAGGATACATTTTATTATAAACATTTTCAGTTTTTTTTTAAAAATACTTCACTAATGTTTTGACAAGTGAAAAAACTGAAGTCATACACCTCACTGCCTAGGAGAAACCAAACAATCCCTCCCTGGGGTAGCCAATTCTCAAAGTTAATAAAAGCCCAACCAAAGCATGACTTTAATACATAAACTATCCAAGCAATAACTGTCTTTCTTCTCTCTGACTTACATCCCAGGAGAAAATATTCTGCCGTAGTCATCCCAGAGCCAGGTACCAGATACATGCATATAGTATAGCGAATCACAAGACTATTGAAAGGAAACAACCCAGGGATTTTCAACCTCCCTCTCTTGCTTTTCTTGTGAAAACTTGAGTAAAATTCTTAGCTAAAAGCTCTTTCCTTCCTGTCTTCTCCCTGCTGACAACTTTAAGGTATTTCCTAGGTAGTCTAGCATTCCTTGGCATTGTAACGGGGTTCCCCTTTACTTATGAAGAGCTTTTTAAAGATTGATTTTATTTTATGCTGGAGAAATGCCTAACTCTAACTCTTAAGAGCACTTGGTAACATCTTCTAGAAGACCTGAGTTCAATTCCCAGCATCAAAGTCCAGTGGCTCACAAAGATTTGCTTTACTTTAGATGGATGAGAGTGTGCCTTGCACTTGTGTATGTGCACCATGTGTAATATGCTCCAGGGACAAACAGCTCCAGGTTCTCCCAGCACTCCTCAGTCCCTATCTGCTGCAGGGCATGGATGTAGCAGCTGGGAGACTGGTTTCTCCTATTGACTGTATCTGAAACAGGTCCCTGGCAGAGCTGGTTCAGGCTGGTCCCTGGCGGGAGGGGGCTTTGTACATCTCTATTTTTTCCCCAGGAGCAGTGGCTAAGGTTTGGAGACTAATTTGCTGTAACTGAGCCTGTCAACAAGGCTCCTCTCGGGTTTTAAAGATTTAAAAAATATTTTCACCAGTTCCCATATTGGGATCCAGGAAACATCCTCAGCCTTTTAATTAGGATGGCGGCAAGACCGCACGCAGTCTTGTCTAGTTTAAGAATATTTAAATACACAAACTTTGATTATAGTTTATCTTATCCTTAAAGACTAAGACTTTAGGTTTTATCTCTGTTAAGTTGGGACGTTAAAAACACAAGTACAGTCCAAAAGAAGCACAGCAGTTTTTAACAATGTGTGTGCCTGGCGATTGAGAGGATAAAGAGGGCATTGGATCCCCTAGAACTAGAGTTGTAAGATACCACCTGGCTGCTGGGAACCCAACCTAGGTCCTTCACAGGAGCAGCAAGTAGCTTTAAATGTTGAGCCATCTCTCCAGCCTCAAACATTATGAAATTTAAAAGATCAGGCCTATGTGATCATTAAGGTATTGAGGAAACAACAAGGCATACATACTATCAAGGCAAAGAGACCACGGTCCCATAATTACCACAGCCAGCAACCTCAACCCACCAATAGGGCCTACTTCATAAAAATGTTATCATTTTCCTCAAAGGATCAGACTAAGGATTAAGCCTTAAACATACAGGCCTTTGGTATACATTTCAGAGTCAAATTATAACAGCAGAGTGGAAAAATGCAGTTATGAGTTCAACATCATATCAAAGAAGGTGCTGCCTGGCATGTCAAAAGGGAACCCCAAAATGACAGTATTGGCTCAGCTCAGGCTACACTGTAGAAGGACTGCCCTTGCTGTTGCTCACGCTTATCATTCCTCAGGAATCTGTGAAAGTCAGGAGTCTATCTGCCAGGAAGTGCCACTTCCTCACTGACAGGAAACTGCTAAAGAGGCATACGCCAAAGCCATTGGGCAGGCAGCCTCCCCCATGCTACCATAAACTTCCAGGCTATTCCAGTTTACAAGATTCCCTTCCCCCAAACCTACAGCTACCAGTTTTTTTCCTGCTTCTGCTCTTTTCTTTGCCCTTGCTAGTGTGTCCCTATCCTCTCTGCCCCACAGAGGGAACCATGTACTTCCCCAGAGGCCGCTAGGTGTATTCTCTCTCTCTCCCTCTCTCTCTCACATCTATAATAAAAGCCTTCCCACCCATGGGTTGGTCAACTCAGTAGACTCTCTGCCCCCTTGCTTACATGGCCTAGATTTAATTTTTTTTCTAGTTACCACAAGATGGAATTTAGCTTAAGCAAAAAAGGAGAAAAATGTCAGGGATTCTAAAAGTGCCAGTGTCTACAGAGAGCAAAGGATGCTAAAGTTAAGAAAGAACATCTACACAAAAAATCAGACCATTATCAAGCACTTCAAACACGTCCAAAGGAAAGAATGCAGTATAGCTGATTTAGAAAATATAAATTAATTCACGTATAATCTAAACCCTTTAGAAGTTCACCTTCTGTGGGGTGAAGAGATAATCATATGTAAAAAACAATTAAGATAGGCAAGGATATAAACTGTGCGGCTATATAACATGCAAACTGCTACTGAAGCTAAGAAGCAGGTCTATAGGCAGCCTTAACTAAATGTAGACCTCACAGTCATCCTTAAATACATGACCCTTACCTTCTCCAGTCCTTTACTCTGGTCAGCTATGTCACTCCTTTTCCTTAGGCAGGCTTCTTCAGCAGATTTCTTCTTTTAAGATTCCTCTTCAATTCTGAAAAAGTTCTGAACTTGTAAAAAGGTATAGAAAATATCATGTCCGTGTGCTCATCATCCACCCTAACAACACAGTTATAGGAAGACTTGAACTTCACTGTGCACATCCCCTGCTGATTTTCTACCCTTTGTTCTTCAGGTGTTAAACACTGTCTTTCATAGGGTGTTTACCTTTTTCATAATTCCTTCTGAATGCTGTTTGTATGTATACACATATACATATATATAAGCACACATAGAATGAGAATTACAAAAAGGATAAACACTAAATAAAGGACACACACCTGCGCATGTGTATATATGCCTTTCATTATAAATGTTATAGTTTGTTTTACATTTCTCCTGGTTTTTCCTTTCTCTGTATTTCGTAGCCATCACCCAATACTTCTTACCTTTGTAACTAGGCAAGATAGTGCAGACGTTCCTCCACCTTGTATTCTTGCTGAAGCTACTTTAGGTTTAAGTGGAATTTTTGTCTCCTTGATGGAGACATCCTGTGGAAAAACATCCAACTCTATTCTAGGATCCTGAGGTCAAGACACCCCAGCTAACTTAGCTTTTGTTAAACTGCCTACTTTTCCAGAACCTTCTCCAGATAGCTGCTTATCTCAGCTTCTGCTAAACTGCCAGATACTGCAAATCTCCCCGTCCAGCTAACCATTTATCTCAGCTTCCTTAAACTACTAGCACTAGCTTGTGCATATACCTCTCCCCCCACCCAAGCTGTAAAATGAGATACTGAGGATGTGGCTTTTGCCTTTAAAAGCCTCTTGCTCTAAATGCTTGGGGCTACACTTGGGTCCCAGAATTCCTGAGTGTAATCCCAGCTGCCTGTAATTAGGACTTTCAAGTGGCCATAAACTCTGTCTTAATAGTCATCTTTGGTGGACTTCCCTTAACACCTTAATGAGTTCAATGGTGTCTTTCACAGAGATATGTTACACAGGGCATCTCTTCGACTCCATGGATGTCACATGAGCTAAGAACATTTACATATATAATGTTAAGATGATGTTATACGAGATAAAGGTGGACCCTTCATTCACTGACAAGCACTTCGAAAAAGAAGAGACCTAGAGACAGAGATGCAAAGAAAAATACTATTGAGGATGGAGAAAAGGATTAGAATGATACATTTGCAACCCAACTGTTGGCAAAAATTCAGCCAACCTCCAGGAATCAAGCAGAGAAGACAAGATTCCCTCTTATAACCTCTAGAAAAAAACATTTCTACTAGCTAATTTTCAGATTTACAGCATTCAGAACTCGGAGAGAATAAAGGAACTTCTATTGTTCGAAGCTACCCAGCTCATGATTTTGTCATGGCTGCCCTGGAAAGCAAGTGTATCCTTTCAGCAGGTCTGCATTTGTTGGTGACAATGACAAGCCATTACAGCAGGGCAAGAAGATGTTGTGGACTGAGGTGTCTTGTCTTAATGGCAGCAAAGAACCAGAAGTACAAGAAGTGGCCAAGGCCCTGATATCTCCTTCAAGGGCACATTTCCAAAGTACCAACATCTTTCCAAAAGTGTCCCCACTTAGGAAAGTTCTATGAGCTCCCATTACTGCAACAAACCAAAGGTCAATCCTTCAATATCCAAGCCCTTAGCTGACATTCAAATCACAAACAGCACCTAGCAGGTTGGGTTGATGAAGGCTGGTTCTCCATAGTCTTTCCCCCTATTGCTGCAAACCACTGATGCTCAGAGGTTCAAGTGTTCAGAGCACTGACAGCACTTAGGAAATCTTGACTGAGAGTCTGCCTTAAGGCTCTCTGATTCAACAGGTCTGGATTAGAGCCTGAGAATGTATATTTCTAGCAAATTTCCAGCTGCTGCGGCTAGTGGTTTACACTTATCCATTAGTATTATTTAGTGTCCTGGTAAGCTAGGTGCTTTTTTTTTTTCAAGATGAGGCAAAACCAAAGAGATTTTTAAAAATGTGGATTGACACTAACATAAAAGAACAACTGTAGATTATGCACGTCAAACTTTTATTGTATAATGAACAAATGTAGTTCTACATATCTATAAAAGATCAGTATGTACTCAGATGTCTGTTGATGACATCTTTGTATAATGACCTTTAGAAGAAAATCAAATTTGTAGACTACAGAACAAAACAAAACAAAACAAAACTAGAAAACTAATGAAAAGCATGTCTTCTTCCTCCATCCATCTCTTTCTTCTGGGCTTTGCAACTGTAGGAAGACATAAGAGATAAGACACATTTGACTTTCCTTAAAAGGTACTACTGAATTTCTTGCAATTCTGTTTATTACTATTGTCTCTTAACAAGGAGAAACTAAAACACTTTCCCACTCTGCTTCCCAAACAGAGCCTTAGGTATAAGAGTGTTCATGAGTTTGATTGCTTCCATAATCTGATCATATCAACCTCGCTATCCTAACATGTCAACCACTGTAAAAGCCTGCTCTTTCTTTCTGCTTAACTACTTCTCAGAAAACAAAACTTTCTCTGGTTAGATACCAACCATTTACATTCCCTTAGCCTCCCAACTATCAGCTTTCATCTCCTTAAAATGAGATTTTTATCTCCATAAAAAGATGTCTAAGAAATTTAAAAATTAAAACTAAATTGATAATTTTAAGCAAATTTTAAATTTAAAGCTAAATTTAAAAATTACATATTTTTAAAAATTAAGAGATGTTTATCTCTTTAAAATCAGAAGTCTAAAAATGGGAAACTTCAAAAAAAAAAAAGAGACAATGATGAACACAGAAAATATAATGCCCAATTCTCAATTTAGTAAAAACAAATTCTAATTTTTTAGCTTAGTGTCATTTGAAATATTAAAATCAACATTAATCTGATAATTCATGAGATGTGATCTTACTTGAAGCATGTGATTTTTTTCAACTTTTATAACTGTCTCAAAGGCACTATAAGAACAATCCATGATTTCTGTGGCCACGCAATACAGACAGAATTCTTCCTCCTGCTCTTTTACTGGTCTCTATGATCAAGTCTAACAAATTCCCCTCTCTAGTAAAGTAATCTATCTCCCTGTTACAGTCTAAAGGACATGCATCTAGCGATAAATGACTCCTGCTTAACTTATGGTTGCTAAACCCTTTACTTGTTCAATGTTCCATAAATTTAATATTTATTAATTTACTATTTCATAATATACAGTGCTAACAACTGTTTAGTTTACCAATACTAATTTTTAAAAAACCATGGTGCTCTTAGCCACAGGGATATTGTTGGGAATGGCTTTGTTAGCTAAGCCAGTACCTGCAATCCTAAGGCAGGGAGCCCTCTGCAGCCTCAGAGTTCAGTTCTCTTTAGTCTCTCCTTCCGGTGGCTCTCCAGGTTCCTCCTCTTCCTCTGGTTCCTCTTCTTCCTCCATCTCCTCCTGTTCCACTTCTTCATCAGAATTTTCATACTCAAATACAATTGGTTGTTCAGGTTGTAGTGGCATAGACACCATAAAATTAGGGTGACGGAAGAAATGAAGCAGCCTAAGGTGAATTTCATTCTTCCTTACATCACGCTCAGGAATACCTGGAGAATGTGAATATGTGAGAAAAAGAAAGGTTTTTTTTTTTGCAACAATTCTATGGTTCCAACATGTCTTCAGCCTAAAAAACTTCAGTCACAATTTTGCCTTTTCTCACCTGTATACAGAGCTCATTATTCATAACCCATGGGACTGAAAGGTATCAAAATCCAGAGTCTGTTTGTTATTTGTCATAATTTTTAGGAGAACATCACCGACTAAATGTTAATTTGCCCTAAAAACAAACCACCATCTCCTAGGTTTCAGACTCTCCCATTACTTTACCACATCGGGCAAGCTCTGAGCATAGAATGCATTTGAGAAAGATGTGCCAACAGATGAAAAAGAAACAGCACGGATCAAGAACTTCACTGCCACTCTTTCAAGTGGTGCCTAGGGCTATGTGGCTGGATTCCTGGCATCCTCAGACATCCTGGCCTTATCTGCATTAAGCCTCTTCTGTTGACTTTGAGATTCTGCTCTTTTCTTTGCCTGCCAGCCTGGACCCCCTATGTCCAGTGCACAGGATACCATAAGGCCTGGAGGAAAAGGGGATGGTGGAAGCAGGGGGGGGGAGTGGGATGTGGAGAGTAGAGAGGATCAGGAAGAAGGGAATGACAAAGGGAAAAGGGAAGGTGAGAGTGGAGAGAGGAGGGAAAAAGGAAAGGGAGGGGAGATGGGAGAGGAGAGAAGAAGAAAGAAGGGGAGAAGGGAGAGAAAGAAGAAAGGAAGGGGCGGGTAGCACAATGGGAAGGGAAATTCAGAGGAGAAAGGGAATGAGGATGAAGAAAAGTGTGGAATTGGAGAGGAGATGGCAAAGAAGAAAGGGGAGGAGGAAAAGAGAGAAGAGGTCACTGGGAAGGGAGGAGATGGCTGGTGGACAGGAGAGAAGGGTCAGAAGGTAAGGGGGTGCAGAGGGGAAGGGGACAATACATAAGAAGAAAGACTGGAGACTGAGAGGGAGGTAGGGAGAGGTAAGGGAGGGGAGATAGGTAGGGGAGGCAGGAAAAGGGAAGGGAGGCAGAGCAACAGCGGGAGCAAGGAGAAGGAAGGGGTAGGGGAGTAGGGAGTGGGAGGAACAGAGGGGCAAGGGAGAGGGAAACAGGGCAGAGCGGGGAGGGCGGGGTGAAGGAGAGGGGAGAGTAGAAAAGGAGCGACAGTAAGTGGGAGCACAGATGGTGGGAAGCAGGGCCACCAGGGAGGACAAGAAGAGGAGAGACAGGGGGGAGGCGTCAGGAAAGTGGGGGTGCAAGAAGGAGAGAGAGGCAAGAAGCAGGGGAGCAGAGAGGAGAACAGGGAGAGAGAGAAAGGAGGGAGGAGAAGATGAAGGCCAGCAGAGAGGAGAGGCCACAAGTAGAGGTGAGGAAGAAGCAAGAGCAAAGAGGGGGGAGGGAGAGGTAGGAAGGAGGCCTAGAGAGGGGGAGGGCATGGGGAATTGCACAGGAAGAAGGGAGTGAGAAAAGGGTTGATGGTAGGGGGAGAGAGGGAGGGAAGAGACTGTAAGGGAAAAAGGGAAACATAGCAGCACAAGGCTGGTGAGGAAAGCAAGGCAAAAGGGAAGGGGAGGGAAAGGGAAGGGGGGGAAAGGGAAGGGGAGGGAAAAGGGAAGGGGAAGGAAAAGGGAAGGGGAGGGAAAAGGGAAGGGGAGGGAAAAGGGAAGGGGAAGGAAAAGGGAAGGGGAGGGCAAAGGGAAGGGGGAGAGAGATGTAAAGAGCTGCAGAGATGAGAGAAGAAGGAAGTGGGGCGAGAACAGCAATGAAATGGGGTTATGGGCAGGAGAAGGTAGAAAGCAAAGGCAGGAAGATGAAGGGGAGCAGGGTGAGAGTTAAAGTGGGAAGTGGGGAGCAGGGAGGGGAGGGAGTAGAGAGACTGTTAAGGTGGGAAAGCCTTAGCAGGAAGATGAAGAGGAGCAGAGGGAGTTAAGGTGGGAAGTGGGGAGCATGGACTGGAGGGCACAGGGAGAGAGTTAAGGTGGGGAAGGATGAACAGGAAGCAGCAGGCGTTAAGGTGGACAGTGTTGATCAGGGAGGGGAGGGAGCAGGGAGAGAGTTAAGGTGGAAAGGGTTGAGCAGGAAGATGAAGGGGAGCCATGGGTGTTAAGTGAGGAAGTGGTGAGCAGAGAGGGGAGGGAGCAGGGTGAGAATTAAGATGGGAAGTCCTGAGCAGGGGAGGGGAGAGAGCGAGGTGAGAGTTAAGGTGGGAAGTGGTGAGCATGGAGGTGAGGGAAAAGGGAGAGAGTTAAGGTGAGAAGTGGTGATCAGGGAGGGTGAGCGAGCACGGGGAGAGTTCAGTTGGGAAGCGGTGAACAGGGACAGGAAGGAGCAGGCTAAGTGTTAAGGTGGGAAGTGTTGAACAGGGAGGGGAGGGAGCAGGGCAATAGTTAAGGTGGGAAGTGGTGAGGAAGGAGGGGAGGGAGCAGGGAGAGAGTTAAAGTGGGAGGGAGCGGGCAGGAAGATGAAGGGGAGCAGAGGAAGTTAAGTTGGGAAGTGGCCTGCATGGAGAGGAGGGGGCAGGGAGAAAGTTAAGGTAAGAAGGGGTGAGCAGGAAGATGAAGGAGAGCAGGAGGAGTTAAGGTAGGAAATGTAGAGCAGGGAGGGGTGGGTGCAGGGAGTTAAAATGGACAGGGGTGAGCAGGAAGACGAAGGGGAGCAGCAGGATTTAAGATAGGAAGCGGTGAGCAGGGAGGGGAGGGAGCAGAGCAAGAGTAAGGTGGGAAGTGTTGATCAGGGAGGGCAGGGAGCAGATAGTGAGGGTGGGAACTGGTGAGAAGGAAGGGGAGGGAGCTGGGGGACAGTTAAAGTGGGAAGTGGGGAGCATGGACTGGAGGGAACAGGGAGAGAGTTAAGGTGGGAAGTTTTGGGCAAGAAGGTGAAGGAGCCCGGCAATAGTTAAGGTGGAAAAGGGGTACCAGGAAGACAAAGGGGAGCAGAGGGAGTCAAGGTGGAAAGTGGGGAGCATGGAGGGGAGGGAGCAGGGAGAGAGTTAAGGCGGGAAGTGGTGAGCAGGGAGCAGAGGGAGCAGGGGGAGACTTAAGGTGGGAAGTTTTGGGCAGAGAAGGGAGGGAGCAGGAAGTGAGTTAAGGTGGGAAGTGGGGAGCATGGACAGGAGGGAGCAGGGAGCGAGTTAAGGTGGGTAGTGGTGAGCAGGGAGTGGAGGGAGCAGGGAGGGGAGGGAGCAGGGAGACAGTTAATGTGGGAAGGGGCAAGCAGAAAGATGAAGGGGAGCAGTGGGTGTTAAGTTAGGAAGTGGTAAGCAGGGAGAGAAGGTAGCAGGGAGCGAGTTAAGGTGGGAAGTGGGGAGCAGGGAGAAGTAATCTTTAGCAACCAGGCATCTGGACAGCCTGCCCCTGGGACCCAGCAACAGCAGGATTCATGATCACTAGCAGCTACCAAGTTGCAGCCTATTCCCATTGTTGCAATGAGTTGCTTATCCTCCCCTGTGTATGCTTTACCTCCCCTTGTAAAAGCCCAGTCCCTCCTCTCTGTTTTTTTCCCCTTCCTGCAGTACCCAGCCCAGAAGCAGCCTTTGTCTACCCCTCCTCAACAAACCTCCCAGTGAGCTTTGTCCCACTGTGTGACTTTATGGCAGCCATAGCTTAGATCATAATGTATGGTCCCTGGACTCAGTATGCTCTCCTGGAGCTTCTGCTTCTTTCCCTCTTGGGGCTAAGCCACACCCTAGGGCCCTATATCCAGTCCACCAGTAACAGACTCACTTTCAGGCTAACTTATTGCTGGGTCTTCCCTGCCACACTGATGAATGCTAAGTTCCTGCCCCCACCCCCAGGGCCTGATCATTGAGCATCTGGTCCTCCTTTGGTATACTTAGAGATGAGGGTTCTCACAGCCACAGCTTTTAAGGCGACTGTTGACTTTCTTGCAGTCTCCCACAACTGATTTTTTTCCCTTTTGCGAGGCTTTGGGTTTTTTTTTCCAGCAGGGTTCCCCCCTCTTTTAAATCCTAGTAATAACTGCATTTGTTGGGGGCTTTTAGGCCTGGCTCCTGCCCAGTGCTGTGATGACACAATAGATAGCTCATCCCTGTTCCTTCTCATTTCCCTCCTCTGTGTCTCTGGGACATCTAAACTCAGGCCTGTGACTCCTCTCCTTACCCATGGTAACTCTGTCTTCAGCCATACCTCCAAGCTCTCCCCAGATTCCCTTTTAGAGAACCTGAGACCTCCCTACACCTAGCACCCGACTTAAATACGTGTAAACTTATATGCCTTTGCTGTCATATGTGGCCCCACTACCCATTAGATAACGAAGCCAAATGGCTGCATAATGGTACCTTAGAGCCTCATATTATTTGGGACCTTTACAACTACTACCAGCGATTGGATAAATGGAAGGATGTTCCCTATGTCTAAGCTTTCTCTTATCTTTGCTCCAAGCCTTCTCTCTATTTTTCCTGTACCCCGCCCCCCACACTCAGCTCCTTCCAGCTAAGAAGTCTCAGTCAGAGGAAACCTCTACTACCTTAGATCCTGCTAGCGAACCCCCACCTTACCAGTCCCAACCGATATCTCCCCTTCTTCCTCTGGCTCCTTCAGCCTTCTCTTCTTCCTCTCTAGCAACAGGTGGCTCTAACAGTCCTACTGTGTCACCCACTTTCATCCCACCAGCAGCCTTTAGTCCTCCCACTCATCACTCCCAATCTGCAGTGGGACCCCTTCCTTCTCCCCTCACCTAGCCTAACCAGCCTCAGTTCTCCCTTTGTGGAATGGTGCTGTGGTGGATGGCCTGGTCAGGGTACATGTCACTTTTCATTAACTGAACTCTCTCAAATAGAAAAAACAAACCTGAGGTCTTATACCTCTAACTCCTCTACTTTCATTAAAGAACGCCAATATATTACCCAATCCTATAGTCTCACCTTCCATGACATGTGTATGATTCTAACTAACAACCTACTCCTGGAGGAACGCAAGTGAGCTTGGGGACACACTAGGGCACATACACATGAAGTACATCAAACTAATACAGCACACCCAGCTGGGGCTGAGGTGATCCCCAACCAGAATCCTCAATGGAGCTAGCTATAGGATCCCAAGTGGAATTCTAGCTAGAGATCAGTTTACAACTTGCCTCGTGGCCAGACTCCATTAAGGCTGTCCCTAAACCAGTAACTATGAGAACACTCCAAGAGGTCATCCTTGACAAACATGAAAACCCATCTCAATTCCTAGAACGCCTCACAAAGGCCCTCTTACAGTATACCAGTCTAGCCCTCCCCCCAAACCAAATATTCCCAGACATTAGAGCCAATCTTAAGCACTTGGAGAGAGGACCCTTGACTCTACAGGCAGAAGTCTTAGTGCTGGTCTTTATCATAGGAAATGAAAAACACCTACAAGCAGAAATACCCTTGCCTCCTAAGGCTGGAGGACTACCAGGTCCCTGCTTCAAATATGATCAGGAGGGTCAATGGGCCCAGGCCTGGCTTAACTTCCACAAACCACCCTAGCCAGCTCCAAAGTGCCATCAAGAGGGACATTGAGCTGTTGAGTGCCACCGTTTCCCTCCTGGAGCAGGGACATCATTCATAGACTGCCCTTCAGCTGACCTGCTAGGCCTGGTGACTGAAGAGGCCTGGTCTTCTTCCATGGCCTGACTACTATCCTCTCTGACAAGGAGCCCCAGGTAGTCATTATGGTATCAGGGTGACCTATTTCCTTCTTCTTGGACACCAGGGCCACTTACTCTGTCCTGATGGAGTTTTGGGGTCCCACCTCTCCTTCTTGTTTCCCTATTATCAGGGTAGGGGGACATCCTTACCATTCTCTCTAGACTCCACCACTCAATTGCATTTTTTAGAGCGTTCCTCTCCCTCACTCTTTTCTGGTGGTGCCAAACTGTCCCATGCCTTAATTGGGAAGGGCTCTTCTAGGCAAAGTGGGAGCCTCTATTTCCTTTGCTTCCCCATAAGCCTGACCCCAAGCTCGCCAGCAGCCTCTCCCCTCCTCTAGCCACCCAACTACTATTTTTAACATGTCACTTCCTTTGCCAGCCTCTCAGGTGGACCTCCAGGTCTGCGATGTCCAAAACCCCTCTGTTGCTAAACACCATTCCCCGTTGTATCCCTGCTCACACCACTAATCAGCAGGCTCAACTAATAGCTTTTACCCATGCCTTCCACTTGGCACAGGAATAATTCCTAAATATCTACACAGACTCTAAATATGCCTTCCATATCTCCCTGTCCTATGCTGCCATCTAGAAAGAACACGGGTTACTTGCAACAAAGGGAGAATCAATAACCAATGCAGACCAAATTATGGCCTCCTGTCTCCACATGGCTACTGGAATAGTCGACAATTCCATTATCTCAAAGGGCAACAACTGAGCCAAGGAGGTGGCTAGAGCTGCAGTCCCTGGAGGCCCAGACCCGGGTCACCCACCACAGGACATCCTTGCACAACAACCCACATCTCCACTGTCACCTCCTGACAGTTGTCAAATTCTGTCCTCTCTATATCAGCTCTTTCATCATATAGCCAAGCATTGTCTCACTTTGTTAAAGCTCACCTGCAGCCCACAGATTTGTGTTTCTTAGGGCATATTACAGCCTCTTATAAAATCTGTCATGTATCAGACCCCAATTCCAGATATCACAGCTGCTATTTCCTACCCACCATGCAATGGCATTTTCCCTGGGACCAACTGGCAACTTGCCTTTACCCACATGCCCACAGTCAAATGCATTAGGTACCTCCTGGTCTTGGTGGACACCTTCCTCCCCACCAACAAAAGGGCTTAGACAGTCTCTGAGCTTCTCCTTCAAAAGATCATTCCTCACTTTTTAATCCCCACCTCCCTCCGGTCGGACAGTGGTACTGAATTCAGCTCCCATATTTCCCATACTCCATCTAAAGCCCTCAACAGCCCTTGGCATTTGCAGATCCCATATCATCCACAATCCTTAGGAAAGGTAGAAGGAACTAAGTTCTCCTTTTAAAAAAATCCTTATCAAAAAAAAGTGAAAAAAAAAAACATCCTTATCAAACTGTCACTAGAACTTCACCTCAACGAAATGCCTCCAACCCCTGAGTCACTGAAAACCCCATATGAAGTGGACATTGCCCTTCCTGACCCCTCTTCTTCTCGTGCCCTGCTTTGTCAATTTCATCTCTGCATTTCTCCAATGAAGAATTCAAGAAATGCCTAAGCAAGCAATGAATCAGTTACTGTTAAAAGACCACCACCAACCTACTAGACACAGAGCCTGAGGCTCACAACTATAGGGTATGCCCTGGTGGTGAGGATCAATAGGACCATGAAATTAACTCTGCCCCTAGACAGCAAAAAACAGTCTAAAGAATAAATTGCCCTCATCCCTACCTCACCATCACCCCCTTTCTAGTTCCTCCTCTTTTATAATGCACAAAAGGGAGGAGTCTCCACAGCCTATCCCAGGAGTCCAGTGACAGCAGGATACGTCATCACTAGCTGCCAAAAGCAACACATCCCTTTTGTCGCCACTAGTCACGTATCCTACCTTTGTGTAGGCTTTATATCCCCTTATAAAAAGACCAGTCCTTCCTCTCTTAGCTCTCTTCTTCCCTCCACCCTCGCCCAGAGGCAGCCTCTGTCTACCCCTCCAAAAAACATCCCCTGGGGTTCTGTCGCATGGTGTGACTTTACAGCATCCAGATTAGGTCACAGCAGGTAAGGCACAAAAAGGTGAGCAGGGATGGGGAGGGGAGCAGGGAAAGGAAAGGCACAAAAAGGTGAGCAGGGAGCGGGAGCAATGAGAGGGAAGACGATAAAATATGAGCTGGAAGCGTTAGAGGGTAAAAGTAAGGTACAGATGGGGAGGCAGGGATGGAAAGGGGAAAAGGAAATATAAGGCACAAAAGGGTGAGTGTGGAGGAGGAGGGGAGCGGGCAGAAGAAAGACACTATGAAAAGACAGGGCAGAGCAGGGAAATGAAAGGCACAAAATGGTGTGGGGGTGCGCAGAGAGAAGAGAGGCGTAAAATGGTGGAAGGAAGGGCCCGGAATGCTGAACAGAGGGGAGGAAGGGCGCGAAATGGTGGCCAGGGAGCGGAAGGGCGGGAAATGCCGAGCAGAGGCAAGGAAGGGCGCGAAATGGCGGCCAGGGAGCAGAAGGGTGGGAAATGCTGAGCAGAGGCAAGGAAGGGCGTGAAATGGCGGCCAGGGAGCAGAAGGGCGGGATATGCCGAGCAGAGGCAAGGAAGGGCGCAAAATGGCGGCCAGGGAGCGGAAGGGCGGGAAATGCCGAGCAGAGGCGAGGAAGGGCGCGAAATGGCGGCCAGGGAGCAGAAGGGCGGGAAATGCCGAGCAGAGGCGAGGAAGGGCGCAAAATGGCGGCCAGGGAGTGGAAGGGCGGGAAATGCCGAGCAGAGGCGAGGAAGGGCGCGAAATGGCGGCCAGGGAGCGGAAGGGCGGGAATTGCCGAGCAGAGACGAGGAAGGGCGCGAAATGGCGGCCAGGGAGCGGAAGGGCGGGAATTGCCGAGCAGAGACGAGGAAGGGCGCGAAATGGCGGCCAGGGAGCGGAAGGGCGGGAAATGCCGAGCAGAGAGGGAGGAAGGACGCGAAATGCTGAGCAGAAGGGAGAAAAGGCACAAAATGGTAACCAGGGAGGGGAAGGGGCGCAGGGAGAGGAAAGGCATGGAAAAGGGGGGACAGGGAAGGCATGAAAAAGGTAACCGGGAGGGGATAAAAAGCAAGGAGGAGGTACTACAGATGTGGGTAACCCCAAGTCTACAGTAAGAACCATGGGTAACTCACAGGTACCGGTTGCTAAATCCAAAACCCAGGTAGTTCGGGCATCCGCTTCCATTCTCGTCTCATCTCCGTGGCCCACTTCTGCGGCATCCATCTGATCCTCCTCCTCCTCCTCTTCCTGCTCGTCCTCGTCTTCAAAGTCTTCATCATCTTCACCCTCCTCCTCCATCGGGTACATTTTCCTGCTTTGCTGGGATATCCAGGCCACATCACGCTCATACTGCTCCTCGTAAATGGCGTCTACCAAGAGCTGGAACGCCAGAAAACCGGCCATGGCCACGATCAAGACCAGCAGCCTCAGACACAGCAGAATTTCTTCCAGGGAGGCCTCTTGCTGAAAACATCTATTTTCACCACCGGAGCCACTATAAGCCCCATCTGGCCTCTTGTTATGGGGCATGGTACAAAAGGCGCAAGCTAGAAAGCAACGCTGTGAGGAAGATGGGAACGAGTCGCGGAATGGCGGTTAACGTCTGGGACCTACACAGGACTATGGGGCTGACATGTTGCATGCTGGGAAAGCGAAGGTGGGGGCCTCCCTCCCGGAAGACTTTACACTCGAGTCTGCACGAGGAGGGCTGGACTACTTTCTAACTAGGAGGGGTACAAAGCAGAAAGCCCCAGGAATTTGCTAGAGCTGTAGGTGGAACTTTCAAAGCTTCCTACCCAAGGCTTGTAACCCTCCATGAGAACGTTAAGCTCATTGGCTGAGAAATGAGCATCCTCAAAACACACATCCAATGAATGATCCGAATTGTTACACTTCTGGTGTCTTTAGGGGTCCTGAATGATTTTCATTCTCCTATTGCAACAGAACTGCCGAATAGTCTTTGGGAACACCAGATTTGTTGGTACTCAGATTGGCGTGTTTCCCCAAGTCCCTTAGGGACAAGCTTGTAGCAGGAAGGACACGGGCTTTTATTTCTTTTTTACCCCTTTTTTTCTTTTTATTTCTTTTCTTTTTTTCTTTTGTTTTTTGTTTTATTTGTTTTGTTTTTGTTGTTGTTTTATTTTTTTTGAGACACGGTTTCTCTGCGTAGTCTTGGCTGTCCTGGATTTCCCTTTGTGGACCAGGCTGGCCTCCAACTCAAAGCGATCTTCCTGCCTCTGCCTCCTGAGTACTGGGCTCAAAAGCGAGTGCTACCACCGCCCGGCCGGGCTTTTAATATGAGAAGACATAGCAACATATTATTAGCGATCCCCAAACTTCACACTGGAAAGAGAATGCCCATTTGGACCTGTTAACAGTACTCAAACTGCTCGTGGCCGTTGTTCGGGAAAAGCCGATGATGCTGAATTTGATAGCGTGCTACTGCAGAGACACCAGAGCTGCTTCAAGGGATTTGTGGTCCAGATCTTCACTCCACAAGATTCGCCACAAAAGTTGTGCTAGTAGGTGGACACAGCTGGACAGATGCACAGGTCAGGTCACTTCAGGGACCGTGAGGGGATGTGTGGCAAAAGTCTCTGTAAACAGTGGTCTCCAGGGGACTGTAGCAGAAAGGCTTTCATTGTTCTGCATGGATACATGATATTGACATTGCTTGGAGGCTGCTCCATTCAGGGTCCAGTTTCAAATAAGAGCAGCAAAAAGCCAAAGTCAAATATGTAATTATGGCCTATTTTGCTCCCAGGACACAAATGACCTCAGATTTGAAAGTTTATTTTTACGTTGTGGGTGTCAGGGGACAGATATTCTTCTGTCTTAAAAAATATATTCTTAGTCTTGTGTGGTGGAGCACACCTATAATCCCAGCACTCAGGAGGCAGAGGCAGGCGGATTGCTGTCTCTAAAAAAAAAAATGTATTCTCACCTTACACACAAGCATAAAAACTGTACGCACTAATGAGGTATGGTTTTTTTGAAACCACGGGTTTTCTCTCAAAAACATGGGTCTATATTGTGTGTGTGTGTGTGTGTGTGTGTGTGTGTGTGTGTGTGTGTGTGTGTGTGTTTTGGGGAGTCGTGAAACCAGAAAGGGAAACATAGAACATGATACATGGGTAATAAAATTGTATTTTTTTTCTGAGACAGGGTTTCTCTGTGTAGCCCTGGCTGTCCTGGAACTCGCTCTGTAGACCAGGTTGACCTTAAATTCAGAGATCCTGCCTCTGCCTCCTGAGTGCTGGGAATAAACTGCATGCACCCACCCCACCGTGGGCGACAAAAGCTCAAAGAGGGGAAAGAATAATAGAATCCATAAGATATAAAAACTGAAGTGGACTAGTGAAGAAATACAAAGGTGCTAGAAAAGAGATAAATGGGGCCTCAGGGTTAGAGACTCAGGGAGAAAGACCAATATGATCAGAGTATCAACAGAGAACACGTAATTTAATTCATTCGAAGCCTAGTTTTTTAAAAAAGTAGCTGAGTGGTGGTAGCGCACGCCTTTCATCTCAGCACTCAGGAAGCAGAAGCATGCGTATCTCTGAGCTCTACAGAGGAAGTTCTAGGACCCAGAGAAACCCTGTTCAGGAATAAAAATAATATAAAAAAGTAAAATGAAAGCCAGGAAATCGCAGATTCTGTCACTAGTCACTAGTTGGAGTTGCCTCACATCTCCTTCAGGGGATAAAGGTATTCCTTCTCTGATGCCATGGTAAGCCTGGAATGTTGCTTACCACACAATCTTTGAGGAACCTTTAACCATTAGGGTCTCTGCTTTATCATGAAAATCCATCTATTTTTTGGTATTAGAAGGGATCCATTTCTGAGTTTGCTCTATTTCTGTTGTCTATTTTCTTTGTCTTCATTATGACATTTATTTATTTATTTATTTATTTTTACCTCTTCAGGTAGTTTTAAGCTCAGTTTGCTATTTTAATCTCTCAATTAAGCTAGATTCTTGATTTAGAGACACTCCTCCCCCATGTATGTTCCTCGTTGCAGGGTTGCAATTAACCAAGAGTAGCTTCATACAGTGTAGCTAGCAAAAGACAATCTTAAATTCCCAACCCTCCTCTCTCCACCTCCCAAGTGTTGGGATTACAGGCAGGCATACCTTGCAAAGCTGCAGTTCTTAACTTTTTAAAATGTATAAATGCATTTACTATTTCATCACAAGTGAGATAAAATGTAAAAGCAGAATGTATAAAAGCAGGAAAAGAGTATGTCTTTATATTTTGCTCCAAATGACATATCATGTATATGCATAAGCATTACTGAGTTGTTCTCTTCTTAACCACTTGGTTAAAAAGTGATTGCTCACAGACATAGGGGAGGGGAGTAGGGGGATAGCAGGATGGAGGGAGGAATAGGAGGATACAAGGGTTGGGCTAACAATTGAGATGTAATATGAATAAATTAATTAAAAAAAAGAAATCAAACACAAAAGTGATTGCTCACAGTTATCAGCTTCCTCTTAATGCTGCAAATAGGAATCAATTGTATTTTTTATTCTTCCCAATGCACTTTAAAAGTTTACTTTCAATTGCATTACCCACTGTCAATTAATTTACACATGTTTGTGTCTGAAGCCAGGGAAACAAACCTGACATTAGGGGTGGGCCTGAAGCATATGTCTGTGTAAACTGACAACTGGGATTAATCTAGAGCCCAGGGTCTCAGGCCTGACTCCGTGCTGTATTGAGCTATAGTTTGTAACCAATGGATGTGGCCTTACTTTGGATTCCCAGATACCTGCCGGAGGACTCCAATGTAGGCTTCTGCATGGAAATAAGTCAGGCTTTTACAGCGCTAAAGAGCAAACAGTATGCAGGTGTATACACTACAAATGGCCTGGCCCTGTGAGTGGTCTGACAGCATGAGTATGTGGATACCACCTTAATATTATGCATGGCCTGACAGCTAAGACTTCTGGGGTCCAGAGCTTAGGAGTTCTGGAGTTGCCTGGGAAGGATGGCTACCCAGAGATCAATATACTTGATAAGCCTAGAGCCTAAGCTACAAGATGTGGCATAGTATGAGATGGTGTTGCATCTCATATACAATATATAAGTAAAAATGTGGATTCTGAGGCCAGGAGATAACTCCAGCTCCATATTTTAGTGAGCTTTCTGCTATGGGCATTTCCAATATCAAGTCTTACGCCTGCTTCTCTCCCCTTTGACAAATAATTGATTTCTCTCCCCGTATTGTGGTGCCTGGGGCTATGGGATGGGCGCTGCACAGAATGCAAACGTCTCTGCTACCCCCACAATGTCCTTTTATTTCTGTGCTGTTCCAGGAGCTGTAATCTCCAGCAATTTTCCTTTGCTCCTGTGAAGCTATTTTGCATGTATGGATAATTGATGGCGTATTTCTTTTTTTTTTTAAAGATTTATTTATTTATTATGTATACAGCCTTCTGCCTGCAGACTAGAAGAGAACACCAGATTTCGTTAGATGGTTGTGAGCCACCATGTGGTTGCTGGGAATTGAACTCATGACCTTTGGAAGAGCAGTCAGTACTCTTAACCTCTGAGCCATCCCTCCAGCCCCAATGGCGTATTTCTACAGGAGACTGAGATTTAGCAGGTCCTGGTCCAGCATATTGCCACATCTGTCTGTCTTCTAGATACCCATTGTTTCTTTTTCTTGTCCAGTCTCCCTTGTTAAAACTCTGTAGGGCAATATTTTTGTCTGGTAAGAAAACACTTTTTAAAATTTTTTAAATTAAAATATAATATACATCACTTCTCCTTTCCTCCCTCCAAACATTCCCCCTGTCTCACATTTTCTCAAATGCATGGTCTGTATTTCTTTCCATAAAGTGAGATCATGAAATCTGTAGTAGTACAGATCTGGATAGAAGTGGCAGGAGGAGCCATCACATTCTGAATTTACAGGAAACATTCCAGTTTTTAGTACTAAGTATGAGAAATGTTGTGAGACACCATTTAGCAGTGATTGTTCATCAATACCTAGTCTGTTGAGTAGGCTCATTTTAAGAAGTGGTTAGGATTGTATTATTTGGATTTTTTGAGATCATTAGGTGATTGTGTGTGTGTGTGTGTGTGTGTGTGTGTGTGTGTGTGTGTGTGTGTGTTCACTGTGAACAGATATACATGTGGAGGTGTGCATGCATGTATGTACCTGTGCTCACACATATGCCTGTAAGTGTGTTGCACATGTGGAAAACAGCTTCAATTTTGTCATTCCATGGGAGCCATTTTTCTTTTCTCCTACCCAGGATCTCTTACTGCCCTGGAACCTGTAAAATTGGGTAGGATATGTGGCCCAGGAATCCGATGGATCTCCATCTGTCTCTGACTACCCATCAGTGGTAGTGCAAGCATGTCCCACCATGCCTCAGTTTTTTTTAAGGTCAATCGTAGGGATTGTACTTCTAATTTCATGTTTCCAAGGCAAGAACAATATTTGTTCTTTAGCATCTGGTGGCAGGTGTCTTTGGTCCCATGTCTGGCAGGCTGGTCCAGGCCCTGCTTACCTCTAGATGAGAATGGACAAACCTGAAGGTTAAAGGTCCGAAAGGTCCCTTTTCTTACTCAGGACCATAGAGTGCTTATGGTGAGGCCTAGAGCCAGAGCACTAGGCCAGGTTCCCAGTCTCTCTGTGGGATGTGGAAAATGAGTTTTTCATAGCCTGTCAAGGTTTAGCTCTTTTAGAATGAGATTGCTGATACAAGAAGGCAGTGGAGATTCAGGAGCATCACAAACCCAGGCTGGTACCCAAAATGTTATAGCTCCTTGTCTGAGTTGCTATGATAAGCACAACAGAGGAAGCAGGCAGATGTTGGAAACCCAGTGGCAGGCAGGGCCAGGGAGATGCAGGCCTGGTGGTGCTTCACTGAGGGTTAGCACTGAGCCAGCAGTGGTAGTGCAGCTGCCAATGTAGTCAAGCCCCAGGAATTCTGCAGTAGTCTCCCTGCCTCCTCCCGCCACCCTCCCCCCCCCCAATAAATGGAGTCTCAGAAGATCAAGGTGGAGGGATGGCGAGCAAGAGAGAGCAGTCTGAGCATACCAGCCAGCCTTTATTCATAAACCTTGGGCAGAGAGGAGGGGTTTTGAGGGTGAAATGTGTCTGATTCCCTAGGGCTAAGGGGGCCAGGCTACTTAATCTACATACAGTGGTACAGTACCTCATTTGCATGCAGTGACGTGACGCAGGGTCCTATCACAAGAAGGAGAAAACAGTACTTAATTATCCTATGTGTAAGGGGATGACTTCTAGGTACAGTTAAAGGTCATTCACTGGAGGCTAGGATCTCCTCGGCATAAGGTGGGGTACTTCCAGGAATTCCCTGTGCTTGTTGAACAAGCTCCTGGGCCTGCAATCTTCCTTGAGGGCTATGTGACACTCCTTACAAAATCTGGGGTTACCAGATCAGGTGGAGTGAGACTCCCCCTGGGAAAAGGGAGTCTACCCTCATAGACAGAGTGCAGAATGGCTATCTTGAGAGAAGTCAGACTCCAACGTTAGCCAGCAGAATCCCACCAGTATTGACTGAGCCGCGTCACCCTCCTTCAATAGAAAGATTTTCTCTGTTCACAAATATCATGCATTGTGATATACTGGACGTTCTTTTTGTAATGCTATGCCCCAGGGTAAACAAACCAGGGGGGAAAAAGGAGCGCATGGATAAACCTCTGTTTTCTGAGATTAAAAACATCCACATATGTCTAACGGTTCAGTGCTTATATACAACAAAAGCAGTGTGAACATGTTCAAAAGAGCCAGCTCCTTGTGATATGCTGACTTTGCCAGGATAACACATGTGGTTTTGGCATGCACCTCAGTCAGAAAGTCTGCATGTGCGTCACTCTACCAGAAAAGGATCCTGACCTTTAATGTCAGAAATGTTTGAGAGCCATTGATGCATATTCCTATTCAGAAGAAACTGATACATACCAAGACCAGTGGGATAAGATGTTGGAACAAGGCCATAAGCCCAGTACAGATTAGGAGAACTCTGTATTGCCAACCATGGAAATATTCCAGGTCCAAAGTCCATTTCTATGCTGCTAGGTGTGGCCCTATAGACTAAGAGTTTTGTTCCATATTTCCATGGACATATTTTTTTACATGATCACTAATGTTACATTCCTGGGATAAAAACCACTTATTATGAGTGTTCTCTCTCTCTCTCTCTCTCTCTCTCTCTCTCTCTCTCTCTCTCTCTCTCTCTCTCTCTCTCTCTCTCTGTGTGTGTGTGTGTGTGTGTATGTATGTATGTATGTATGTGAGTGCTCATGTCTGCTCCTGCATTCATGCTTGCATGCCTGCGTGCACGCATATATGTGTGTGTGTGTATGCGCACGCGTGGCCTTTGGGGGCCAGAGATACACATACCTCTGATGATATTCCTCAGGAGCCATATACATTGTGTTTTAGGACATGGTCTCTCACTGGCCTGAATTTCCCAGTGCAGCAACAAAGAGTACACATACGCACACTTTGCTTTTTCCCACGGCCCCTCTGGATGCATCTGATGTTCTCATGTTTATGAAGCTAGTACTTTATCTACTTACTGAGCCATCTTCCTTTTTGTTAATCTCACGTAGCACTGAGATTAAAAGTGTGTGTCACTTTGCATGGCTTGTACAGAGCTGCTGTGAACTGAACTAGAGTCCTCAGCTTGCTCTTTGAGCACGTTATTATTTCAGTCACCCCTTTAGCCTCTACTCTTGTAATTGATTTTTTTTTTTCTGAAAGCCATTTCTATCTGATGGGGTATTTCATTTCTGTTATCCCCAGCCATTATTTTATGAACCAGGCTTATGACAGCTCCTTTAAAGCCTTTTCTTGCTAAATCTAGGACTGTGTCATTTTTTAATATTTTTTATTTTATAAGCTTTAATGTAAAAATCCATGCAAATAAATAAAAGTCCTGCAAGCCAAAGTCCATAAAATTTAATGAACTTCTATACAGTTAGACTAGGAATTTGGAACAGATGTGGAACCTTGTATGAAATTTTATACTTTCAATATTGAAAATAATTTCTGCACTCTTCCACAACCAAGCTTCCAAAAATTCATGATAGAAATAGAACTAGAAAATCAAGTTGCTTTCTCTTTTCTTCATACCATGTATACATTACCTGTATTCAGTCCTTCCTTACCCCTCTATATTTAGCCATTCTTACCCTCTTTTGTTCATGTTTGCGGTACCCACATGCAGCTTTTCTCTTTCCGAGATTGTGTGGTCTCCATTAAAATTATACGTGTAAGCCCATCATTTCCCTGAAAAAGATAAACTTCATTTTTCTTTAGAAGTGCATACTAATCTTATATATAATTTTAATTATCCACTCATCTCTTGATGGATAGCTAGATTGATTCTAATTCTTTGCCGTAGTGAATAAAAACAGCAATAAACATGGGGATGTAAATATCTCAATGGTTAGATAAGGAATTATCTGTGTATATGCTCAGGAGTGAAATAGCTGGGTCATATGGTCATTCTACTTTAAAACTTTGAGAAATATCCAAAAAAATTCCAAAATGGATGTATTAATTTGTTTCTTTACCAACAGTGATTAAGGCTCCCTTTCATTCAACATCCTCTCTAACATTTGTTTTTAGATTTTTTGTTTGTTTGTTTGTTTGTTTTTTGATGATAAGTCATTTTGACTGTGATAAAGTAGTACCTGATATTAATTTTAATTTGTCCTTCCTTGATGGCAATTGATATTTAACATTTTTAAAAATAGATATTGGCAATTTGCATTTCTTTTTAAAAGTTGTCTCTTCAGTTCACTTGCCTAGTTGCTGAGTGTCATTTTTATTTCCTTAATATTGAATTTCTGCAATTCTTTGTAAATTCTGGTTGGTATCCATTGTCTAAAGTGTAGTTGGTAAAGATTCTCTCATATTTTGTAGATTGTTAGTGCTGCTGATTTTCAGTCCTGCTGGCTGTACAGAAACTTTCTTTCTTTTCCATTTCTTTCTTTTTTCTTTCTTTCTTTTTGTTTTTTGTTTGTTTGTTTGTTTTTTTGAGACAGGGTCTCTTGTGTAGCCTTGGCTGTCCTGGACTCACTTTGTAAACCAGGCTGGCCTCGATCTCACAGCAATCCACCTGCCTCTGCCTCCCGAGTGCTGGGATTAAAGGCATGTGCCACCACCACTGCCCGGCACCAGAAACTTTATTTTCATGTGGTCTCATACATTGACTCTTGGGATTAGCTCCTCCATGTTCTATTTTTAAGGTTCTTGCCTAGCCCAGTATTTTGAAGTATATCTACTGTGTATTCTTCTACATATTTCAATATTTCAGGCTTTAAAGTGAGGTCTTGGATCCATTTTGAATTGGGTTTTATACAAATTGAAAGATAAGATTCTAATTTCACTCTTCTGCTGAGGGAACTCGAGTTTTGCCAGCACCTTTTTTTAAATAGTCTATCCTTTCCCCGGTGTATATTTTTACCTCCTTTATGGAAAATTAAGTGGGCTGAGTTGCCAGGAATGGTAGCACATGCCTTTAATACCAGCACTCAGGAGGCAGAGGCAGATGGATCTCTATGAGTTCGAGGCCAGCCTGGTCTACAAAGAGTCTGGACAGCCAAGGCTACACAGAGAAACCTTGTCTCGTAAACAAACAAAATTCCATTGCCCTACCTACTTATTTGAGGTCTGGTATTATAATACCTCCAGCATTATTTGTACTCATTAGTATTCCTTTGGTTATTCATCGTCTTCTGTAGATCCATGTGAATTCTTGTTTGTTTGTTTGCCTTTTTTTGTACATGTGAAACATAGTATGGAATTTTGATAGTAATTGCAACAACTATGTAAATTAATTTTGGTAGCATAAGTAGTTTTGCAATATTACTTCTGCCTGTTGAGGTGCATGTAGTATTTCCTATCATCTAGTATGTCTTGTGAGTCCCCTTTCCACTATCTTAAAATTTTCATTGTAGTAGATGTCTTTCACTTCTATGGTTAGATATAGTCCCAAATAATTAATTTGGAGGGAGTTATTTTGAATGGGACATTTTGCTTAACTTCCTTCTCGGAGAGTTACACTGTTATTATAAAGAAGGGTACAGGGCTGCAGAGATGGCTCAGCTGTTGAAGGCTAGGCTCACTCACAATCAAAAATAAAGAAGGCTACAGGATATGAATATGCATCTTTACTGTGTTAATTAGGCACAAGACCTTTCTAGCCAATTTAATAGGCTAATTTAAGGAAAAGATCATGTCGTCTGTAAATAAGCATGGTTTGACTTCTTCCCGTGGTGCTGTTGTTACTCCCTTCAAGGTTTTCTATGTTCTAATTGCTACAATACCTAAGACTTTGAGCACTCTATAGTTTACAAGAGGAGCGAGTTGCCATTCCTGTTTTTTAAGAGGGGGATTTTTCTGTTCATTTCCATTTAATATAATGTTGGATATAGTTTTTTTCTATATTGCCCCAATTATTTTTAGCTATAGCCTATCGATTCCTAAAGTCTCCAGAACAGAAGAATTGATATCATGTATCCTTTTAAAGTTTGACAGAATAGAGCAGTGAATCTGTATGGTCCTGGAATTTTCTTTGAAAGGAGACTTTTAATAACAACTTTCATCTTATCTCTTGTAAGGGGTCTGTTTCAGTTTGCTGTGTAACTATGCTGTTTATTTCTGATGATTGCCTTTCCAGGGGGAATTGTTGACATTTCCCTACTTCTCCATAACCAAATACTCTTAAGAGTATACCCTAAACATTTCAATATTATATTATTAGACAGTGTATCTTATTTAACTACTATGGACTTACTTTTGTTTTAGCTTTAGTCTAGGTGTTAATTAAGAGAATGAATAAAAAACACAGCATTACATTATTTGGCCAGAAGACAGATGTGATCCTTCCTCCATTTATGTTAGTGTGTGGACCTGTAAGATATTATGTTACACGAAATAAGCCACATAGTTGAAAAAAGACTCAAATT
Organism: Acomys minous; assembly: GCF_964271855.1. Taxonomy (NCBI): domain Eukaryota; kingdom Metazoa; phylum Chordata; class Mammalia; order Rodentia; family Muridae; genus Acomys; species Acomys minous. The sequence continues at coordinate 45,779,670 of NC_140488.1, forward strand.
GCACAATCTCACTTATAAGAGGTATCTATTGCAAAACAAAATAAGCAAAAATCTGAAAACATTTGTCTTCAAAGAATGAGAAAATAGAATCTTAGAGCCAAGAAGATGGCTCAGCTTGTAACTTGCCACAAAGTCTGACAACTTAAATTCCATTACTGGGATCCATGTGGTGGAAGGAGAATATTAACTTCCACATGTTGTTCTCTGACTTCCACATGTGCACATGGCACCTGCATGTATGTGCACACACATACACATATGTACACACACATACATACACAGAGACAGACAGACAGACAGACAGACAGACAGACAGACACACACACACACACACACAGAGAGAGAGAGAGAGAGAGAGAGAGAGAGAGAGAGAGAGAGAATTAAGAAAACAAAGAAAGATATAGAGGTTACTCTGTGGGAGAATTTGGGGAAGTGGTAAAGGATGTGCCATTACAGGCTAAATAGGAGGAATATACTCAAGAAATCTATAGTCAACATAGTGACTACAGTTAGCAATAAATAATGTTTCATTACTGGAAACTGCTAAGAGTAGACTTTAAATTTTCCCACAATAAAAAGTGAGACTTTGAGTTAATGAATGTGTTAATTAGTTCAATTTGACCATTATATACCAATTTCAAAACACCATATTGCATATGATAAATACATATTTATTTATTTTTATGAGACAGGATTTCACTGTATAGTCTTAGCTGTCCTGGACTTGCTTTGTGGACCAGGCTGGCCTTGAACTGACAGCGATCCACCTGCCTCTGCCTCCCAAGTGCTGGGATTAAAGGCGTGCGCCACCACGCCAAGCTCATACTTCTATTTTTGATTGATGATCAATTAAAAGGAAATTAAAATCTTACAATTCTGAAAAGAAGTAAAATTGTTTGTATTTCTGGAGGATATAGTCTTACATTCAATGAATAATAATTCATTAATGGACATTAGATTGACCTAGAGAATTCAGATAGAAATTGGGCTTACATTAGCCATGAACAACAATAAAGTTAAAAAAATCAATTCTCCAACAAAAGCATCAAAATGAATAAAATACTTAGTAATAAATATATCAAACAACCCAATGTACACCAACCGAAGAAAAGAAATGTACTTATGGAATCAGTTTTGAGAAGTTAATATGACCTCGCATAGCATTGGGCACATTAAACCCAGTTAGATAATGTATCTGCAAAAGGCTACATATGTTGTATTTTGATTTATAAGAAATACCAAGAAGAAACAAATGTGCATATGGAAGAGACAAATTACCACTATCCTGAGTTTGGGTCCAGACTTAGGAAAAGGGATTGAAAGTGGGCGCAGGGATAATTTTGAGATATCGGAACTGTTATAAAATTGGATAGAAGTTGATATTTGCATGGGTATGTAACTTTAATAAGTAAATTGTTAACTTTTACAATTAAAATAAAATGTCATTAGTTTTATTTCAATATATATGCTAAAATCACCTCTCATAAATGATGATTTATGCAGCCATGATATTCTAAGAGTCAACAGGAGGTCTCAGAGGAAGGAAAATACCATTCTCACATCTTACCTAGATTGCATTTCCTCATTAGTGTCATGTCCAAGCCCAAGTGGTTAATGTATTCTGTTCTGTCTCATTTATCCATTCATTAGTTTTAGCTTTATGAATCATGTGTGAGCCAATTAGCTATGATGCGAGCCGATGATATATTTCCGTTGTCATGGAAAGAGTATGTTAATCTTGCAGAAAAGATCTTCTGTTGCTATTAAGTATTTACACAGGGTTTGGGGGTTATATGGAATTTGGGACCCCTGTCAGTATATATATGTATGTATTCTTTTCTAGTTCTAAATGTTCTTGAAAAATGGCAGAAACAATGTTTGTGCAAGAAAAATTGCAGAAAGATTGATTATCCTTTATGTCTATTTAATACACACACACACCTCTGTGTTGGTACATGTGTATATGAATGTTCATGTGTGTATGAGAATACATGTAAAAATCAGAGTTCAACTTTGGGTG